>NW_009647236.1:4688160-4701607 GCF_000708025.1 Charadrius vociferus | reverse complement strand
AGAAGAGCACAAGGTTTTGAGAACTTGAGTTTTCGTTAGATGTGAACCCTGACATCAAGAGGAACCTGCTGCTGGACTTCAGAGCATGCACTGGTTCCTGCAAAGGTTAAAGAATTCCTGGCTTCTACCTACATGTGACACTTCAGAGATGGCAGGAGGGTGAACTTTTGATACAGATAACAGATGGACCGCTGCAGAAGCCAGGCTCTTAGGCTAAAAGAGACTGCATCTAGGCAGTCACTGAGCAGCTCCCTTGTCTCTGGTGCATTTTTTTTTCTATCTTCTATTCCATCCAGCTGTATACATGCTTGTATTAAGTGCCTTTGTGAGCAACATTCCTGTAGGGCATTGTAAAATCCCTTCACCTCTTGACCCCTAAAGTTGTTATTCCATCCCCATTTGTCCGACTGGGTGAGAAGACACTGTCATCTTCAATCTTGTTCTTTTTGCAAGCTGGGACTGTGTTTGTTTGAAGGCTTGGCTCATCTCCCTCAAAGTGTTTCTGCTCTGATTATGGATTGTGACACGAGACAGCAGCTAAACGTACCAAGTAAGAAGGAGATGTTTTGAAGCTACACGTAATGGTGGGCTCTGAAGGGGAAACAGAGTGCTGTCCGATGTTACTGTTGCTTTACAGAAACTACCTTTCTCCTTCCCTCTGTGGGAGACTAGGCAATTCTGCTAACGGCATTATTAGTAGGTGGTGTCTTAGGTCGTTGTGTCGCCAAAAACACAGTGATCCAGTCTTCTCGCAATCCAGTCACTGTGGAGCTGCCTGACTAGATCTTTTTACTCAAGCCAGGAAGCCGAGGAACAGTTCAGCCTCTGCGTATGTAGGGAGATGGAGAGGATGTGTTGGAGCTGGCTGCTTCTGGGGTAGATTACCTGCACTGGCAGATGAATGAATGTGTTAAATGTGTTCTGTAAGTATGCCATGTGTTCCTCGGCAGCCTGCATCTATAGTATTGCCCAGACTTGACCTTCAGCTGAAATCACAAGGTTTTGGTAGCAATGGATTCTGGTTTTTGTGGGTGGATTTTTTTTTGGTGTGGTTTTTTTTTGTTGCTTTTTGTTTTAAACCCTTTGTGTTACTGGCCCTGCAGTAATAATATGAACAGTCTGGCTGAAAAATCCTGAGACCATGGCACAAGAGTTACAGATTGAGCCTAAGATGCAGAAGCAGAGGGAAGAGTCTCCTCCTAGCTACTGACTTTTTAGATGCGTGTGCAGCATGTGCAGATCGTACTCCCTGACACCAGTTGTGTGGCAGGCAGCTGGGGGATGTCGCCTGAGGTGCATTATCTCTGAAGAATGGATGGATGATAGCAGGGATGGTGGGGTGTCCCTCAAGATCCCTGCCATATTTGGTGTTGTGTGCTCCTGATTGCCTGTCCCAGTTTAAGGTGATGATCATGTCCCTCTTGCACTGTTTGGTTTCCTCAAGTGGCACTCTCTGTAGCCAGCATGTAATTGAAGAGCAGCTGCACTTGGAATGTGGCTGTGCAGAAAGAGATACTGACTTATTGAGTGTACCTTATTTCCTCTTACCCTTTTTTATCCAGTGAGCAATCCTTCATAAGTAGGTGAAGGGGACACCTCTATTGCTTCCTGCCTCTAACCGAACACGCTAAGAGGTTTCTGACCACTTCCCTGGCCCTGTTTTGAAGAAAAAGGCACTCAGCTGGACTGTACTAACTGTTTCTCTGGCGGCTAAGTATGATCTTCTGACTCTTTGGAGCTGGAGCCTGACCCTAGGAGTTTAAATTCATGCAAAGACTTTGCCTCCACATGAGTTGTCTGTAGCCATTTCCATGGCGCATATGCATTTTGTGATGTCCACTGAGATGAACTAGCGCTTGGCAACCCCAGAGAGGGATGCTGTGGGCTAGCAGGTTTGTGATCTTCTCAGACCTCATCCTGCTGGCATTTGAGAAGATTAAGGCAGAATGACCTCCTGGGCTAAACAAACCCCTGCAGTCAAGGTAGCTGACCTCTCTGTCCCTGTGAGTTACATGTGCAGACTTCAGTCATGAGCCGAGTGAGCTCTGGGAGCATGTACAGGTTTGAGATAAGTGGTTTCTCAGAGTCCTGCTACTCCTGGCTGGGAGAAAGCAGAGCAGATCACAGATCACTTCCCTGGCAGTGCCTGACCCTGTTGTGTTTGCTTTCTCCCACAAGCAGAGCTTGGTTACTAATTTGTAGCCTGTCTGTCAGTGTAGCTTTGTCCCTTGTCTCCTAGTGGGCTCTGGCATGGGAGATTTCATTTGAACTGCTTACACTGAGACACTTTGAGTGGTGTTCTCCCAGGCAGCGTGGACTTTGAACTGCAAACTAGGAATAAAGGACCTTGGACTAATGTAACCATTCCATACCTTGGTCAAGCCTACTGCAATATAGTGGGGGTAAAGTGCTAAAGTAGAATTTATTTTTGCACTCACTCTAAAGGGAACTGGAACCATTCAGGACTCTAAAATGTTTGGTTGGAAGGCTGGGTTTTTTAGGAGAATGCAGTGCTGATTTCCCCAGTGAATAGGAGGTTCACAGGGTTGTAACCTGCATAGCAGTGGTGACTTTTTCTTTAAGGAGTGGCTTTTGTTTACCATCCAGGCTTCTTCCTGAGAGGATTTACCTTGTGAATGCCTTGGGAGATGGGAAGCGTAAAGTAACTGGATATCTAAAAGAGCAGAAGAGTTGCGAGCTTCAGATGCATACTTTGGAGCTGTCCTTTTCATAGCCCTGAGAATTAGCTAGAAGCCCTTGAAAGGTAACACTCCCTTTTGCACTTACAGGGAGGGCAGACTGTTGTGATCTCTTGTGCACTGAAGGGCAGTTTCTTTCCTGAGTATTTTCTTGCTGAGCTTGTTATTGACCATGCTTGCAGAAAAATGTTAAAAAGTAGATATAAAGAGTCTATCCTTGGGCTTGCTGTGTTAGTAGCTGCCTCGATCCATGCTGCCTGGGTGTTGGAGCAGTAGGAGCAGGCTGCATTCGACAGGTGACTTGTGGGTCATGTGCTTGTGTGGCCTTGAGGCCAGGACCAGTGTCTCGCCTGTAAAACTGTGTGTACATACCTGGCAGTGCAGAAAAGCAAGCCCTTGAAAAGTTTTCCCTGTGTAAGAACAGAGGACACAGCTGGTCAGAAGCAGGGGAGAATGTTGGTAATGTTGATCTTTCTCTGCCCAGACTTGGGTAGTTTATCCTGCTTTAACCATGACCTTTTAAGAAGCATTTGCTGTTTCACAAATACTGTGGACTTCTGCAGACCAGAGCAACTCTTAAGGGAGCAGGGTTCTGATGTTGCTGCTGTTGTAGTGTTAAACCCTCTGTGTCCAAATGCCAGCACCCTACTGTTTTGTGACTATACTAAGAACTGTGCACCATTAGATACACCCTGTAAAAGGTGGCTTGGCACTCTTTAACTGTGTCTTCTTAAATCATGCTTTTTTTTGTAGGCAAGTCACAGGTCCCCGCATTGACTGTTTCTCCATTTAACTTGTCCTTAAATGACAAAAGTCACTGGTGAGCCTGAGTTGGTGCTGCTTGTGACTCCTAATCACATTTCAGCCTTCATGCTATGATGGTGCTTTTTTCTTTTTAAGTAGGTTGCTTTCAAGTGTCTTAATGAAACCATTTGCTGTAAAAATTCTTCTGAAGATAAAATGGATACTGCCTCACTGCCTAATGTCTTAATAATGTGCTTGGATTTTTCCTTCTATATGAATGTATATTGCCTCATTTAGGGCAGGAAGCGTGTGTCATTATGGATGTGTTTTCCTGTATTGCTTTCAGTGAAGAACTCTACAGTTTCCTAGGATTTTCTTCCCCTGTCAGGATGTTTGTACAGCGAAAATCTTTTTGCGGACAGGTGAGGCTCTCTCTGAAATGCGTTAATTCAGCCTCCCAAGATCTTGTCTCTATGGAACTCCTTTACTGATAATGTGAAGAATGATGGGCTCTGGAAGAACTGTGAGGTTTTTTGGTGGTTGGTTTGTTTTGGTTTGGTTTCTTTTAGCCTAAGTTTTAGTAAGAACTTTTGTGAAACACATTTGTGAGCTTTGTTGAAAGGATTCGTGTGTGTGTGTGTGTTTGTCCATTCTGCACCATATGCAGTGTTTCCAAATGGATGCAATTGTCAATCAAAATAAATGATTAGAAATCATCTGTGGAGTGGTCTGTTCATTTATGCCAATGTACTCAGCCATTCACATGACCAAAAGCGGCCATTGTCTCGTGGTTATTTAGCTGTGAACTGGATTTGGGAATAAGGGAGCAGTGGGCTAAGGAGAGGCTAGGAAACAAGTGTTCTTCCAGTTCTGCAAATTGACATTTGGGTTTGCTGGGGATGGGATGAAACAGAGACCTGCTGGCAGTGCTCACCACCCTGGAATCTAGGGATATTCCCCGGCAGTGGGGCTTTGAACTGGGATCTTGCATCCTGAGAGCAATCTGTTTTCAGATACTGAGTGTTTGTATCTGATAAAGTTCCTAGCTTTTTTTGTCCAGCATCTTGCTTTCCCTCATACACCTGCCCACACAATACATCCAGAACCCCAAAAAGGGGTTTCAAACAATCTCTTCCTTTAACCCCTCTCAGAGCCATGTTTGGAAATTATGTGGATATTTTCTGCGCAGATAGTGGGAAGAGATGTAGCCTTTGATCCTGCTGGTGTCTTGGGACATCTACTGAAAGGCAAGATGACTTTTAATGAGTAGAATCACAGGTGCCTTTGATTGTTTCCAGAGCTCTGCTTTGATTTGCCTGGGTGGCACTTGTCTCTGCTGTTCAGCTATTTCTCTTTGAAGATTACTTTGCACTCATTGACAACAAGGACCTTGCACTAACAGTGAACTAGGTTTGTAGTTAGGTGAGAGTGGTGTGTGTGCAGAAGGGTGTCAGACTTCTGATGCCTCACCAGCTACCAGCTTACCTCTAGTGCTGATGATGGGGATGCCTGAGACTACTATGTCTCCCCAGCTTGCCATGGTGTCCCCACACAGCGGCAGCGTGTCTGGTGTTGGGGAAGGCCAAGGTGTGTTACTGCGGCTCGCATCTGTAACACATAACAGAGTCTGCAAATGTGAGCTGTGGACCAGACTGCAGTGGTTCATGGTTCCTTCCCAGGTTAACTACTGTCCCCAGCTACAGTCTTGTTTGCCTGGGCGGCGCACAGGGAATTGTTTAATACTTCAGACACTATTTCAAATCCAGTTTGAGCTGGGTGTGGGAGACTTTGCAGAGACTGGTGTACAGATTTACTGATAGGAATTTCTGTGGTCAAGGATTTTGGGAAGGCATGTAAGAACTCTGGAGGACAGTTGTCATCTGGGGATGGGGTTGGGCAGAAGGGTAGTTTGATCATTTCAGAGTTCTGTGTTTGCTGTTGTACCAAAATGAAAGTCTTCCCACCCCTCCCTATGCAGGAGAAGGAAAGTGGCTGTGCAGCCACCTCCCTCTCATGCTAAGAAAAGCAAGGAGCTGACAGGCAGCAGTGAGCCTGAGCTGTGAGAGTGTGGGCTAATGACCAGCATTAAGGCATTAACATCTGCATTTAACCAAGTGCTGGAGCAGTAGGGGTACTCTGGCACAGCTGCAGGGTTTCCTCGCAAGCTCTCTTGTGTGTCGCCCTCCTGCCGGGAATCGTTTGCTGGAGCTTTAATTTGCAAAGTGCTAACATCATGCCAGAGACTTTAGGGGTGTCCTGTGCAGTCTCTCAACAGCATCATCAGGCACAGCCTCGCTTCTGCCAAGGAGGTATGAGTTGTTTCAGCCAGGTGTGGATTGAATGGGGAAGCCGAAGGACTTCTCCGTCTCCCTTTGATTCTGACTGGGTTCAGTATGAATGTGCCTGATCCCTGAACATCATGCCTTTCCCTCAGCTGAATCCAGCTGAGGCTTCAGCTCCATGCAAGCATGGAATTAGCAGTAGGCAAGGGCAAAGGGGTATCAACATGCAGCTCCTCCTGGATCATCTTTTTGGCTTCTTACTGCTTGAACTGTCCAGCAGAAGAGCATCTTAATAGAAGAATCTTTGTCAAAGCTGCTAAGAAGAGAAGAAAACTCTAGAGAGTAAGAGTATTGGAGATAAAGGCCAGTTTTCAAAGTAAGTTGACTGATTCAGGTTCTGTTGGGGGTGTAGTTGTGCTCCACATAAGCAGCATTATTTTCATAGATGGTGAGTGGGAGCTGTGGACCTCAAGGATGAAATGTTCAAGTGTGGCATTGCTGGGGGAAGAATCCGCAGCTCAGTAAACTGGCAGCACCCCTGAGTTGCCAGTGGTTTGGGGCATCCTTTTAGTGTGTGAGATGTAGATTCAGCCCCTGCTCAGCCTGTTGCTGGGGTCAAGACCAGGCTGTGTGTGGGCTCATCCGCTGTACTGCTCCATATTCCTGCTACTCCCCTTACAGCTGTTGTGTGTCCCATCTTCAGCTGGCTGTAATGCTGCCTTCTCTCTAGCTGAGACAGCCCGTGTCCTTGCCTTTCATCCTCTGGCTCGCTATCCTTCTTGTGCCATGAATCCAGGTGGAGGGTGGGCTGGAGACTTTCCCTGCTGTGTTCATTGCCAAGCCCTGGTAAGGAGGAAGTCAGCCTGGGAAAAGGGCACCAGTAACACGGGAGCATAAGGGCTGGTTCGGAGGTGTTTCAGGAGCTTGTTAGGCACTACAGAGGAGAGACTTCCAAGGGGAGAGAGTGTACTAAGAGAAAGCGGATTGCTGCTATTTGCATCAAGCGTGACTACTGGCTGCACTGGGGCATCAGTTTGGTATCTCAGTCCCTAGCTCTGCTCCTCCCTGCCTCTTTGGCTCCATCCTCTGCAAAAGATGCTACCCTTCTGCAGTGCCCATTCTTCCCTGCAACACGAGTTATTCAGCCCTCTCTCAGCTTGTCGCTTCCTCTTGCAATCTGCCTTTAATGCAGCCAGATGGTCTGTACTCGCCCACACTCCACACAGGCACCTTCAGCTCCCTGCTCTTGGAAAATGTGCTCATCTGACCTGCTGGTGGTCAGGTCTGTAATCAGCCTTTGGGAGATGGTAAATGTTCATGTGTTGTGGAGGATGGCTGTGGGAGGTAAGCTGGGAGTGACAGTTGTCTTCAGACTTGCACTGAAGGTCTGCTCGACAGCTGGGTTTATGTGGGCAGGGAGGCTCTGACCACCTCCCTGTGAGCTCTCAGCATGGACAAACTGCTGGTGCTAAAGCTCCAGAGCCTGCTGCTGGGCACGGGCACCTGACCTGCCCCATACCACCTCATCGGCAGTGTCTAGCACCGGTCTAGGTTCCTGACCCTGGACTTCTGTCTAGTGCCGTTCAGTCAGCTTCTGATACAATTTGCACCGACAAGTCAGTGTTATTCGTTTCAGATTTGGGTTTACTGGAAACTTTCAGTGCATATACAGGTTTTTAAAATTATTTGATACAATGGATAACAGTAAACCGTCATCTTCTTGGAGTTACCAAAGTGCTCCCTGTACTGCCAAATGCTTTTGGAGAGAACTTTGCTGGTCTTGTTGTGAGGGGGAAGCAATTCCAGATTCCTGCCTTATGCTGTTGCTAAGACAAGGCATACTGTACCTGAATGGCATTACCCTGTCTGCACTATGCTGCAGGTTACAGTTAAACAGTGACAAGAAACTTTCATTTTAATCATGTCAGGTTTAGCTTATGTTAAAATACAGTATGCCTTTTTCTTAGATTTTTGGGGTTGGTTTTTTTTAAGTGTTGGATCGGGTGAAAAGGCCCAGACAGACTTGCACAATACATCCTTAAATACTACAGTTAACCAGCTTGAAAAATCTTTAAATGACAAGAAGATAGAGGCTTATAAACTTGGAATCGCCACTTGCCACCAAAATCAAAGTACTGTGCTTGTGAGCTGACCAGTGCTGCAAACTAGGCAGTCCCTTGAAAAAGAATCTAGGTTTTAGATGGTCCATATGCGATGCTGTGACCTGGAGTGTTAGCAAATATGATCTGTATAAATAGCTCTTCCCTCTCCTCCTCCCATCCAAACTTTCCTGGCACAGTTAGCTAGAAACCATTCTTTGGATGGCCAAGTTTGCAGTAGTGGGTAGTGATCAGCTGACAGTCAGGTCTGTTCACTCTCTGATCAAGCTGTGTCACCCTACAGAGTACTGGCAACAGAAAAGCACCAGGTTACTGCTTAAGGAAAAATAGGTGCAGTTCAGTTCTGTGCTTCCTGTGATGGAGGAGGATTCTTGTCAGCTCTGCTTGTAGAAATGGTCTTGGCCTGAAACACACCCTGTGCTAGGTTTTGGTTACCTAGGCCTCACTGCCACCAGTCAAGACATCCCTACGGAGACTTCACATGAGGAAGACCTTGTGGGGAATAGCCCCCTGAAGTGCAAAGTGAAACCATCAGGTAAGTTTCCATATATGCTTAGTTTACCACAGCAGTGGCCCCAGGGAGCTTCCTTTGACTGTAAGACCCTTTGCACTGGGCAGGAATTCCCCTTGGATTTGTTTCAGTCAGTAGGAAGACAGCACTGAACAGAATCGGTCTTTTTGTCCCCTTTCCCAATCTCCTTTGACTCTCTTCCGTCATGTTTGGAAGTCAGGGAGAATTTCAGCTACTCTCCTGCGTAGCTGGTTTCTCCTTTCCTCTCTCTCTCTTTCCTTTTTCATCAGTAGTGGGTACTGCCTCCATGCCTTGAATGCATTCAGCATGAGACTCCTTAAAGACATTGGGGACACAAAGAACAAAGTGACGACATGCAGATGTGTGCATAACATTAACAGGTAATCAAAAGATGACTTCTATTTGAGGGAGGAACTCCCCTAAAATACCTGTGGGATTTGTACTTTCTGCTGCTAGTCAGGGCTGTGACACGTTAAACACCTGCATGCAGACCACTCCATTAATATGTCAGTCATCCCAGGGAAAAATAACAAATTGCCCTTCTCTATTCCTCTCTCCCAAGAATTTTGTTCCTCCCTCTGACAGGATTCACTAGCTGGTGTTTGCTTAGTACTCTGAAGATGAAAGATGTTTCTTCAAGAATAAACATGGTCTCTGAAAGCAGTTTCTTCAGGAAAAATGCAGGCTTGTTTGGTCCAGACCAACCACTTGGGAGCTCAGGTAGCTGGGCTCCAATTCTTACCTGATTTTAATCACCCCACCAAAGATGCCTTGCTCTGGGTTCCCGTACAGGCAATAGGGAGCAACAGTCCTGTCTAAAGAATAGTTTTGCTACATCAAGGTCTGAACTGCCTTTTGCAAGTCAGTGGGGCAAGAGGTAATGTGGAATGACAGGTGATTATGCTCTTAGTGTGAAGTCATACTCCTGTAGAATGAATGCGCTCTCTTCCCGGGTCTGAATTTTCCCTGGTTCCTCCAGTTAGCTGGATTGTTGGGTTAAATCATGCATTGTTCTGATCCTACTGAAATGGCAAGCTAGAACGGGTTCGTACTACCACATAAGAGGTGAATTTAATTTAATTCATCCTCCAAGGTGCGGCAGATCCTGTTTGGGCTATGCAAAGGCGCAGCCTATTCATGACTGCATGCAGCCGACATGCTTTCATGGTGAGGTAGGTGAGAATATGCTTCTGTTTTCTGCTGAACTTTGATAATAGTTTTTTTGTTTTTTTTTTTCCTCCTGTTAAAATGCACAGCTAATGCAGTTATGGGACAATGAGTGAACTGGGTGCATCCAGCTCTAGTCACGATCGGCAGAACTGTCTGCTGTAGTGCTTCCTGCCAAGTCAGGCTGACATAAACCAAAAGATTCCTTAAGTAGGGTTTCTAGTTGATCAACTTTGGATTTGTGAACTAAATCATCTGCTGTGGACAAAACAATACAGTGTAATTCCTGCACAATCATTTGGCTTGCTATAATTGTACTTAAAGATTTTCCTAAGTCAGCTTTTAGTAGAAGCTGCATGGCCAGATCTGCTAATCAGCTTAGAAAGTTTCAGCTACTTATCCGCTTTCACTGTATTCTCTTTCAGTGGATTTAAAAGTCCTGTGAAGGGTAGTACTAAATTTTCTTCTCCAGGACGCATGGAAAATTCTTACCATAAACCTCTGCTGATGTTGTTTGTGCATATCACAGAAGCAAAATACCAGCAGTAAAGAATCTGTTTCACATGTTCTTGGGGAACAGATAATTGACCTGCCAAAAGTAGTCTCTAAAATAATCTACAGGTTATATTAAACCTAAGTAAAAAGAACTGCTGGCAAGGGAGTGCACTTACTTGTTACTGTGTTCAGTGGCTATCTTCAGCTTCTCCCATAAGATACTTTTTTCCTCTGTGATCAGATCAAACCATGCCCAGAAGTACTTCCTCATGAGGCAGGCTGCATGGAGGGCACTCGCTCTCTCCTCCAGAGTGGAGAGATAATCCTTGTACTAGGGAAGGAGGACAGAGAAAGAGGCGAGAATGGCTTCCTTCTCCCAACCCCCAGCTCAATAAGCAGAAACAGAGCAGTGGTGAGACTGTGACGCTGAAGGGTAATGGGGACACGAGTGGAGGAAAATTGGCAAGGAGCAGGGTGAGAGAATGCAAAGGTAGAGGAGCAGTATGTAGCAGACTATCCTGGGTCGAGGAGAATGATGGGGAGTGGAGAGCTGAAAGAAGGTCTCTGAAGAAGGGAATGATGTTGCTGGAACGGGGACAGTGTAACTCAGCAAAAGCTGGAGGCAGGTGTGTGAAGCGGCACTGTGGTGAGGGGAAAGCATGGCAGCAGCTAGCTCATCTGGTATCACTTTTCCACTGTGGTGCAGGCAAACCTTTAGCCAGTTCCTGAAGCCCTGTCTCAGCAATGTATGGCAATAGAAGTTCTCAGCCCGAGACACCTTCTCCATGAGGCCTCCCTGGGTGTGCTGGAGCCAAGTCATCAGGCATTTCCTCTGCAGGCCCAAGCAGTGGTGCCTTTGTGCCACCTGAGTTAAGACAGCAGACGTGGTAGCTAGTTACTTGGACTAGTGACTACATAAAAATAAAGCTACAGAAAACTGGATACACTAGAAAATCACCTCAGCTTTTGGGGGCCCCCAAAATACAGATGTCTGACAGCTGGAATAACTTACAGGGTAGGTTCACACAAAGAGGGGTCAGCGTAAGTAACAAGACTAGTTTCTCTATCGGGCTACTGCTGTGTCACTGCTAGAGAATATCCTTTTGAATTGCATGCTCAGTTTAACCTATTGGGAAAGGAGCAGAGGCATGGCCTATAACAGTTTAGTCCAACCCTGTCCATAATGCTTACTTACGGAGCAGATGCTATCCTTCTACTTTGTCCCAGCATGAGGCCTACGTGCATTTGGTCAAGTACTGTAAGTAGCTGCAGTTCCAGTGACTTAAATGGAAGCTTCCCAACTTAGCTCTGTCTATATATTCAGGATATGGTTGAGTGTTATTAATTGACCCCTGATAAGGCATGCCAATAGAGTCATGTATGGAAATGTTTCATTAGTAATATTTATGTGTCAAGGTCTCAAAGCTACCATTTGCTATTCTGCACTGACGGTATGGCCAGGCTAGAACAGATTGCTGGATTATCACCTGTGGTGTCCTGCCTCTAGCAGTGGCCAACATTGCACCAGCAGTGACTCCAGAGAGGGAAAGCCTTAGTGATGGCCTGGGGCTAACGGTACTGTAACTACAGTGGCTTGGCAGTGTCCTGCTGATTAGCTTTGCTGTGGAGCAAGAGAACTGACTGGCTCATGTCATATAATTTCAATTTATCTCTTTGGTTGTATCACACTAACTCCCACTGTGTTACTGGTATCAAATCATGTAGCAGTACTGCAGACAAGTAGAGGCTAACAGAAGATGACTTCTCATTAGATTGAAATTCATTCCTTTCTCTGTCCTTTAGGTTCCTGTTTAATCAGCTATAAATGAGGATGCCACCCTTGTGGGGTTTTGATGACCTTTCATGATTATTTCAGATGGGCTGATTTAAAGAACTAATATAGGGCAGGGTGTGCAGGGAGAATTTTTGCTTTTTCCATCTCTACCTGGCTTAAGAGCCTATTAAAGTTTCTGGTAAGTGCTGCATCCATTCTTTTTTCCCTTCCTCCCATGGCACCAGCCCTTTCCTTTATCCTCAGCACTTACCACCAGGTTTTCCTGGGCTTGCTCCCTCAGCATTTTCCATGGCACCATTCCCAGCTTTCTCAGCAGGACCTTCTCATAGTGATCTCTGGCCTTTCTCTGGAGTTGCTGCTCTTTCTCCAGCCTCCTCTGCTTTTCCAACTCTTTCTACAATACAAAGAGCAGTATTTTTCATTCACTCTGGATGAGAAGGATGTTAAGCAATGACAATAGATTGCCATATTGGAGCTGGGGGTCCTGACCTGACAGGAAATAGGGATCTGAATCATCTTTAGCAGTGCAGACCAGACATTACCCCATGTACTAAAGCCTGTGGTAGAAAGCAGAGCAAAGTGTCTTGAAAATCCTCATGGAAGATGATGGCATTTCTGGACACTTGGGCCATGTATCAGTGTGTGGCCTTCCCTCAGCACTGCAGTTAGGTGTTACTCCAGCAGACACGTAATCTGTGGCTACCAGCAGTGCTGACGTAGCAGGAACCTCTTTTTGATGGGCCTTCATCAATATGGGAAGGGGTGCTTTGGTGAGCTCGAGGAGGGCAGCTTCCTATATTTATAGAACGAGACTGAAAACATGTCCAAAAAAGATTCTGAGTTTACATATGGACGCTACCACCTTATCTAGCCTAAATAGTAGAGGAGGGATGTGGGTATTACATAACTGTACAATATTACTTTTCACTGAGACTCAGGGATGAAGGTCATACATCCTAAAACACTCAATCCAAATAGAAGAGTAGCTATACGTCAAATTCCTGTAGGATTTCAAATGTGCTATTTGGGTTATTAGGACAGCTTACTTCCAAGTAGCAATAATGAAGTGGGGCTGTTCCTAGGCTAGCTCCAAGGAGACGATGCTTCTGTTCTTCAGGTGGAAAGTTGTCCTTGATATATCTGTCAGGCTTGTTTACTTTTAAATTGTGTGTTTGTGACCGGTATCATTGTCTATGCTGGAGGGGGATACAAGTGGAAGGAGCAGTCTGAAAGTAGGCTGAACGTGCTGCCACTGTGGGGGCTTATGTTGGCTATATCTCCTCAGCAGTGAATGTCCACCAGCTGGGATCTCTAGTCCTGCTGATGAGACAAAGACATATACTTCATGGTGTGTTTGGTCCACAACCCTTCCCCTAATGTTGCCAAAAAAGGTAAGGTGATGAGTTTATATAGCAGGTGCTGTGCTGTGGAACTCTGCTCTACTAATGAAGACCTTCAGTCCACGTTACTCTGGCTGTTGACTAAGCACTAGTGGGTAATGGCTCTTCTTCCCTAATCCCTGCTAGAGATGGGGGGAAACAGGTGAGTTGTTTGGTCACCAGCTTCTGCTGCCTTCTCTCCTCCCGTCGTTTTTCCTGCTGCGCTGCTTTTTA
>NW_009647236.1:4674221-4688147 GCF_000708025.1 Charadrius vociferus | reverse complement strand
TTGTTCCTGCGGAGCTGCTTTCTCCTCCGCCTCCTTCCTCTGTCGTGCTTCCTCTTCAGCCTTCAGCTGGGCCTTGAAATGGAGAAAATGGAGGAAGGCAAAATTTCATTTGGCGCATGTGACCTTTTCAGAGAACACAGACCTCTAACTTTCCCAGTATTCCTCTAGTATTGCCCAGCACCTGAAACTTCAGAAGGAGGCAGACTTTGTCACACACTAGATATGATCTGTGCTGGACAACGAACTGTGTAAGGGAGAGGAAGGAGGGACTTTTCTTTCTACTACCTATATATGTCTTTGCCCTAAGTTATAGTATTTGCCCACTCTTCCCCTAAAAAATCTAAACCATACATGAAGTTATTTATTGATAACCTGATTGCTGAAGTCAGTTCTGAATCTCTGGGCTGTGCTCTGAAGTTTTACTTCTATGTGCAAAGTAGCATTACAGGTACCCAAACGTTTCTTTCCCTGAACACTGAAGATCAAAGAAGTTGTTTTACTTCAGTACTGGTCATACTTGGCACAATATCCTTCTCTGAATGTTTACCTACTCCCCTTGCAAATCCCACTCTGCTTTTCATTTCACAAAGCTTTTGCTCTTGACATATGCATCAAAGGCCTAAAACCCACAGGGACCCTCATGCGTGATTACTATGATTGTGCTTCCTGATCTCTAGGATTGTGGCAACTGCAGCTGAGGAAACCTGACCTGATGCTTGTGCACCCACTCTATGGTTAAACTGTTCTCTAAGGCTTGTTTCAGCCTCCTGCATATGTGAGTGCATCCCTCTTGCTTAGAGAAGGAAGAAATGCTCGTTATTTTAGGATCCTAGTTCTTAGCCTTCTAATCCTAATGCAACTTACTATCAAAGTTTTCAGTAACAGCTTAATGCCCTGAAGCTAAGAAGGCTCCTCTGTTGGATATATATCACAGAATTTGTGTATGAACTATGCAAACATTTTCAGTATCTTCTCTCTTCACTAGAGATTTGCTAGAAAGATGCAGGTTTTTTACTAGGTGAGGCTGCATGTGACCAGGAAAGAAAGGCAGGGAAAGGGAAACCCACCACTGCCTGGTCCAATCAAGTGGATCTCTGCATGCACTTCCACCCTTCCCATCCTTGGCAAGGACAAGTTACAGTCATAGGGTAGCTGTAAAATAAGTGCTCGGGTGGTGGTAAGGGAGGCTGCTTCTAGAATTGTAACTGCATCAGCATGACGTGTCTGCCTGTGATATGGCAGGGCTAGTGCTGTCACTGTATGTAAATACAGCAGTAACTACTTCTTTTGATGTGTGTTGGACATCTACTTTCTTATAGGCTATAAAACTCCTGTTTTGGAGAAAGGGCCTTTTCTTGGTCCCTGACTCTGGGGTTCAAACAGCATTTCTTGTAATTGAAATGGTGTGAAAGAGACTTTATTTCATTTTCTACTTCCCTTACCAATTTTTCCTCTTCTCTTTGTTGTTTGGCTTCTTCTAGTTTTCTCCTCCGTTCTGCCCGCTGAGTTGCTCTCTCCTCCATAGCTACAGAAACAGAGGACATAAGGCTTAGTGGAAATGAGCTATAGGATAATGGCAGAATTTGGTGAATATGAATGACCACTTCACTGCCAGGGCCCTGTTGACCTGGCAATGCCAGCACAAAGGGACCTGCTTTTTGCAGCTTTTTATGGCTGGCAGTGTCATGAACAACGAATCCATAAACACTTACGAGATGACTCAGGACTACCCCAGTTAGATTCACTCCACCCTCCTTGGTCGACAGTCGCAACCATAAGGCTCAGTTATGAAAGGAGCTGTGTTCAGAGGTTTTACCCCTGATTGAGTGCAGAGGCTCAGGGCACCTGATGTAGCAGCGATTGCTATGAGGTCTCCAGTAAGCTCCAATTGCTTATTTAAAGGGCAACTTCATGATGGAAGTCATCCCTGCCACACTGACACACAAGTACTTGGTTCCACTAGTGAGAAACTACTGTTTAATGCTTCTTTTGGGAGATATATTGTGATGTAGTGATCTTGCTGGCTATCCGCAAAAGCAGTACAGTGCTGATGTGACCACACAGAACATTCAGCAGAGTTGAGAACCCATGCTCACTTCTTTCGAAGTTGAAAATGAAGCAGAGGCTGGAGCAATCGATAACTGGGGGCATTTAAGTGTTTTGACCACAATAGGTTTCCTCAGATTCTTTTTCTCATTTTAGCTGTCCCAGGATTTTCTGCCAAGGGAATATCACTCAGTGATAACTTATTCACTGAAATTTTTTGGGATCTTCAAACAAAAGCACTTGAGTGCTCTCAAAATACGTTTACTGTCTCTAAGGTGTAAAGAGTTCAGGCAAACCAGAGTGAGTGATGGCTTGGACTAGGTAGCATTGGAGCTGAACACAGTCAGTTAATGAAAGGCAACTCTTAATGCCCAACTATCATGGCCAAAAAGCTCTGGTGATCCCAAAACTGTTAAAACATCACAATGATCATATTCCAGACAGCCTTTCATGCATGCTGATCGTGACAACCTCCCAGTTGATATGAAGAACATGACCTAGGGATATAACAAAACCTGATCTTAATTTACTGCATGAAAAAGCTCTGCTGCATGTTTAACATGTATATGCTGTTCCAGTGTGGTCAGAAGGAGGGAAGATATCTTGCAAAAGGCAGATATCTGGAGCTCCTTCCCCAGCCTAGCTACTGTTGTCTCACAAAACCTTGGGTAGGCACTTAATTCCCTTTGAAATCTCAATACCTCTGTCAAAGGCAGATGAAAATGATTGGTCAGTTTAACTGTTACTTGGATGGACAATGAAGGCAATAAGACTGACAGCAAAGAAACCCTGTAGAGCTTCTCTCTCTGGGTCTTGTCATACCAGCAACAATCACAAGTGTTAGGAGTAACTGCTACCACAGTGTACGAAGCATGGACTAGAGGGGCTTGCAGAGGCCCAGGTTGTACAGATGCCTGACTTTGGCATGAAAACAGCTCACCCTCTCACAGTGCTGATCAGGCTGGGAAAGACAGTGTTGAGTTTTAGTTGCATACTGTCATCAACCAGCAAGGCTGAGGTGAAGAAAGAGAGAATTTTCCAGACGAGCTGTTGAGAAGTGGTCTGGAATGGTCTTTGCTATCTAGAACAATACCTTTCAGTATAGGATGAGCTGGGGACAGCTGGCTGGAGGGCCTCCTGCCTTGCATCAATGCCCTTGTGTTTTCTGGCCCATGAGAAACAGGTGGACTATGAAAAGAAAGAGTATATTCATCAATGAATGTGGTCAAATGATGCCTTGTACCTACCAACTATGGTTGAGAAACAGACCTTGCAGTTCCAATTCTCCATTGTGCTGCATTTTCATTCTGAGTCCCCGATACACCCTTATTCTGCTTGAAATGGGATTAATGATGCATCCTTGCAAAGGAGTTGAGTGCCCAGGGCTGCTGCATATTTTGAAATACTGACAATGACACTCCCCCCCCCCCCCCAAATAAATCCCTGCTGCTACTATGTGTATGTGTGACACTCCAGTGCTGCTGTTTCTAAGTGGATCCTGTATGGATCACATGGTGTCGAGCCATTGCAAAAAGGGAGGATGGAGAACTGCAGCCAGCCTCATGCTAGCCTTGAGGCGAAGTCATGGGTGAGGGAAAAGCAGACAGCGCTAGCATGACTAAAGTAAGCCTGGCAAATTCTGGCTCAATTTGAGCAGGAGCTCAAAGCAGTGTCAATGTTGAATTCAAACCAGGTTGCTCAGGGCTTTATCTGATTGGTTTTCTGTCTTCAGTTTTTCCTTGGTTTGTGAAGCAGAGTTGTTAAGCGGCTGGGTTACAGCCATGGTTTGTGCTGCCTCTTCTTTCGCCCTGCTCAGCCTCTGATTTTCCTGCAGTTCAAGGATCAGCTCTTGCTGTTTCTGAAGCTGCTGCCTCTGCTCCTCAATCAGACGTTGCTGGAAGGCATGACGGTGCTCAAAACGGCTACCATAAGCAGGAGCTGTCCTTGGACCAGGGGCGTGAAATTGCTGGGGGAGAGCGACTATTTGATTCCTGTACACAGCCTGGTCCTGGGCACTTGGGGATGCATGTTTTAGGGTAATCTCCCAGGCAAATTTGGGTTTTCTGTAAGAATGAGATGTGTGAGCAGCATCCCAACAAGAGCGGTCTCTGGTCTGGTCAGGCTCTTCCTGTATGAGGCAAGTTTCAGTTGGCTAGGGAGGGGAAAAAAAAAATCAGGAAAATTTGGTATTGATTAAAACCAAGCACTCTTCTGCCATTCCTACATAGAAAGTATTTCTTTAATACAAATCTAGTGAGATGCCTGAGAATTAGGGTAATCTCAGCTATACAATCATTATCCAGTTCCCAGCCAGGGCAGAGGGGCCCTGTTATGCATAAACTGTGGGGCTGTAGGAAAGAGCTGCTAAGGAGCTGTGTGCCATTTCACTGGAAACAAGAACTCCTGATCAGGCAAGAGCTCTAGCAGGAATACATCCTGACTATTTTGTTAGGGAGCACATCTCAGGATACCTAATTTCTCAGGGATTAGCATGCTCCCTTTTGGACTGTGGTGTCCTCACTAAGCACTCAGATGGAGAATAAAGGAAAAAACAGTTGAAGTGACCTATATGGCTGATCTACTGGACAGTCACTTTTCAGATGGAAAAGAAGTCTACAAGGTGCTGCTTCCCCTTTCCTCTTCTCCAGCTTTGATAAATATTACCATGAAGCTGGTGCACAGTGGGGAGTGAGGCCGTGCCTTTTCTGACACATGGTCATTCTTTGAAGAGGCATCAGATATAAGGTCTCCTTTCTGATTCCTAAGTCAAACCCCAAATTCAGTCCCATCCTTCCAGCACAAAGTTTACCAATGCATCAGACAAAAAATACAGGCCTACTAGGATATAAGCACTGCAAAAACTCAACTTTTGCTGACACTTAGGCAAATAAAAAGCTTGACCTGTAATATGTGTGTGTGATCTCTCATGCTGTGATTGGGACCCTGCTGTGGTACAGGTTTTATAGACAGAAAGGAAGGGCAGGCTCTGACCTGACAAATGACAATTTAAGGAAGCAACCTCTGACTCTTCTCGCCTACCTCCTTGTGATGTGCATTATCCTGAAACAGCCAGTGACAACCTTTTTCCCCCATGCTTAAAAGCCAGAGAGCTGCACAGCCGTGACAAAATCTCTTGTCATGCAGTCAAGCGTTATTCTTTTTCAGTCTAAGCAGGCATCAAACTAATCTCTCAGCAAAAGTGATCTGGGGGTGGGACTCTCATTGCGACTCACAGTACATGAAGGGTTGTTCTCTGGCAGCATTAGAGATTATTTTAAAAACTCATTCATTGTCCTTCATGTTTGATGAAGGACTTCTCTCCTGAACAGTTGCAGACGGGTATTTGGGGGTCACCCTGGGAAAGAAGCCTTCATCTGGGACAATGCACTCTTTATTTCAGATTGCACAAAAGAAGTATTTTGTAAGAGTACTGAGATGCCAATAGACAAAACAACATGGGAAGGATTTACCTTGTCTTGCTGCAAATCTTGATGATGGTTTATTTTTACTGTCCCAGGCTCGTTAACCTCCATTGGCCTGTCCAGACCACCCTTCCCCAGTGACACTGCCTCTAGCAGCTGTGCCATCTTTCTTTTCGTCTCCTCCCTCTTGATCTGCAGCTCTCGTTTTTCTGTCTCTGCTTGGCTCCAGCGCTGCCACGCCAGAAAGCAGCAGCGCAAAAGCCGTCGCTGGTTATGCTCCACAGACAGCTGTGTTTTCCTGAATGAGAAAGTACTTGTGTTATGATAGGAGTGAGGCTTCTGCCCAGGCCTGCCTGAAACAATTGCATCAAGTATGGTAGTCCAGGCCATGGCACAATGCCCCATAACTTTCCAAGTCTTCCTCTTGCTTAACTCTGAAGGCCCTCTAAAGCTGTAGAGAGTTTCTCCAAGGAGGAGTGGGAGGGCAGAAAGGATGCCCGTTATTTTGAAGTAAGTTTCCCTAGTTCACATTTTGTAATTTCCTGTGCCACCCTTGGGCTGTAGGATAGGTACAAAAGAGGTATCCTGTTCCTTTGCCGGCTGCATGGGGGGAACTGGCAGTGCCTCACCACACAGCCTGCCAGACACCTGCAAGAGCAAAATTTTCTCTGGCTGATAGGGAATTCATCCAACAGCCTCCTTAATGAAAGGCACTGGCCAAAATGATCTCTACTATACTACTACTGAAATAGGAAATAACTATATTAATAAGAAATAAATATGGCACCTCATAGTCTCTGGGGTCCAGAGCAAGCCAGGGTGAGATCTCCAGGAAAGACACCTAGAGAGACAGTGAGATGCACGCTTGTTGGAAAGTGCTAAAGCTCTTTATCTATGTCCTCCTTTTCATCTGTGCCACAACGCCTCTGGCAGACTGCAGGCAATGTAGCAATTTTTTCAAAAAGCTACTGCTTTTGTCCTGCTGGCTAACTGACAAGCCCCTTTTACAGTCCTAGATCACTGCACTGCCAAAGTACTGCTGCAGTAGGAGGAATTCCACAGTGTAGAGTCACTACCTGTTTCGATCTTGGAGATGAGCTTCCAATTGCTGTGTCTCCTGCTCTACTTTCTGGGCCCAAGCATAGTTTCTCCAAGCTCGCAGGGCCTTCAGTTGGCATCTCCAGTCAGCAAGGGCTCTGGCTTTTCCCATTTTAATTCTGTGCTCCAGCATGACTTTCAGCCAAGCAGAAAAATGTTGTTGCATGCACTGCATGGGAGAGTTTCAGAAAACCAATGACAAGATACAGCCTGTCAGACAAATGTTGATCCTCTCCACCCTTCCCCTTATCTGACTTCCCTTTTAGAGATTCTTTAGAATCCTCACTTCCAATAATTACGTTGAGGGTAAAAAAAAATTAAGTAGAGCATGTGCAGGTCTTCTACAAAAAGCAGAAAGATAACATTATGGGGCTCTATGCGTTTGAGTGAAAAACACTTAGTTCACCAAGCGTAAAGGAATAAAATGGGTGAGGAACATAAAATTCCTAGAGACAGGAAAGATGTTTCAAAATCTAGAAGATGTCTAAGATGCTACAGGTAAGAACACTTCTGGGGAGAACAGTTCTCAAATATCTCTGTGGACCTTTTGTTTTTTTTTAAACTTAGACAAAAATCAAGACACTTCCTGGCGTGAATTTATGGCATGACCTAAGCTCACCCTTGTTCCAAGAGGAAGCCAAACCTTTCCCCTATTGTGTAATTAGACTCACTGCCTGTGGGAGTGATTTACATTGTACAGAACAGCAATTTGCTATCTAATCTACCCCATAATTCTAGCCCTGTCACTTCAGACACTGTTCATTTTGATCCTCCAAGTGGGTCAACTCACAGGACTCAGCCATTCCCCTTTTGTGGTAATGCCTTCTTTTAATTGCATTCCTCTCACTCACTGAAATCTCCAAATGGAGACTTATGACAAGGACAGAATGTCAATGCATTAGCTATTTCTTTCTGCTTTAGGAAAATAATCAAAGTGTCACTATTGCTTAGCTCAGCTAAGTCATGGCTTCTCACATTATGCCAGCCCTAAATTGTTCTGTGGTTTCATTCAGGCTTATCTTTGTAGCTTAGATTGTGCTGGAGAGGTTGTATACTGCCAAGCTCAAATCCAGCAGACTGGCAGATGGAGTGAGCCATCAGGAGAATCACCATAAAAGCTATGGGATTATTCTATAAAAAAAAAAAAAAAAAAAGATCTAGATGTAGATAAGTAGACATTAACAATGATGACTGCTCTATTAATTAAAAACATTATGTGATGGATGGCATTCATACCTGCACTCGTGGAAATTTATTCCCTTTTCTGGGACTGCCCATATAAAATTATTCAGTACAAAAAGATTACTCTTTAATTGCAAGTATTTGATACAACTAGGTGTTTAACCCAGAGCTGGAAATGGTATCAGAATAACAAGGGTAAAAGAAACAGGTTCCTACTAAGAGTTATTAAAGTCTGCATGTTTTCCTCAAAAGAGCTGTTGCAATATCACAGAATATCGTATTGCACCCCGTGGGAGTGGATCCTTTAGGAATCCATTATTGGGGATGTGCTGGCATACTTCAACTCTTGGAGATTCATCCCAGGCCTCAGCACTTCTATCCTCTCTCCTCTCCCTGCTCCTGCACCAGGGTCTGCAAGGCAATCTACTATCTTCCCATACATACAAAAAAAGCTTATCAGGTCCTTTTGTGCCACTTCCCCCCTGCCTCCTCTGTACATTTGCCTGTTTTTCAATTGCAGAAGCCCTTATGTTTGCAACTGTCCTGAGTGCCACAAGTTTTCCACAATTCTAAGTGAAACCTCCTACTGAGTACACTTGAGGCATAGACACACCGGGGATGGAGGCTCTGGATTTCTTGCTCCTAGTCTTATAAGATACTTTTTGCCCTGCTCTTCTACTTTGCTGGTTTCAGGAGGAGGGCTTGGAAGAAGCAAAAAAAATCTGATAACCAGGACTTTTTACTTCAGTTTTGCAAACAGTAGCTGAGGGCAGGGAGCTCAGAGTCTCAGATAAAGAAGGGTGATGCTCACTCTCTGCTTATTGGTGTGAATCCTGCGCAGCAGCTCCTGAGCCTTTCTCTGTTTCTCCTCTCCTTGCTCTTCTTTCTTCAGGACCAGGGGTGGTGATGCAGGACATACCTCCTGCATTGGCAACTTCTGACTTTTTTCTTGTCTCTTCCCCTCCCTGGAAAGTGAACAAACATACAGATCCACTACAATGAGGAAAGTACCGTAGCACAGATTTCACTCTCATTGGGGCCAATTCTAAAAGAATCACCCCTATAGCATAGAAAGTTGATGATTATTTAACTTGGCCTCAGAAAACAGCCTGTGTCATAGTTTGAGGTCCCAGACATTAAATAGTCTGGAGTATTTCCAAAATACAGCAGGCAGAAGAAAATAATAAAATTGCAGTAAAGCACTTGCATGAGAAGATTTAGGATGTCAGGGCTGCCTAAGTAAATAAATGGCATCCCTACAAGTCACATATCTGTGACAATCCAAGCTCAGCAGAAGCAAAAATTATGCCTCTGCAGAATTCTCAGCCAAGAATGCTCTTTATTCTCTCATAGCTGAGGAAGTATTGTAAGTGCTAGACTTTCAACACAGGCTGTTTTTGTATGGGTGTACTAGCTTTCATGCTGCAGTAGATGCTAACAAGGCTGGATGTGGCCACACAGAGCTGATGGAGAGAACGCACAGTGGTGCAACCACACTCCTACTTTGTGATTCAGTGTACCTAATGGTAATGGCTGAGGGGAGGCTAACAGTATCTTCAGCCCATCTTCCCACTAATGATAAACTTAGTAATTGACATTGGTTACAAAGGAATAAAAAGTTTTGGGAGAGTTCAGAGACAGGAATGGCAGATGTTTCCTTTAGGACCACCACTCCTCTTAGGTTTAGCAAAAGGAGCTGATAAGAGAAGTGTTCTTTACGTTTCTTTCCATGCTTCCCCCTCTCCCCATGCTTCTGCCATGGTGTGCCTCTTCTCAGCCATTTCCTTTCTCAGCTTCACCATTTCCCTCTGGATCTCCTCCTCCTCCTTCTTGGCCTTCAGGGCCTTCCTTCTGTCTTCCTCCTGCGCTTGGAGCTTGGCCTCAGACAGAACTGATTTCTTCAGGGACTTTTCTCGTCTGTGAAGCTCTAATGCCTTCTCACGCCTCATTCGGTTTTCTTTCACCTGGGAAGGAGGAAATCAGCAAAAGTCAAAGCAGACGCCAAAGCCTGAAAAATTTGAGGTTCATTGTACACTGACAGGGTGGGTCATAATCCACCTTTCACATAAAGCAAGCAACCCTATTCATAGCTGGCACTGGCTGGACTGGTTCTGCTCTCGGACCAGCAAAAAACTCAATTCAAGAGAGTGAGATTAAACCAGTGCTACTTGATGGGAGCAAACTCAGAACTGACTGCCATGGCAGCTTTTCCTGTCAGTCTTCAGAAGGGGGGAAAAGCTGAACAGATGTAGCAAAAGTTGATTGTGCAAGCTACTGTGAATGGCTAACATGCATATGGAAACGCAGTAATGTTTCAGCTAAACTGTGGAAGGGTAACCTCAGGTATTTGCCTCCAACTAAGAGATTATTGCAGGTTGGGAGAGAATACTGGGGAAGTATCACTGAGCATTTACTCTAATCCTATAATCCTCCATCTTGTTCCTTTTAACTGTGCTGCCTTGCCTGCCCACCTGCTTGTGTCTGAGCTCCATGATTATTCGTGGATCTGCAAGTTTTTGTTTTTCCTTGATGTCTTCAAGTCTAAGGTCTTCCACAATCCCACAGTTCACCGCTTCACTCTGTAAAATATGCTGGAGGTATTCTTGGACAGAAGAACTTTCCAATTCATGTTCTAGATAGCTGCACAAGTCTGAAATGAGGAATTCAGATTATCTCAGGCTAGTCTGAAATGAGTAAATGCCTCTGTCTCAGATCACAAAGCCTAACGTAATTAAAGGGATCACTTTCCCAGACTGTGAATGCATTTCTGATGAAAGCCGACACACTGACTGCACTCCATTTATCCCCAAAGAGTCTTAATCAGTGTCCCATTGAACATGCTAGCACAGTAACAACATTTCGTCCATTTTTTACTGCCTTGCCTCTGAGCATCTCAAATGGCTGTATAAATTTGACAGGCCTCACAAATACCCACACACAAAAGAAATAAAATTTCTCTTTTACAAAGGGAAACATTGAATGTTTATGAGGTGTGTTTGTGCAGCACTACCACAAGCTGCTGTAAGAGCTGGGGGAGAAAAATCATCACCTCTAATCTAGTTTCTACCGAGCCCACTATCCTGGCCTTAAAGCAACTTCAGTCTTACAAGCTATGAGGCCTGGCTCCCTTTTCCAGCACATCCTCAGAAAGGAAGCCAGGAACTGCTTCGTTGTGCTCTCACCATCAAACCGCTCATACTTCAGAGGGGCTGCAGAAGGCTTTTCCGGGAGGACAGAGTCAACTTCCTCATCTCCATTGCTCATCAGCTCCACTTGCAGTTTGGACTTCATCCAACTACTGAGCAGCTCTTGGGCTACCAGAAGGAAACAGACTGATGAATTCACTTGTTTAAAAAATATATGGGTAAGTGTAAATTAGCAAGAGACTGTCTCTGGGATAGTTATATCACATGCTGGGAAGGCTGTCTAAAATACCTGAAAGCTGATCTGCAACAGAAAACAGAATAAGGCTAATAGTTCTGTTCTCATGTTCTTGATCTATAAAAGAACATGAAGAGAAGGTGGCAAACTTTTTCCCTGTCACAGATGAATTCTTCTCCACCTCATTTTTCCTACAAGATTCTGTGGACATTTAGATCACTCGTGTGATTATTATAGCGTTATCTCAGCAGCCACGGCACTGCAAGTCATCCCGTGTAAGGGCACACAGCCACTAGACAGGAGGAAGCAGCTGCTCCAAATCTCTCATTCTAAGACAAAATGAAGATGCTCCCATTGAGTCCTGGTATTTATAAAGCAATAAAGCCTTTTTAAAACTTGCTTGAAAAGGGGTGGGATTTTTGAAGAAAACATAAATCTAATGTTTATTGTTCTTCAAATCACTTTTGTTGTCTTTTATAATCTCTCAGGCTAGCTCAGGAACAAGAAAATATATCTGATAACAGAAAAGAGAAAAACAGCTTATCACTTCGGGAGGGGGTACTTTTTTGACTGGGAAATGTGAGCTCCTCGTAACTGAAGTAGAAGAGTTGTGGCACTTCTCTTATCAGTACCTTTCTTTGCAAAGTGTAGTTAATAACTACTAAGTGTAGTTAATACCATTAAGTATTCTAATAACGGATTCCAGATAAAAGGCTTTCTGTTGAGCTAAGAACAATCCTGAGGGATTGGTAGCTAAAAAAGGAAAACCCTAGCAGAGAAGGACAAACAAAAATAAAGAAACATGCGGAAAGCAAGCAACTTTTCCACCAATTGCAAAGACAGCTCCTTTTGAGCCACTATCCTGTATAAATGCATCCAGACAGTGCACTGTAAGCAGATAAGTGTATTCCGTGCTATTAGTTGTACCCTTGATGATTACAAGTGAAAAAGCTGACTTCCTGTATTGAAGTGGATGCTCCCGAGACATGTCTTCATTCCACTCCATCAGGCTCACTTTTGAGTCTTAAAAGAATGGTTATCTCAGTTTTTAAAATCCTGTCTCCTATCAACTTTCTACACTGCAGATGTACTTCTAGCACTGATGGGAGACAATTTCCCTCTCCTGTTTTTTTTAAATGAGCTGCAGTTTTATTTTCAAATTTCAGTAAGCACTTGTGGCTGCAGGCATTACAAAGGGAATATATAGTTAGCTAATTAGTGAAGCAAATTTTGCACGGGAATCAAAGCAAAACCACACTATTATTTGTAGATGTCAAAGTTACACAGAGCAACTCCATTTTCACATCTGTCCTGCTATCAAAAATCTATCAGGGAATTTCATTTGGTTCCCTATAGCCAACCAACTTGTATTTGACCATAGAGTGTGTATTCAGGGGCAGTATTCGTCCTTGTCTTGACCTGAAATCTCCAGAAGACAGAAAGCTTATCCTTCTCTTAGGTATGTTGATTAAGATCTATCTTGAACTCCAGCAATTGATTCTTCTTATGCCTTTCTCTGTTAGATAAAAAGCATCTTACAATAAACTGTTTCTTTTAGTCTCAAGCTTTGTAAGAGCCTTTTCAGACCAGAACCACAATACCAGATGAAGAAGAATTAATTTTAGGCAGCTTGTAGCAGGCAGTATTTCAGCTCACCTTCCTCACAGGCCTCATCATGATCTTGCAGCTGTTCCACAGTTTCCAAACTCGGCACAGGACGACAAGACCCCTGTGGATACCTTGACCGTTGAAGGGAAAAAGCTTCAGAGATGGCATACTCAGAGGCTTGCTCCACTCTCTTTAAATTAAAGAAAGGAAAACATTGCTAAGGATTGCTGGATATTAATTTTTAAACTTCCTATATCTAGGTTTCTCCTCCAGAGAGAGCAAACATTAGTGGGAATGTAACACAAGATAGTATGGTGGTTATAAGAAACAGATTTTCTTTGAAACACGTTTCTCTGACTGCTCTTGATTGACTGGAGAAATTGGACTTAGAAATGATTAAGTAATAAGCACTCATTTGGCAATTAGTGCCAATCACAGTGATTGGAGAACATGTTGGGAGAATGCTAACACCCAGCCCCTGGGGGCTGAAAGGAGACTTGCTGAGTTAGTCTCCAGCAACCACCAGTCAGTATCAGCATTTTGTCATAACCAGGCTGGCTACCATGTAAATAGTCTGAGTGATTTTCTCTCCTATAGCCATCTCTCTGAGGTGTAAATGGTCCGGACATGTCACTGTGTTTTCACATGTAACACCTGTACCCCAGACAGCCCACGTTTCTGCAGAACTTCTTCCCTTTGCAGAGGTCTAGGAGGCTGCATGAAGAGGCAGGCGCACACTCCTGCCTGTCCTAAGAAGGATGCTGAAGGTGGGAGCAAGGTGATACCCAAGGAAGTAATACAAAAGGAAGTTCACGCTAAAGCTCATTTGTCTTGATCTTAAGTGTAGATGCAGAAAGTGCTTTGGGGTAAATCTCTTTTTATTACTTGCCCGTACATACAACCTGCAGCGCTTCTCAGCAGCAGGTTTTGTGTGCGACCCCTGAGTTTTATGTGTAACAACGGGGTACCTTGCTCTGGAGTGAGTTACTGTGCAAATTACTTCACCCTGATCCAGTGCTCCAAGTTATCGGAGTTACACCTTGGCGGGAAATAAGATTTATTTTTTTTTTTTAATAAAATAATAATAGTAGTGTTTCAACCACCTGTCTCTTCTGAACCGGAGTTCAACGCTGCCGAGCTCAGCGCCATTCCCTCCAGTGCCGCGGAAATCAGGCGGTGCCCGCCGCCG
>NW_009647236.1:4633094-4672713 GCF_000708025.1 Charadrius vociferus | reverse complement strand
GGGGGAGGGGGAGGGGAAGGGAGGGATGTGTGTTTCCGGGAGCGCAGCGAGACCCCGCAACGCTGGTGGGGGCAGGCGGGCTTCTCGCTTCCGCGGGTGCAAGGCAAAATGTCGAAGTCGGTTGCCGCTTTGTTGCTTTCCTGTCGAAGGGAGGTGCAGTGACTTAGTAGGAAGCAGGTGGAGGTAAGGGACCTAGAGGGCTGCCTAATTTTTGAGCGTGTTTTGGCCAAACCCCTCTTAGCCACTTTACAGGCAGAATAACCAGCTTTAGAAACAGCCAGCTCTCAAAACTAGTTAGATAAGTGGCAACTGAAAAGGAAGATTAACATCATAAAGCTTGTTAGAAGCTCTCCACTCCCTAGCGTGTGTAGTTGTTGTGATGCATGTTAGCAATGCTACCCAGAAAGTCACAGTGTAACTGCATGCTCTCCAGCAAGTCAGTGGTCACTGGTCAGTGCGAGTAAAAGCTCTGCCTTTTTGCCACAGAATTATGAGTGCCCCCAGTTTGTAAGCTGTGATTCTTGAGCTCTTTGTCTCTGGTGTTTAGTTCCATCTGCCCCTGCTTTGCTGCCTGATAGCTAGATGGCAACTATCAGTGCCTAAACTAATCCAAGTTCAGGCAACACATAAGTATGGAATCAGAAGCCTAGTTATGAAACCGCTGATCTTTCTTGACAGTTGTGTGCTTAGTTAATGTGTTTCTGTATCTGGATGCAGGGCAGAACTTCACGAGGTCCTGGAAGAATATAAAGAAGGAGCTGCAAAATTTATAGGTAAAGCATGTGTGTTTGCTTGCATGTTTGGAGAGATAATACAGGTAGATCCCACTGGTGCATTTTTAGGCAGTACAGTTGCCAGAAAGACGTAGGCATAGGCTTTCCACATTTAGGCACTTTCTCACTCAAATGGCATTAAGTAAGACTCGAAATAGTATGTTGTCAAGACTATGGCCAGAAATCCTTCAAAAACTATGAAAATATGTAATTTTTCTTTGTTTCTATTTTTCTACACCCAGCCTTCTCCTTGGGGGCTTTGGCACTGACTGGCGTGAGCTTAGCTCAAAAGTTGAGACTACAACTGAGAGAGATTTTAGCATAGCCCCCAGTCACTGCTGCAAATGAATCCTGCCAAATGCAATTTCTGACTGTTTTTGATGAGAAGTAGAAATTGCCATGAAAATGGCCTTCCCCATACAACTGTCCGAACACATTTCCTGAGAATATCTCTCTGCTCAAGCTGGCTTTTTTTGATTCTCATAAAGCAGTTGGTTTCATCTGAAGATTTTCAACAGGAAATCTTCATCCAGTGTGAATAATAAACAAGCAAAGCGCCCCATGTTAAATCAGTCTCAGCTGGTGTACACTTCTGCCTCTCAGCTATTCTTGTTCTGAGAAGGTGTTAGGGGAAGAATCCATGTCTGATTTGTGGGAGCTTTGAGGAACTAAAGGAACAGGTGGAGAAGCTTGTTTTTCCCCTGGTCTTTGTTCCTGTCAGTTTAGCAGTTGGACTGTACTTGCTTCCTGTAAATCTCCTTCCATGTTTCCATGTTAAAGAGTTAGTTTTAGGAATATACTCGATTTTGCTGATGGGTAGTGACATGCAAAACAGTCAACGTTGCTGTAGCCCTGAGGTACTGCACCATGCCTTTGTGATGTTCATCAGTGCCTGTACTCCATTCTTGGAGCAGTTCACGAATGAAATGTTTGTCTTAACACCTTGGTGATAAGAATGAGTAAAGCACAGTTCCTGCATTTGTCACTCTCTTGGATTTTTCCTCTGGTTGTCATAACAGATCAGTAAAGGCCTGACCACATGCATTACGCAGCCAAGACCAGTGTTGTTGGGCTCATGTGGTGAAGGAACCTGAGTGTGCAATGAATGCAGAGTTAGCATCTTGTGTGAAAATTCATATCATAGCCTGTATTTATATCTGAGGAGGCAGCTCAGAGAACTGGAGAATGATCAGCCCAGTCAACAAGCTTCTGTGGGATGCTTTGTTTGTCTATGTATCTCAGGCTATAGTGGGTATAGGGTTAATCCTGTCCAAGTGATGGCATGTCTTTAACTTCTGTAATTTACAGACAGTTCTTTGTATATGGAATCTAACGGGCTTTGCAAGAAAAAAAACTTTTGAGTTGCTAATGCTTGTATCAAAGCTGAGGTATTTTTATGAATATTTTGTATGTGGCAGTTACACATACATTAGGAACGTATAAAATAATGTCAATTATTACAATTTTTAAAAATGTTTAAGCATTTTTGTCCTATATATGGAGACCAAGCTTTTTATTTTATCAAAATTTTGGACATGCATTTCATTACATAAGCAAAGTTATGGCTTGGATTTCCATAGGAAGTTTGCACCCAACTTTCAGTAAACTTCAGCTGCCTTGGGACAACTTATTCCTTCAAGAAAAATCTCTTATCTGCAACTTCTTGGAGGCTTCACCAGTTTCAGTGACTATCTGTGAAAAGAAAACAGTATGTCATTGAGACATACCATCTAGCTTTCTGTATGAAATGTGAAACCTCCAATCTGGCAGGGATGATGAATTTCTTATTTCTGTAGCTGATCTGTTCTCTCGCTATATGTTGGCCTTCCTGAAAATTTCTAGGCATGAGCTGTTGCTCAGTTTAGATTGTGTCAGATGTGTATCAACAGATACACACTCCGGTGTATCAGTTGAGTGGTCAAGTGACTCAACTGTTGTGTCTGGCAAATTTTAGTAGCAGGAGTATTAATCAAGAAGAAACATAAATAGATCTCAAAGGAGCTATGTAGACTGCTGAAACAAAGGGTTTTATTTGATGGTTTGTCCTGATGCTGCACTCTCCTCCCTGCAGCTAGTAAACCTGGGGAAAAAGTCTGCCGCCTTTGGTGCTGAGAGATTAAATGAACAGTATTTTCTTTGTCAGAAAGGATTTATTTGTGTGGGGAAGAATACCCTATTCCCTTTTGCAAATTTACAAACCACATCTTTGCATTAGCTTTGTTTTGGTTTGTGAAAGTCTACTTTGTGTCTGTCTCTTTGTTCCCAGGTATGCCAGATGCGGTGCTGTACTGCTCCCTTCACGACCCGGTCACTCCCTGTCCATCTGGCTACAACACAAACAAGGTACAGTAACTGTAAAGATTTGAAAGAATCCACTTAAAGTTCCAGAAAGAAAGCTGCCAGTCCTCCCCTCATCTGTGTGGGTGTGCTTAGACAGCCACAATGTTTTTTTATGCTTTTTAGAAAAATAAATCTTTGCACAAGGAGGAATGTTATTTACATGCTCGTACCTCCAACTAAATAAAGCTGGACATTTTCTTACTTGACAGTGTGTTCCCTAACAGTTCCTGAGCAGTTAAGTGGCAATTCAGATAGGAAGGAGAGCTCTGGACTCCCATGCTGTTGCAGTTATAGAATCATAGAAGGCTTTAGGTTGGAAGGGACCTTAAAGATCATCTAGTTCTGACTCCCCTGCCACGGGCAGGGACACATCCCACAAGACCAGGTTGCTCAAAGCCCCATCCAGCCTGGTCTTGAACACTTCCAGGGATGGGGCATCCCCAGCTTCCCTGGGCAACCTGTTCAGTGACTCACCACCCTCATAGTGAAACATTTCTTCCCGATACCTAATCTAATTCTACCCTCTTCCTGTTTGAAGCCATTCCCCCTTATCCTATCACTACATGCCCCTGTAAAAAGTCCCTCTCTAGCTTTCTTATAGGTGCCCTTCAGGTACCGGAAACCTGCTATAACATCTCTCCAGAGCCTTCTCTTCTCCAGGCTGAACAACCCCAACTCTCTCAACCTGTCCTCATAGGAGAGGTGCTCCATCTCTCTGATCATCTTTGTCGCCCTCCTCTGGACTTGCTCCAACAGGTCCGTGTCCTTCTTGTGCTGAGGACTCCAGAGCTGGACACAGTACTCCAGGTGGGGTCTTGCAAGAGTGGAGTAGAGGGGCAGAATCACCTCCCTTGACCTGCTGGCCACGCTTCTTTTGGTACAGCCCAGGATGCGGTTGGCTTTCTGGGCTGTGAGCGCACATTGCCAGCTCATGTTGAGCTCCTCATCCACCAGGGCTGCTCGTTCTCCTCAGGGCTGCTCTCAATTGATTCCTCGTCCAGCCTGTAATTGTGCATAGGATTGCCCCCGCCCATATGCAGGACCTTGCACTTGGCCTGTTGAACTTCATGAGGTTCGCACAGGCCCACTTCTCAAGCCTGTCAAGATCCTTCTGGATGGCATCCCTTTCCTCCAGCATGTCGACAGCTCCACACAGCTTGGTGTCATTAATATGGTAGTAAAAGAAAGTACTTGTGTTTTAGCTTATATGCTGTACAAGCTTATGGTGATGCTACTGATAAGCAATAAACCTGAACCTCTGTGTGTGTATTTACAGTTTACTACAGGCCCACAAAGGGGAAGAACTTAGTATTTCTGCAGGAAGGTGGCTCAGTGATCGAGGAGTGTGTAGTCTTGTGGATGTTTGCCCATTCTAGCCCACAGGCACGCACATTCCCTCTGCAGTCCACATGCTACCTGCTGCCTGCCACAGCTTTGGCCTGGAGGGGCCACTTCTGGCACTTGCTTAGGTATGGTCAGTCCCAAGGCATGTTCAGACATGGTCACATTTGGTGAAAGGTCACTGAACAACAGAGGGTAACTACTGTCAGAGTGTTTCTTTTGCAGCATATATTCTTTGCTGCTGGGTTCCAGGCTGAGTCCTGGCTCTCTGCAGGGAAGGAATTATCTGAAGCTTGTCTCACTGTTGCACAGCTTTGAGGTGATAGCAGGGATGTGGCAGGTTTTCTTTTTTTTGAAGCTGGTGAAGATTTTTGTCAGCTTGTTACAAGGCCTTCTGCAGCTGTATCTGTGCTGGCAAATACTTATGAAAGCTTTTTGAAAGCAATGGGACAGAAAGCCTGACACAGGCTGGGTTTAAATAATCACAGGGTAATGCTCGGTTTCCTAAGCCATATGGCTATTTTATTTCTTAAAGCAGCTTTTTTCCTCTGGACAGCAGAATGAAGGTAACTAGACTTGATTACACTCTGTGTCCTTTGTCTCAAACAGTTCTGACTTTACTCCGCCTGCCTTCACCAGCTGTTACTTGATGCTCTCCCATAAGAGGCAGCAGGTACTAACTGGCCAACATGCTGATGCAGGACAATATATAGCTGCTGTGTTCCAATTGTTCTGCAGGTACTAATTTGGGATCTTTCTCCTTTGGAGTTATTTATTTTTTTTAATGGGAAACTTACAAAAGTGTTATTACTTTGGAAACTTCTGTCTGTTTCTTTGTTACTCAAATTTAGTGAAATTGGCTGATGAGGGCAAAAGTAATCAGGAGAGATGGATGGATGGATGGACGGAAAGCAGACTTGTGTATTTGCACAATCCTTCTGTTTTTTGTGGAGACCAGACAAAAAAAAATTGTTCTGCTCGTATTTTTTTTTTGCATCAGCTGAGCACATTCAATTTGTGAATTAGTATGCATGAGAACTGCACTGCTTAATCTGTCTGTCTGGCATAGGCTAGGAGAATGCCTCATTTAAAAAAGCACTAATGGAGTTGCAGATAAAAAGAACTAACTTCTAAAGGGCTCGAGCCCAATACTGAACCTGCTTGAATACCCTGTTAAAATTTTGGAGCAGCAGTGTCACAAGTCTAACAATAATACAATGAAACCAACTGCCAAGCTGCACTCACAGGTTAATCAAAGATTTCACAGAATAGGATAAAACATGGTAGCATGCGTAGATGCAGAGGCTGCGGTAGCATTTTGTGAATCTGAATGTTTAGTGAGTTGAATAGTAACATCTGCTAGCCCAGAAGTGTTCAGGTAACACAGCCTCTCAGTGCAAGTGCTTTTGTCTTGCTTTAAAATCTTTTATGAGGGTGGCATGGAGTAATGATGGAAGATGGATGCCCATGTGTGCACACGGAATGGAAAGCATGTTAATAGACTGCGGAGACTGTGTGTACAATCCTAATGAGTATCTGCCATTTCTTATGTTGCTCAGTTTGAAAGCTCTGTATTTGTTTTGCACTTGGCATTTCAGTCCCTTCTTAAGTGGCTGGATTTGGGACCTAAAATAAAATTAAATTAAATATTTTCTTCTTTTTAATTTTTTTTTTTAATTCTGCCAGCAATTTGTGTGATGATAGGCCAGCAGCTCTACCTCAGAGAATTCCAAATATGTTGAGAAGTCACCGTGTTGAGTGTGTGTAATGGTTTCACCAAAGGCTATCCCAGAAATCCCAGTTTCGTCATTTATATCCTTTCACGCATTGTGCCAAGGGCAGCTGATTATCTATTATCTATGCTTCTGTAGAGATTATCTATGAAGTATCATTCCAGTATCTGGTGTTTCACCAGAGGCATCCCTTCTCTCCTTTGACCCCTAAGGTCTGTTAATCTTTGCAACTAACCTTCATCCCTATGCTTCCTTGACAGATAGTGTCCCTGTGGGGAAACTCGGGGCGCATGGAAATGACAGCTTCCAAGTTCATGGACATACAGCGGGCCATCCAGCCAGACTGGTTCCAGTGCATCTCTGATGGAGACACCATTGCTGGAGAAGTTGGTAGAAAAAGAGCTAAGAAGTCTGTGGATAGGTCACTTTCCTTCCTGGACGTATGCCTTCAGCTGCTAGAGAAATCACCGGTAAGGTACCCAAAATATTGGGACAATAGCACTGCAGCTGCTTTCTGTTCTGTGCTGCATCCTAGGCCAGTCCCAAGATGTGATTTAGTAGGAAATTATGTCATGCATATGTTTTTTTCTGCTTTTGAAATGTAGTGGCTTTCTCTCACTTACCTTCATGCTGTCTACATGGGCAATGTAGGATCTTCTCATTCAGATTGAGACAACTCATCTTTTTGCTCTGAAGTCCCCTCAGTTCCAAGCAAGGGAGGACTTGCTAGAATTTGCCAGTGCTATTCTTACTTCTTCCAGCAGGTGTGAAACTTCCTTCCCTTTTGGTGAAAGGGGACATATTATCTGAATCTGTGCTACAAAGGAAAATGGGTGACAGGAGCTGATATTTGTATCCCCTGAAAGGCAATTTATTGTGAGATCTGCTGTCTGACAGCCAGGATAATGGCACCTGCTTTGTATTCTGCACTGACACATGTAGTGCTGAGGGGACATCTATAAAAAGCCATGTACAAAGATGATCTGTGGTTATTGCTTTCTATAGGGAGGTGGGAAGAATGGCACCAAAATTATCGGTGAGTTAGCGTGAAGATAAGGAGCAGAATCTTGTCTCTCCTAATCCCATTTCTAATTTACGCTTGGACTTCACAGTGTTGTGTGGGGAATACTCTTACGTGGAATAAACATTGTGGCTCTGGCAAGTTACTGGGAATGTGGGGCTTAAGTAGCAGGCATCCGGAGTCTGGGCTGTGAGATGTCTTGCTTGTCTTTGGCAGAGCACACTCTAACACTTGTAGCTTTCTCCTGGGCCAGGAACTACAAGGAAGTGTAATGTTTGGGGCAATTGAAGGTGGAGATATCTTGGAAGAGAGGCTCAGATCAGCCAGGGAGACTGCCAAGCGACCTGTGGGTGGCTTTCTGCTAGATGGCTTCCAGGGATGTGCCATGGCCAAGGAGACCAAGTTGAAACTGATAGCTTCTGTCACAGCAGAGTTGCCAGAGGATAAACCAAGGTAAGTTGTGTGGGCAACATCCCAAGACAGAGAAGGAAATAATTGCTGTGTTGCACAGCTCCATATGGGTGCCAGGCTGAATAAATTCTGCCATTGTCTGGCTGCAGCCTTCAACCCTCGTTTCAGTTCTTAGCTGCAACTTGCACCAAGCTGTGCTCACACTGTGGGTTTGAGTATTCTCCATGTTTGGAGAATAATCAAGATTTTAGTTCAAGTCGTCTTTACTTTTTTTGAGAAGAATTGCAGGTAGGTTATGTCTGGGTAGCTTGCATTTGACCTCTGAGGCTATGGTTTACTTGAAGTTCAGCTTGAACAAGAATGTTATTATCAACCTATTTTACAAGGATTACTTCTCAGAAATACTGTCATGTTTCCGATTCTCTCTGGTCTGAACTGGGGGAGAGCAGAGAGAGGTGCTGACAGAAGCAGCCAGTGCTTACGTGATCTTATGGCAGCCAGCTCTGACCTTGTACCTGAGGCACTGAGCCTGTGAACTACCAGAAGTGGTACAGCCTGGTCCAAAACAATTGTATTTTCTGCTTGGACTGGTATAGTGTGGGAACCATTGTGAGTTATGCCCATCTGATCCATGCCAGAGACTGGACAGGAGCGGCCGCATTCTTGCCTCATATAAATGACTAGCAGTAACCAAAAGCTTCCAGAAAATGCATGCTAATATTTGCTAGTTGCTCAGAACTGGAAGGGTTTCTTAGCATTGGGTTGAGCTTGCTGGCTTTTGCATGGGTTGCTCTTGCAAGAGCAGCTGCAACAGAAGTAGTATGGGTGATGTTTTCCTTGTTTCCTGAAGAGAGTGACTCAGGCCCCATTGTCTTTCAGTAGTCTGCTGCCCTCTGCTAGCTGAGCATTGCTCTTACCTAATGGTGCTCAAAAGGAAAGGAAATGTGAAAGGACGTGTCTGGTGTTGCAGCTTGTTCATGCTTAGTGGTACCTGGGGTTTGAATTTTCCTGACAATTAGAAGGCTTGCTGGGTTGTTGCCATCCTGTCTGGTTGAGCTACTTAAAAAGATCCCCTGGGAGCATTAAAGTCCAATCTGCTCAGCTAACCTTAGTGGCTACCACTGTATCTGCCTCATCTATCAAATAGTTTGCTTGTCTGGTTAAGACAGGTGTTTCTGACCTCTTTGTAGGAATAAAGCTGGTTAGCCCTAGGGGATCCTGTAAGTACCTCAAGTGAATTTCAGACAATCCTGCTTTCCTGAATCACCCTTGCTGTTCTGGCTGGAGGAGTTGCTTTATAGCTGTTTTCTACCCCAATATGAAACTCTCTAGAAGACAAATACTTTCTGTGCTTCACCCAAAAAGCAACTGGGTTTTGTGTGATGGTGAAATGATCTTATGAGTGTACTTTTTAGAGACCTTTCATGTACCAAAAGATGCTGAAGCCTCTCAGTAAAATTTATTTTCCTTTTCAATAGTATCAGAACCCTTGCAAGAACAAACGTTTGTCCTTACCTGCGCAAAGATAAGTTTTAGCAAGGGTTTGGATCATATATGCAGAGCTACTGTTTTAACTATTGAGGATCATTTTCTCCCTGCCATGAGAGCCTGAAACGTAAGACACTCATGCTGTAAACTTCTCCCATCCTTATTCTGTGCTCATCGATTTAATTGGAGTGCTTAGAAAAGTGACTAAAAATGGCACCTTGTGACTTCATTTATCAGCCCCTGTGTATTTTCCTAATTATCTGGTTAGATCATTGCCCTACATTAGCTGCTGTCAGCCCAGCCATGCACCTGCAGGAGAGCAGGCACTTCTCTGTTCTCTTCAGCTTCACCCACCCTCAGGGAAGCTGCCAAATAAATTTGGCTAACAGCAGGATCTCTATTACCATTGATGGCAATCCAGCTGGGCTCTTCCTGGCTCTTAATGCCGTGTCCCAGGAGATGTTACAGCCCAGGTTTTTGGGTAAATCATTTGAGCAGGTAGAGTGTAGGGGAGAGAGAAGAATAAAGCAAGGAACTTTTCTCTTTCCAATGACATTTCTCATTAGTACATTCTCCTCCAGGCAGTTCTCCAAGTGCTGTAAGATGTGTCTGTCACCTGAAGGACTTCTGCCTTTGACCAGCCATCTACTGCTGTCTCTGCTGCTCTTGATCAAGTCTTCTTAGACTGTCTCATAAGCAGTTACAAAACAAAGGGGTCCATATGTCTGGAAACTGGTAGTTCCTTGGGGCACAAACATGACTAAGGAAAATATCTGCTCTAAGGCATATATATTAGGTGAATTTTGAATTTAAGTGTATTTATGTGTGTGTGAAAGAAACGAAATCACTTCAAACATAATGGACAGAATGAGGTTTTTCCTCAGTGAATGAAGGATTATTGCTCCCTTCCAAATGGCAGATGAAGAAAAGCCTGCCATGTACTGGATAGGTTGGAGGTGGGGAAATGGAAGCACACAGGATTCTGAGCTATGACTGTTGTACCCACTTGCCTTCTGGTTAGCAGTTGCAGGGATAAGCTACACATGCTGCATATGTGCCTTTTCCTTCAGGTACCTGCTTGCTTGTACTCAGAATAATCAAGATTTGTCTTCTTGTGTGTCTCTTACAGAATCATCCATGGTGTAGGCAAACCAGATGAGGTGCTTGAGTGCATTGAGAGGGGAGTGGACATTTTTGAGAGTTTCTTTCCCTTCCAAGTGACAGAGCGAGGCTGTGCTTTGGTTTTCAGTTATGACTGCCATCCAGATCCTGAAGCAGCAGGTAGGCTTCCTGGTGGTCATTACAATTTTTACTGTTTCAATTAGTATTGCAGCAAGCATAATTCATGCTTTGGAGGAACCTGTATTTGAGATTTTTGTTCCTGAGGTAAGTGCAGTGACCACTGGAAAAACTGGAATTCCACTGTCAAGTGCTGCTCTTGAAGGTCGGGTATTTTGGTGTGAAAGCTGTTGAAGGCAACTTGAGGCCTCAGCCTGGGATCTGAATGTCTGATTAGCCAAAATGTTTTCAAATATTTCTTAAACACTGAACAGAAGGTGGGCTTTTTTTTTTTTGTTCGAGACCATTGGCAAATTTTTGTGTTACCATTAGCAGTGAAGACTGGACTTACTTAAGTGGAGATCTAAGATACTTGATCTCTCGAATTAACTGGATATGTTTGTTTTAATAAGGTATTTTTTAAGTCTCTTCTCCTTTCTAGTTGACAAATGTTAGGGATCCCATTTCTTTGGGCAGCTTTCCTCCTTGTCCTTGCATTCATTAGTTCATATCAGGACAAAATGGACGTCTTCATAACTCATTACCTCATTGTGCTGTGAGATGGGAGCTTGTGTATCACCCATTAAAGCATCCATCAAATGTGTTTCAACTAACCATCCTGTTTGGGCCTATTAAATGTTTTTAATACAGAAAAACGTTTTACATTTTTCCTCTTGGGTAGAACCTAGTGGTTTTTCTTGCCTGGATAATTTAAACCAGCTGAATAGAACAGAACATCTTGTTTCTTTGTGCTTGCTGCTATTTTTTTAACCCTTCTCTTTCTTGTTCTTTACCTTGTCTCATCTTATTCTTAAATCATAAGATTCTGGATGAGGACAATCTCTTTGTTCTGTCTGTGTTTAACACTCAGTAGACATGGACTGTGCAAACAGTAATATTGATGTTTCCAGACACATATCCTACTTAAGAAAGCCTAAAAATGCAAACCTACAAAATTATAGGGTCATTTTTTATTTTTAAGGTAGACTACTGAGAAGGCAGATGTGGAATCTACGTCTTCTGCATCAGTGCTACCAGTCTCTTTTTATTCTAATTCTTAAAAAAAAAAAAAAGGCATCTAAATCTCTGAGCCTGATGACAGCATGGAAAGTAGAATGATTGAATGCAGATGAGTTGCCTGTCTACTCTAACAAAATCTCAATAAAATCAATTTGTTCAGGTGACTGCATTCTATTCAGCATGCAGTTCAGACTGTAAATATTTTTGACATTTTATTAAGAATTCAGCTCAGCAGAGCAACAAAAAGTTATACTGTTGTTTCAGCTCTAACTTTTCATTAGGTTTAGTAGATTAGTTTTCACATGTCTCTTGCAGTTTTAATCATCTAGAATTGTATTTGTGTTAACTAACCTATGACAATTAAAGAAAAATAGTTGCTTACTATAGGAAAGAGGTTGAAACTTGTGGCAGGAGTTTTCATCTGGCAAGAGGGTAGCAGAAATACCTCCTGTAAGGTTGCTACCCTTCCTCTGCCCTTACTGTCTGTTCTTAAAAGGCTTTTGTCTTTTTATTTAAAACAGTTTTAGAACAAAATGGGGCTCAGGACCTGGAGAAGAATGGTGCTGAAGACCAGGATGAAATCTCCAAAACTGATCCAGAAATGACACCATTTGAGATATTTCTGAAGGACAAAAGGTACATGAGTTTGTGAGGAGGGTACCTGCAGCTGTATCAGTAAATATGATGTTTTCGTCCTCTGTATTTGATAGCATGTTGTCAATAGCTGGATGGGAGATGCCATAAAATGTGACGGTACTGAAGAAAGTACTTCTAGACATTGAATGGAGAGTGTTGGACAAGCATTCTAGCTTCTTTTCAGGCAATAGTGTATGGCTGAAAGCACCGTCTTTCACCTGACCTAAAGCCAGGGATTTTCTTACCGTTTATCCAGCAGACATACTGTGGTCATAACTATGGTCTAGCTGGAAGACAGTAGCTTGACAAAGGTTGTCTGGGGATCATTTTTGTCTTCCACATCTAACTCGGGTCATCTCGAGATGCTGGATTTCATTTAAGCTATGGAGATCCTCCACTTTCTGACTCAGTTTGGGCAGCTGCAGAACAATTCTGCAGTTTCTGGATACTTCGCAAAAACTTTGGCCAGTGTCAGCACCTGTCCTTCCTTCTCTTTTCCACAGCTACCGCTAGGGTCTCTGAGGAGACAACTGTGTGGCTCTGCTCCATCCTCTCCACTTTGTGAGAATGGTGCATCTTGCACTAGAGGAGGAATACTGTTCTGTGAATAGTGGAATCAGTAAATCCTTGTTTCTAATAGCTTCCTCTGTCATAGACTGTGTGGTAGCTAGCGAGGCATGTCATGCGGCAGCTTTTCTGTCAGGGAAGGTGTAAGGCCTCTCTCTGCTGTTAGCTGTGTTGTAGTCAAAGTTCTCCTCTGACTTAAATGTGTGGCCTTTTGGCTCTGTAGTTAGTTCTTACTTGATATTTGATGTCCTTCATGCCGTGGTGCTGGCTGTAGATGACAACACATCTTAGAGCAGCTGGATTCAGGCCCTCAGGACTTCAAGGCTCAAGTCCCTGCAAAAGGCCATGTAGTAACTGGACATTCTTTATTGTTTGATTTGGTCTTGCTACCGTTGATGTTATCTAATATTGCTTCCTCCTTAGATATCAAGATGATTTTCGCCCTTTGCTGGAAGGATGCACCTGTTACTGTTGTCAGAGGCATACTCGTGCCTACATCCATCACCTCCTTGTGACCAATGAGCTGTTGGCCGGTGTCCTGCTCATGATGCACAACTTCCAGCACTACTTCAGTTTCTTCAGTGCCATACGGGATGCTTTAAGAGACAATAAACTGGATCAGTTGAAAAAGCTTGTCTTCAGGCAGGCACTTCAAGGCCCAGCAAGTGCGAAGCCAGGCCAGTGAGTTCAGAGAAGGTTGCAGGCTACATCCTTATCCAGTGGGACTGTGTAAGGTGGACTGCCAACAGTGTCACCTGGACTGGTTAGTAGTAGAATGCCTTCCTTACTGGAGGAAATTGAAGGGGACATTTGAAGAAGATCTCACTTCCTGGTGGGGAAGGACGATCTTATTCAAATTTCTCTTTCAGTTAATCGTCTTGGTGCCTTCTCAGGGTATGGAGGGGCCTCAACAATTCACAAGACTGGTGTGGATAGCTTTGTTTACAGTTACTCACTGTTGGTTTTCCATGTGGCAGGACAGAATTATTGAACTTGTGATTGAAGAAGTGGAGCATATATTTTAAATTACTCTAGCTGCTAACAGGAGGCTCAGCAGCTGTTTGGGACTCTTACTCCATACCCAGTGCGTATTACAAGTAATTATTTTTCTAGAAAATCCCAGTGGTGTGGTTGTCCCATCACGCAGCTCCTTGATGAGAAAGCCTGTCTCAGTTGAAAACACTGTTCCTTATGGCCACTGCCAGCATCTGTCCTTGAAAAGAACTGACTGGAAGTGCTGCCGTGTTCAGTGGCACAAGGGACTGTATGTGTACTTCTCCCTCAGGCCACCTGCAGTGCAGAATGTTCTCTGGGCCAGGAGGAGGCCCTCCACCTCGGCCTGGCCTTGAAAACCCCTGACGTTAGAGACAGAAAGAAGAGAAGGTGTTTAACCCGTGTCCTGCTATAGAGGGTTTTTTGACTCTGTACCCTTTCACCTGTGCGGACTAAGATTTCACTCCCGCACTAGCATGTGGATGATAATGAATTCTTTCCAGCTGTCCTAGCACTGGTCAAATAGCAGGCTATGCAAATGTCAGTGACATGGAGCTGTGGAAGAGATGTATTGCAGGAAAAGGCATTTAGAAAAGATTCTTGTGGCTCCTTGTTTTAAAATATGACTTATTTCTATCATTCCTCTTACTTAGGTTTTTTTTTTTATGCCCCTTACACTGGAATCCTGGATTTCTTCATTTTTTGTTACAAAGTAACAATAAAAAAGAATTTATTATTAATTACATTGGCTCCTCAATGTGTGACAGAGGTGATGTACTGGAGGGCTTGAGTGCAGTACTCGAGAAGATGTCTTCTTGCCTTCGCAGCCTGCTGGAGGACAGTGGGTCATCTAGAAGTAGGATCCTGTCATGGAGCAGGGGTCCAAATAATTTGCTTCAAATAGAGCCCTAATAGACGGGGAAGCGTTAAAGACACCTGCCCGTCCCTCTCCCCATAAGAACTCTACTACCTGAATTAAGCTTAAAAAAATTCTACAGTTGAAGTTGCTGGCCTTCAAGCAATTAAGAATTAATCTGCAGTTTGCTCTTCTTCACCGCTTCTTCAATGTTCCAAGATTTTAATATCACATCAGAATGGCTTTACCATAGACTATAAGGAGTCTTTCCCTTCCCTGTCAGCATCACTTGTGCATCCCTGTTTCCTTGGGCAGGTACACAATGGTGTCAGAGTCCTTTTCACCATCTCAGCGTTGCCCTAACTATATATCTGTTCCACAGGATCCTAAAGAAATGGTGTAAAGACTGTTTTATTGTTGTCTTTAAAAAGAGATTACAAGGAATAATTCAACCACAGAAACTACATAAAATACAGGACTGATGTCCTCACCCTGAGGACACAGTATGTTATGATTGTTAATGTTGATGCAGCACTGGGCAACTTGGAGATAGTGTCCTGGATATACAGTGTGAGGTAGAAGGTCTGACATTTTCAGGATCCACCTATCTTGAAGGGCAGGGAATTCTAATGAAACAAAAATGTTTTGTGCTTCTTTCGAGAAGAATGCAGGATACGACGGTGTTGGGACCTTGCAATGCTTGTTTTTGCAACGTCTGTTTCTATAATGTGTCTGTGCAAAACCTTATGGGAGGGGGCATTGACAGTTTTGAAACTTCTCATTCACTCACACTTTCATATCCACATACAATCATCAAAATGCAGGAGTCAGGCCAGCATTCAGGCACCAAGACCCGTGTCTGGAGGTCTGTCAGGGATGCTCTGTGATGACACAGAGAATAAGGGATGGTGGCAATTGTGTTCTCCTCGTGTTGCCTGCATTCTTCTCCGGTTGGTAGCCCTGTTGCTAGTTTTGGAAGTGCCGTTTTGTACCCTTTGGGAGCTAGCTGTGATCAATCTCCCCATCCTGCCCCACCTCTGTTATCCTACTAAATCATTAGGATTTATTCATTTTTCTTTGTCTCCCAACCTGGGTGTTTTGAGAAGCTGCCCATAGCTGTACTAGGATCTTGGTGACCTGCTAAGTGACGTGTCAATAACATGCCATTCTCAGTATCCCTTTTGCTCTTCCTTCTGGGCTTCCAGTCTTTCCACACCACTGTGTTCCTGTTCATTCTCCATTCATACCGATCGGGTTTTCCTGTTAATGGTTCTCTGCTTAGCTTGTGTGTGTGTGCATGTGTGCGCCACAGCTGCACAAAGTCAACAATTTACTATTGGGCAAAATTTGCTCACAAATCCTGAACTACTGCACTAACTCTGAAACAACCTTAATGTGTTGTATTTACACAAGTTTTCAATCTCTCTGTCAGTCCTCCTAGTTCACATTTTAAATTTTAAGCAACATTTTTCATGCTGACTTAGAAAGTTTCTTATTTCCAAGCAGAGATCTAACTTCTTTCAAAAACAGAATTCTTGCCCTAATATGGGGAAGAAAACTACATGAAGAAAACTAAAGTTTTCATGGAGAAGTGAAAATTGATATGACTAAGGAGTGGAAAATTTTGTGCTAAATTAACTTTATTTATCATAGAAGACTACAAAAATATCCTTGACTGCCGTCTGTCCCCAAATGGCAGAATGCAAAAGAGCAGAACAGAATACAAAAGAGATGGTGTGTTACAAAAGCATTAGACCCTTGTACATCTTTCCCTTAGCAGCTTTTAGTGTAGCCTTCCCCTCGATAAAGAAACATCTTTCGTGTTGTTCTGTTTCTGATGAGAATAACTGGCAGGGCCCCATGTTAAATGTTAAGCCCTATACCCTTCTGACTGCTTCATCAGTATTCCTCTCAGTAACTTACTCCTTTCAGAGCTATTTTAATATTGCAAACTCTTCAGCAGTTTCAAAGGTATGCTTTAAAATGCATTAAGGAAAAAAAAAATCAAATTGGTATATCACAAAAATGTTTTCTCCTTTCCTTCAGGTATGTCATTTCTTCCCCCATACATTCACCCACTGCATCCATCATCTAAATTAGTAGGACACGGTGTCCATGAGAGGTGGTATCAAGCCTTGTCTGACAGTTTCTAGGTCTGCTTTTCTGTGGCTCTACAGGCTTGCAGGAGCTGCCCAAGACTGGAAGCGTTCCAGCAGGGTGTTCCATTTATTTCTACATCTCTTAGGTCCAGAGGGCTTTCAGGTCATGGGGTTTTTATGCATAGAAAAATCAGCTCCAGGTATGTTTCAGAGGTGCTTTTAAGCATTGGGTAGCTATTTTTTTTGCTTCCTGAACCCTGTTGATTTTTGATTCATAACCTCATTTGGCAGGCGAAGGGCTGTTTAAAAAAAAAAAAAGCCCAAATAAAATGTTAAAACCTTCCTCTCAGTAATTTCAGAGAGGTTTCCTCTGTGATATGGAGGGCATACACAAAAGAGATGATGGTGCAGGCCAGTTTAATGGTCTTATTTGTGGTACTCTGGGGTGATCTACATAATTCACTAGGAACTTCATCACTTTTCTGGTAATGCAGCGCTCACTTCTCCAGGCTATTCAAGATGTTCAAGCATGTGTTACCATCCCTCCTTAAGCACGTTCTGTAGGCATGATAGGACTTTTTCAAACAAAAAGAGAATGAAGTTAAATCCCTTTGGGAAGTTGGATCTAGGCTGGCAAAGTTGGTGCCGGCACAAAAGTGGTTAACCTCTTCCTGTAGCAAAATGTTCTTCTTGTTTCCCTGTTGATGTTGCCAGTGTGAGTAGTGTCCTTCAGAGTGCACAGTCCCCTCCCTGGTGGCATATTGGCTGGAAAAGGCAATACCTTCCCTGCCTTGCGGTGAGGTGATGATGAACTGCCTGGTTACTTCTACATCTGTCGTCTGTACGATTTAATTAGACTGGTCGGATGAAGGTGCAACACAGTGGGATGCTCTGTCATGCTTCTTATGTACCTTCTCCAGCTCCTGGCCTTGCTCGCTCCCCATCGGTTTGAAAACAGGAGAAAGCCTGCTCTCTTCAGCAGCTGTTTGTGTGTCCGAACATCTTGCAGAGCTCTTCGGGGAGCAGGTTTGGATGAGAAGGGGTTATTTCGTTAACTGGGGTTATTTCAAACTTCAGCCTGAAAATTTAAGAAGCTATATAATGGAGACAGGGCCATATATAAAGAAATGATAACTGCAGGCATCTGGATCTGCTAGACAGCTCAGGATTAGCCAGCTTCCTGTCTTCCCTATCCCACTGCTACTCTGTAAAGCATTTTCTGGTCAAGGGGATGGCCAATGCACTGGGAAATGCAATGGCTATGGTTCATGCCTGCGGTTCTACAGGACGAGGTACATCTCCTGTGCGTACTTGCAGAGCAGGTTGATTTGCAGACTGGTGGTGAAGAAAAAATCTTAAAACTACAGCCCTTCAATGTAAAGGTCCAGCACAGATTTTTCAGAAAAGAAAGGAGTGGTTTCAAGGTCCTTGCCCAGAGTTCTTGGACCCATTCCAGTGCTGTGTGATGCCTTCCCGTCTTGAGTTGACTGCCTTTGTGAGGTACTGGACATGTATTGCAAAGCATAACATGAATGTGGCTTTGTAGCGATGTTTTATGCTTGTTGCTCCCTGCTTCCCCTGGAGAACAGCTGGTTTGGCTTTTGACCAGGTGATCAGGGGAGGTGTTGAAGTGATGTAGCCAGCATCGTGCTGGAAGTCAGCAGAGCTGAGGCTACAAATCTGTCCTGAGCTTTTTAGATTGCCCTTCCCAGACCAGAATGGAACCCTCTACAATATAATGTCAAATTTAATATGTGCCGAAAAACATCTGAGGAAACCAACCCTTAGGAAAGCCAGATACTTTCCTCAGATGAAGCTGAACAAACTGAGACGGGGGAGAACAGAGACTGGCAGACAGCCGAAACCTTCAAAGAGACGCAGCATCTTCAAGGAAGGGAGCAGGAGATGGAGCATCTGGGAGGAAGGAGCATACGCAAACAGGATGATTAGGACTTGGCAAGGCCAGCAAAGAAACGAGTGGGAGCTGTGCAGTATGTCCTCACGTAGCATTGCCAACACCAAGCTGCAGAAGACACTGGCATATGCCTTTTTACATCCCTTGTTTTGCGCATGTCTTGAGGAGGATGAAGCATTTTGTTGTTGCTCAGGAAATTTAGCAATGGCGGCTGTACTCCTGCTCACAAAGGCAAAAGGCTACGGAGTAATGCTGGTGGCCTTCAGACCTGAAGCTGAGGGCTGATTGAGTGGTCGACTCACCCCTGATACCTGGCTCCCCTGCTCCCCGCAACCAGTGCCTTCGCAAACATTCAGGGCAGTCCTCCAACGTTAATGATCTGCCCATCTCCCTCTGCGTGTCCCTCACAGACACACAGACAGAAATGCCGCTGTCTCTCAGCGGAGGCATTGCAGCTGAGCAGTCCATGGGCATCACAACCCTTCAGCCATGGCACAGGGTGGCAAAAAGAGACATAAGGTCCCATGGAAAGTGTGCTGCTGCCAGCCGAAACCTTCAAAGAGATGCAGCATCTTCAAGGAAGGGAGCAGGAGATGGAGAATCTGGGAGGAAGGAGCATACGCAAACAGTCTTTATTTGTGCTGTTCAATTTGCCATGCTCACAGCTGCGGGGTAAAACTTACTAAAAGTGACAGGAGTCCCTAGGGCAGAGAACCAAAAAGGTCTTCCCCAAATCGCCAAACATACAGCAGCCTGGTGCTTGTCTCGCTGAGGTGTTTAAATCATTATACTGAAATTAATTTTTAATTATGTTCGTTTTCTTCTTTGGCTCTAGGGGCTTTCTTTTTCGTTGCATTCAGGGAAGAGATGAGACCAGTGTCTGGCAGGAAGGGTTTCATTAATGTGTGGCCAGAATCCTGAAGGAGGCTCCGGACAATTCCTCGCCTGGGCCTGGGAGAAAGAGCATCCCTGTTGGAGAAAGGTTTGGTTGGCATCAGAGCTGATGGGCTCCCGTTCTGGCGCTTGAGGTGGTATGAAACCAAGAAAGGGTGGTATGAGGGATGCCAGGAAAGCACAAGAAAGGTCACCGCTCTGCCTTGAGTTGAGACTGACTGGAGAGTAACAGCACAGCTAGATCAGTGGCACTCAAGACTGAAAGGCAGGATTGGCCTGGGATGTATCTTTGACGTATGTAGCAGCTGATGCTGACTTTGAAGAAGTACTGTTTCGAATCCCTCACACCTTGAATTGCCTGCAGCCTTGTGAGCCTGCCTTTGCTCCTAAGGCAGCAAGTCAGGTGGTGAGATACCATCAGCAGATGACAACTATGTTAATCATTATTACCATTAGATAAGGAAAAGTTCAATTCAGTTGTTCAGTCAAAGGCTAATTCAGATTTGGGGTACTCGCACTGGTCTGAGACAGAACTGACGTGTCCGTTCTCTTTGGGAGATGAGACACCTCACAGCCAGGAGCGTTTGCAGGCTGAAGCCTGCCAGAGCCTCTCATTGCTTTGTGAGCAAACCATCACACACTTGGCTGAAACTAATCAGATTGCTACCAGCGTCCTCTGAGTGTCCACAATTCCTATTTGTAGTTTTCTGAGCGTCACCATATCAGCAGCCTGCAGCCTCTTGAACCTTCCTCGAAAAGCTGGCATTGATTAGACGTTCTTCAAAAACGACCACGTCACTAACAGTGACTGAGACAGGGTTGTGCTCTGCAATAAGCTTCAGCCAAGCTTCGTCTTGCGTGAGGCTGCCCCTTCCAGAGGAGCTGCTAAGCTGAGCAGGTTGTGCTGACCCCAGCTGTGAACTGAGGACCAGCCTGGGGAAACAGTCCCCCGGGTCACCCCGATCCCCCTCGGCAGTGCTGCCATACAGGTCCCGGTGCAGTTCCTCCAAGGGGCAGCTGCTCGTGCTGTGCCCCCCAGTGGGGTCCAGCTGGGCTCAGCTGCGTGAGCTGGGCTGCCCAGCCCCTGAGGAGTCTAGGGAGGGTTACCTGGGAAAGCCAGGTTTTCTGCAAGCCTTCGTTTTGTCCTTGTTGTAGTCTGACAAATGTGGGGTTTTTTTTAACGTCTGGCTGCAGCTGGGGTTGTTAAGACAACGCGTGCCACCGCTGCTGCAAGGTGCACTGGAGCATGCTGGCTGAGCAGTCTGACCTACAGAGCAGCAGGGCTGTGCCGGTGGGTGAAACCCACCTCCTCCACCAGTTCCTTGCCTTCCCAGCAGGCAGCTTTCCCTCATCGAAGGTTGTTTTACCTTCTCCCCTGTGGGCCTTTGTGCTTTCCTGCTTAAAGGCTCCTGCATCACCTGGTGCCTGTCATGCCTGCTGCTGCCTCCGACAGGGGAGAGTATTTCATGGCTTCTCTGTTTACATTTTATGATGTAAAACTCAACATGAGAACTGCTGATTTTAGCTCTGGATGGCTTCGGTTTGATGCCCGCTACCATTTAAGGTTTTAGTAACTTGGGTAACCTGTGATTTTGCTGCTAGACCTGAAGTTTAAGTTGTAGCCCTTGAGAACGCAGCTGAGAACCGTGGGGCACACGTGGGGCTCTGATCCATGATGGACATCTCCTGTTGCACCTGCACCTGAGTAAGCCACAGAAGTAGTCACAATAAGCATCATACAGCAACCTAAATAGAAATTTTTGGTGGTCTGTGAAGGGGTGGCAGCGAGCTATGGAGATGTTCTCTGCTTGCTTCTGCTGGCCATGCTTTGTATGAGTGAGCGACTGAGAGCTGTTTGGGGCAGGTTGTCTTGTTTTGTCTTGTTTTCATAGGATAGGTACCCACCTTAAATACCCTCTACCATCATGGCCACCGCAGAGCAGCCTGAGGAGACGTTGCACATTGAGAGTCACCATGGAGAGTAGGTTGCTGCCTGACTGGCTGTTCTTTAAAGCCAGTCCAGAGTTGGGGGGGCAAGCAGGAGGTGAGCATCTCTGACCATTTATTCTGAAAAAAAATCTTATTCTGAACAATGGAGTCATAATCCGTTTTATGCTCCAAAAAAAAATAAAGCGCTTCAGAGCTGTGACCATTCTCAGGGTCCCCCATGTTCCCCCTGGGAGGGCACTGGGAGGGTTGTGCTGTTTAGGAGCCCCCACAGAGCAGCATTACATGCGGGAGTGGGAAACTTGATGCAGGCAACATGTGGCACACCTACCACAGATGTACCCCATGGATGTGGCAGCTCTGGGGAGCCCCAGGCAGGTGCGGAGGAGATCAGGGGCTCCATGGCTTTGTCTGAGTCGGTGTGCGGTGCGGCGAGAGAGCTGCATGTGCCTGCCAACCTGGGAGAGAGTAACTCACTGCCAGCCCGCTGAGCGAGCCCTGGGGCTACCTGGGGCGAGCGGGCGGCTCGTCTGGGCTCCCACAGCTCAGTCAGAGCTACAGCTCTGGGAGCTGGGGCAACACGTCTGCCTGGAGAAACAGCGGTGGACGGGGATAAACGGTGTTTTTCAGTCCGTTTCTCAGGCGTGCTGTAATTGCGTCTAGACAGGCAGTACTTGGATGGCTGCCTTGTACCTTGCGGAGGGGGGGGGCTGCTGTTCCCGGTGGGTTTTGCCATCACTCCTTCATCTCCAAAGGGTCTTAACTCTCTTCAGCTACAGTAGAGATGCTTCCTGGCTATTTGGTCTGCTGGCTTGTCTACAAATGGCATCCAGCGCAGGGGACCGTAGGGATCCTGTTCCGGCTGCCCGGTGGAGCAAGGTGAAGGTGAGCCCAGACTGCACGTCCACCCAGCTCGCTGTCAGAGCGGGTCTCCAGACACCGGGAATTATTTACAGCCTGCGGCGGTCTCTGAGCTCCCTCTTTCTCTCTGCGGGAGAGAAGCTTTCTGCATTCTCCAAAGGCTCTTCTAATGTGACTATCAGCATGTAAATGAAACCCTGTGCAACGCCTGTGGTTCTTCAGCGCAGCACAGAGTCACGGCTCATCTCTCCTCTTCCAGCCAGTCGTGGAGCCAGGGGAAAAAAACAGCAAAGATGAAAATGTTGTAGAGAATGAAGGTTAGGAGGAGGCATTTCAGTTAAAAAATGAGGGAGTACGGATTATTCTACTGCAAATAACGAGGGGGGTGTTGCGAAGCACAGGTCCTGGGGGGCTCCTCAGCTGCCCCTCTGGCTTGCTAGGGAGGGCAGGGGATGTTAAATGATTGCACCTTTGACTGCTTCTGTTCCTTGGCCTTTCCTGTGAGGTGACCTGTGTTCATATTGCCACAGTAAAACTGGGCATGGAGCTCAAGCAGTACTTGAGGGAGGGGAAAAGAGAGATTGTTTTCTTCTGGAGTTGAGGTTTTGTAATTGTGGGTGGGGTTTGTGGTGCTTTTTTTTTTTAATTTTTGTCCATAGCAGGTTATAGTTCAAACTGTTGCTGTCAGTTTTGTGATCTGATAGTTCAAATCTTAATTGTTAAATAAGGGACCATGTTTTCAGATGTAGAACTTTCCCCATCCCTCATACCTGCATGGGTACCAAAACACTGTTTGGTCTTCTGCCACACCTCCTGTTCCTCACCTCTATCCTGAATCGCCTTGGGGATGCATCACTGCTTGAAGAACAGGTTCGTGTTCAAGTAAGATCAGACTGAACATGACACCTGAGAAATGCTAGACCAGGGCTTGAAATGGACCTAGTCACCCTTTAAAAGATATTTTTCCTTGTTTCCGTCTTTCTGGAAAACTGGTCTCTGGTGATCTGTGTTATGAAGCATCTTAATGAGAATTACTTGAGCAGCAATCTGTCTGCAGGTCGATCAATCGATTGATAACCCCAATATCCTGTGTGCCAAGTACCTCCTGTGCTGTCAAGCACCTTTGAGCAGATGCAGCAATACTACTGCACACCTGCCTGGCGTAGCTGGGAAACTAAATGACCATATTTTCAGAATTCATCTGCTGGAAGTGCTTACAGCAGCTGTTCATTTCTTTCCCAGTTGCAAGTAAAATGCAAGTTAATAATAAAGACCTCTTGTAGGTGTCCGGGTGGATGGTCATTTTGTGCAGGGAAAGTGTTAAGAGGGCTACAGGTGAGAAAAGGCTTATGGAAGGGCTAAGTTCACCACAAAGGTACCAAAACTTCCAATTACATCTGTGTTTTATTGGATTAATGCAGTTACAATGCAGTATGGAGGGCACTTCCTCAAGCACATAATACGCGCTGTCCACGAGCATCTCCTCCCAAAACCCAGACAAACAAAAGAAGTCAGAGCTCTGCTATGGGCTCCAGAGGTGGAGAATAATGGTTTTGGCTTTATATTAGGAAAAAGAGGAAGCCCTTCCTGGACGGAGGAGCTGTGGCGTGGGCGAGAGCAGAGACAGCAAACACAGTTACGCCCAAAGCTGTTGAATGAGTGCAGCTATCAGCACAGCTAAGCCCAGCCTGGGCAGTGAGAGCTGGGGCCTCGGGTCCTGTACAGCGAGGGGGAAAAAAGAGAGAAACCTGTTGAGACTGTCCCCGGTCAGGTTTGTCTGTACAAGGAGCAAAGCATTAGACTGCCCCAGCGTGAGACCTGCTTAGACGGTACGGCAGGGCTTATCTGGTGTTTGCATCCAGGAACTACTGGTGATGGCTTTGTAACATACTGCTGGGAAAGGACACTGTGGGAGGGCTGTATTTGGCCAGCTCCTGGAAGCTGGGACATGTGGACACCCTGTGTGCTGATGGTGAGAGTCCTGGGTCTGATCCCAAGGCGCATGTCCTTTCTTACTGGGAGGGATGTTACTGCAACAGCTCTCCCCAAGGGGTGGGCTGTAACAGGAGTTATCACAGCAGTCAGACTGGACAAATCCTTATTCCAGCAGCACTCCTGATGAGGAGAGGAGCACAAATGGAGGTTGGCTTCAAAGAGACCATGAACAAGTTTTGAAACAGGGTACATACAACCTGCTCCAGCTGAAAAAACAGGTTTGAACCTATTGCAGGCATGACTGGAGCTATCCTGGGCCTTGTTTATTATTTAGTCGCTCCAGTACATGACTGGGTGAGTGGTAGTTAAGTAGGGGACAATCTATCACTGATCCTTGAGTTAGGAAGACATCACTGTGATAGTGACGCACTTCTCATGTGACCTGACCTACCAGAGGGATGGTCTCCACCTCTCTACCTTGCAAGGAACAATAAAATACAGGCTGGCAGCATGGGGGAAGGTTTCATTTGCATTTGGGGAAATTTTCTCAAATGCTGAGGCTGACCCAGTTTTATGGGCAAACCTTTTGATGGAGACAACAGGGATGTTGTCGTTTCTCCATCAGTGTTCCCTTTCTAAGTCTCCTTGTCAAATTTTTGCTCTTGGCTCCAGATCAAAGGGGTCAGGGTCCTTATCCGAGAGGTCATGTTCTGCCCTCTTATTAGGACTGCTGTGTGTGAGCTGGGTACCTTCTGCAGGCTGAAGTTGCAGCATCGGGGGGACAAATGCGTTCCCAGCACGTAGGCGGGGAAGATGAGAGATGCTGTCCGCTTGGGTCCTGTATGCTCTGCAAGCCTGGCAGCTTCCAGGAGTGGAGGCTGATCTTCCACTGCACACCCGCCTCTGCCTCTCAGTGCTGCTGTGCCCAACACTGAGGGACTCACTGGTTTGCCTCTGTGTCTTCCTCCCCTCCCTTCCCAGAAGCGGGAATCATCACAGAACCACAGAATCACAGAATGGTCAGGGTTGGAAGGGACCTTCAGAGATCATCTAGTCCACCCGCCCTGCCAAAGCAGGTTCACCTAGAGCAGGTTGCACAGGAATGCATCCAGTTGAGTTTTGAATATCTCCAGAGAAGACTCCACAACCTCTCTGGGCAGCCTCTTCCAGTGCTCTGGCACCCTCAAAGTAAAGAAGTTTTTCCTCATGTTGAGACGGAATTTCCTGTGTTCCAGTTTGTGCCCGGTGCCCCTTCTCCTGTTGCTGGGCACCACTGAAAAGAGTCTGGTCCCATCCTCTTGACACCTGCCCTTTAGGTATTTGTAAGCATTGATGAGATCCACTCTCAGTCTTCTCTTCTCCAGGTTGAACAGACCCAGGTCTCTCAGACTTTCCTCATAGGACCACTTGTACTCTCTTAAGCAGGAGTGTTGAGGCTCGGTGTGGGAAGCCAGCTGTGCAGGTGGGGCGCGTTCCTGCTCTTCCGTCATGCAGACGGTGCCTGGCTGCTGGCAATGACCACGTCACGCTGACCACCACTGCTCACAGACGAGGGGAGCGGCACTCCCCACAGCGTGTAAAGCAGAGGGAGGGAAGGGCCCCCATACTTTGTCCCCAACCCAGGAGGCCTCTGCAAACCACAGCCGGTGCAGCCCCATGCCGGCCCCACAGTCAGCAGCAGAGGATCTTGAGGAAGGCTTTGCGGAAGTCAGTGTTGAAGGTTGTGTAGATGATGGGGTTGAGGGCGCTGTTGACGTAGCCAAGCCAGGTGCTGGCACTGTAAAGCCCAGGGGGCACGTGGCAGGATGGGCAGTGAGTGTTGAGGATGTGAATCAAGAAGAAGGGCAGCCAGCAGACTATGAATGCCCCTGGATTTAGACAGAGGGAGAAAACAATCCATGACTTTAGAGAAGCAATTACTTGGAAAGGGACCTGCACCTCTGCCCTCTCCTGCCAATCTCTCACTAGTTCCATGCACATGTCTGCATTTGGTAAACACTGAAGGTGACGTTTATTCCCCATGCAGATGGACTTGGCAAGAGCTCAGGCTCCTTGGGACCAGTTATGTGAATGGGGCTTCAGAAGTGACCTGGTGGCAGACAAAAGCAAGTGGCCGCAACTTAGAGGGAAAGACTGCTGCCTTAGCTGCTTTAATCAGTTACAGCAAGGGCTGCATCATTTCCTTGCTATTACTGAGTTAATGAGGGAAAGCGGTGCGTCTGGTGACTGTGGCAGGTGACGGGGGCACCGGTCTCCTGGCTTCTCTGTCCAGCTCTATGAACTGGTTCCTCTGCTTCTCCTTGCCTCAGTTTCCCCTTGTGTAATTTGACCTCCTAGCTGCTGTTGTATGGGAAATTAGGATTGCTCCAGCATAATAATAATAATAATAATAATAATAATAATAATAATAATAATAAAAAATACAGGAAAAAAGAAAGCAAAAGGTGTTGGCTGTTGCTCCCTCTAACAGGGCTTGTTGGCCACTGATTTAATACAAAAGTGTAACAAAACATAGCAAATAAAACACTACCATACTTGGCTCTCAACATCTGAGACCATTACCCTAGATCCCTAAATGTCCCACCATTGTCTCTCCTGAGTGTGTGGAGCAGTGACAGCTGAAGTCCGGGACGGGTTTGCATTTTTTTAATCTCAACACTGTTTTCAGAGGTTCCTTGCTCTTGCAAGTCCCAAACCATCACCCCTTGCACCCCACTAGACAGAGTGGCTCTCACTCACCCAGGACAATAGCTAGCATCTGTGTAGCCTTCCTCTCCCGAAGCTGGATCAGCCGGGGCTGCTGGTGCGCTAGCTTCAAAGAGCTGATGGTTTTGCCATCACTGAGACTCCGTACCTCCAGTCCCGGCTTTGTACTCTTTCTCCTCTCTTCCAACCTGCTGTGTTGTGTAGTCCCTGGTGTCTTGGTGAGGGATGCCTCATGGCAGAAGCTGCAGTACCGCTGCAGGCTGAAGACAGTCAGCAACTTCCTTTTGGTAGATATCTCCTGGCCTGAGCATTTGAGTGGGAGACAGGGGGAAAAGGTGCCTTCACATCTGTTTGGCAAAGCTTTTCTCTCCATGTGTTCCTGCAAAAGAGGATGCCACAGAGGAGCTGGGAACCATTCAAACCATTCGTTGGGTCAAAGGATGATGAGGAAAGTTGTAGGAGTCACCCTTAGCCCCACTTGCTTCTTAGGTTCACACTATATCCTCTGGACTGACTTTGGCTTATCAGAGGGATGAACCAGCACCGGACAACTCTCTGCCTCCATGCCACCAAAGGGGAGCATGAGAACAAAAAGAGCTGAAACATCTGCTTTGCTAACCTTTCACTTGCATTTTTGTGTTGGCCCTGCTCCCCTCAACATCCCCACCCTTTTAAATGTAGCTTCACTGTGAAAAAATGGGTAAAACAAGCAGATATGCGTGATCAGGCAATCCCTTTCAAACCATTGTGCTGGTTCCCATGGTTGCAGATATTTCATCTAGAAAGGTCAGTGGAACAAATGCTCCATGCACCATGAGCATTTTGACCTCTTAAGTCTGTCAGATGAAGAGGGCTTTTTTTTAAAATAATCTAGGTTAAGGTCTGTGAAGCCCGGAGAATGAAGCTTCATAGAGGAAAAATCAATAAATGAAGACATTAAAATCAATAAATGAAGAAATTAGCCAGGCTTCTGCATGGCTGAGAAAGCCCTGCTCTGAAGAAATATTGAAGTAGGCTGTGCTCTTTTTTTGTTGCCTGGTTCTAGAGGGCAGAGATACACGAGGGGTATCCTCTTTCTAGAGGGCTGAAAAAGATTTAATTGGAGCTTCTGCATCTTGAATATCACGGCATATGAGTGAGGGATGGGGTGAAAACATGCCATGTCCCTTCTTTATGCTTTCCGTTCTGTGCTTTGACCCTTTGAGGCGAAGAGATAATGCATGCCCTGTCCTTTTTGACAGCTCCTACTGCGTTCATATAGATCTTACTTTGTGTGCATAACACGGTTTGGTGCTGGCGCTGTGGCTGCCCTGCCGGGTGAGGGTTCGCTTCTTTTGTCTTTGTCTTAGCACGAGGTAAATCCGGACATAGAGCAGCAGGGTCACCATGAAGGGGAGGTAGAAGGACACCAAAGAGGAGTAGATGATGAAACTAGGGTTGGATATGGAACAGACACTGGGATCCCCTGGGGAGGAGAGAGAGAAAGAGAGAGAGAGAGGAGCGGCTGAGCTGCTTCAGATTAGTACAAGGAGGTTGGTGTGTTGGCAAAGCAAATGGAAAGGTGGCTGGGGGACAAAGGCAACGTAAGGATTGCAAGTATCTCCTACCTCTGTTGTTGTAAATTATACTGTGGCCTACCCACTCACCTAACTGACGCTTGAAATGGACTCTACCTAGGGCCATCTAGCATGACCCAGCATGCATCTTCCTGCTTTTCTGGACAGCAAGTCTGCCCTCTTCTCTCATGTCTATTCCCATCCTTTCTCAGAGGATCCTTTCTCCTATTCCTCTGACAGCCTCTGAGCTGTCTAGATGCAGAGGTGTGCCTTTTCAGCACCATCTGTCTGGACCAGGCAGTGGGGGACAGCAGCACTTCCCACCCCCTGTCCCCTTCTCGCATCAAGCACAACACAGAGGATGGATGGGGAGCAGACGACTTCTGCCTGTGGCTCAGCGGGGAGGAAGGCTCCCCTGCCCCTCTGCCTCCAGGGAGAATGGGCTGCCCTAGGTGAGGGGAAGCAGAAAGGCCAACCTGTTTCCAAGGAGGAGGCTAAATTGTTTGCTCTCCTCAAGGGATTAGGTGAGGAAGCAGAGAGACAGTTGGATGGGAAGGAGGTTTCTCACAAGCAGTGCCAATACGCATCTTTGCTGTTCAGAAATGTGTCCTACATCAGATTTAAAACTGTGTGTCTGGACCTGCTGATATCAGCAAGACGCAGTAAGTCTGATGTGTGTGTGTGTTGGACATGCTTCACATCTGGAGATTTGCTCTGTGCGCGTAGAGTGCTTGTTTGGGGGGATCTGTAGACCTGGACACATTGATGGGCATTGATTTGGCAGTAAAGCAGGCAGGTCTGTCCTCAGAGCAATAGCCAGTGTCTGCCTGAGCAAATGGAAAGTTGATAGACAAGAGCACATCTGCTCTCCAGCACTGGAGATTTTTCTCACCCTTCATAGTGTGCTTTCCAGTTCCCTAAAATTTCCTTTAACTTGGAAAGTCTGCAGGACCCATGTTAAATGACCTGGCCATACACAGGACAGCTCCATTTCCACCCCCTCCCTGTGTGCTATTGTTCGGGAGGTCACATACCTGTAGTATTGAAGCCGAAGAGGAGAGGGCACGACACTGCGAACGCCAGCATCCAGACTATCACGATCATGAGAGAGACCCTCCTGCAGGAGCTCTGCCCAGTGCTGTACTGGTACTGAACTGGTTTCACCACTGCAGTGTATCTGCGGACCAAACCAGCTCCAGAAAGAGGAGAGGTAAGAATGGAGGGAGGAAAAGGACCAGGTTTTAAAAGGAGAAATGAAAGCCATGTAGGGAACATGATGGTGAACATGGTGAAGAAATGGAAGAGGAAAGGAGAGAAGATCAGATGATGGGATCAGCAATTTGTAGAAATGGTAAGCAGGGTGTTGGGGGGGGAGGAACAGAGGAAATCAGAGTTAGTTGGCAGCACCGCAGAGAAATGGTCTGCAGCACTGCCAGCATTGTGAAGCTACAAGGTTTGGGATACCAGATAGATCTCGAAACCCCAGGAAACCCCCATCCCTCAAGCCCCTAAGGTTACATGTGGACTGCTGGGAAAGAGCAGTCTCTGGAGCAACCACAGCCTGCTATGCTCTGTGCCTCAGCTGCCCACTCTGGTGTCGGCCTCACTGACAGCCAGAGGATTGCCTACAGGTGGGTGTCCCGGGCCTTCGGTGCCGGGATGCCCCAGGAGATGCAGCTCAGCAAGGCTAGGATTTGGAAGGCACAGGAATCTCGTCTTTAGGATAGCCCGGGGGCTGCTCCCTGTAGACGGAGCCAAAATGAAATGGGGATAAATATTCCTATGGAGGAACACTGGACCAACCCAGTGTTGAGAGCTGCTTCATACTGCTACCCTTGAACCACATATTACAAAGGTACCATGCAGTGCTTTTTCCTTCCCCCACTCCTTGGTCCTAACAGCACCACATGTTCTGAGGTCTTCACATCCAGCCCTCAGCATTGCTTAAAACAGGCTCAGTTTTAAGATGCAGAAGAACAGGGCAGGGTTGAAGATTACACAGCAATAGTCTTCACTCGTCCCTATGTACATGGCAGGATTTTGTTCATTAGAACTTCACGAGTCAGGTTTCCAGATGGAGAAACCCTCTTTGAGACTCAATGGAAATTAGGCGACCAATTCTGGTTCCTGGCTTCAGAAAGCATGAGGATGTGGTTGACTACCTACTGGTAATGTTTTATTGTTTGTGCCTCTCTGCTCTTACATGCAGACATCTTCTAGCACATGGTGGGCAGAGCCGTATTAACAGCAGCAGTGGCAGTGATAGACTTGCAGGGAGTTTTGTGTTCCTGAAGACACCAACGCTGCCTGTGCAAACCCCACTTCCTTGTCCCTGCCACACTGGGGTATGGGGCCGACCCTCATCTCCAGACTATCCCCCTAGATGCTGTTGGCTCTCACCTGTCAATGCTGATAGCACAGAGGTTTAAAATGCTGGCTGTGCACATCATTACATCCATGGTGACGAAGATATCACAACAGATGCGGCTGAAAGTCCAAACTCCTCCGGTCACCTGCAAAAACAACCACAAAACTGTCAGCCTGGTTCTGCACCAAGTCCTGACAAGTTAGGTATAAGGAGGTACTGTCCTCCAAGTATCTCAACAGCTAGGTGAGTTCACGTCCACTGCAATGTGCAGAGGGTAACTGAGGCATCTATGTTGTGTGCAAGATAACACAGCAGTGGGTCATGGAGAAGTAGCCCGGCCTTGATTTCAATCCTTTAGTTACTCTTAGAGAGGGAGGCAGGGTGAAGAAATAGATAGCAGCTATCTCTTCCCTTAAGGCCTCGCATGGTACATTGATTTAAATTTGATATCACTGTATATATCCTTTGATTAAGGATTATCTGAGAAAATATAATGGTTGAAAGTGTTTCTCAGCTTAGCTGCTGGAGTTCTCTTGCAGGCAGTGAGCTGGAAAAGTGCTGCAAATTCTATGCATTTATGCATAAAAAAGAGACCTGAGACCCGAGGCTTCTCTAAAACCTTATCTGGATTCTTATCTCAGCTACAGATTTTGAGCATTAGATCTGAGCGAGAAATCACAAGCTATTTAGATAAAGGGTTTTGGTTTGCTACCATGTCGAGCTTTTGTTCCGGTTGTTTTGAATTTTTAATCTGAAGTGTGTAATTGTGAAAGCTTAGCTGTGGCCAGTCTTTTTGATGGAGAAATACATTTTTTGGCCCAGCCATCAAATTCTTGACAATGACCTTTTCAGTTGATGACAATATGCTCCGAGCACCGTGTTGCACTGCTGTCCTCGGGGCTGGGATGACAGCCTGACTCCCAGCGAGGTGGTCTGCCTCAGCACCCGCTCCTTGTAGGAGATGAACTAGGAGGCACCCTGCCCTCCTACAGATAAGCCCGTCGGATGAATACAGTAAACAAATCCAATGCTGCATTGGTTGGAGAAGGAGGATAGGAGAGAAAGAGGGAGGGAAGTCCTTGCTTGGAGAGAGACTGAATTTTAGCCTTGAACCCCATAGATCCTGCTGGGTCAGCTGGATCCTGGGAAGCTATCAGAAACTGGCACTAGTTCCTGGTCTCCCTGCCTACATTTAGTCCATGTCTGGAGTATTGCATCTGGTTTTGGGGCCCCACTACAGGAAAAACATTGATCAATGGGAGCGAGTCCAGAGGAGGGCCACCAAGACAGTTCCTGTGGGCTGGAGCACTTGTCCTGTGAGGAGCAGCTAAGGGAACAGGGCTTGTTCAGCTTGGAGAAGAGGTGGCGGGGGCGTGAGGGGTGAGGCGCTAACAGCAATCCCCTAGTGCCTAGTGGGAGGTTATTAAGAAGTTGGAGACAGGTTGCTAAGAAGATGGAGCCATTTTTTTTTCACAGCAGGGCACGGTGGGAGGACAAGAAGCAACAGGCATGAGTTGAAAGAAGAAAGGTGCAAAGTGGTTATGAAGGTAAACTTTCTGACCATGAGGACAGTGAGGCAGTGGAGCCAGTTGCTTGGTGAGTCTTTGCGGGTTCCATCCTTGGAGGTTTTCAAGACCCACTCAAAAATACCCATCCCAGATCAGGCTGGAGAGGGTGGCACAGGTAAGCTTGGCTTCTAAGGCAGTGGGTCAACCCCACAGCAAGTGTCGATTCCTAGGAAGGATGCAGCTCCATGCAGTGAGAAACACTTGTATTAATACAGAATTCACTCCGTGCAAGTTCTTTTCAGAGTTGTTTACGAATAATCCTGAGGAATTGAAATAATTTTGATCGTGCCAGCATTCCCGCACGTGGGCACAGAAACTTGCTGAGGTGAGCTGTGTCCTTAGGGTGTTCTCTGCTGGACCCAGCTGCTACATGTCAGAAGTCAGGTACTGAACGAGGCAGTCTTCCATTAGACCCCCTGAATGCAGAAGAGAGAAATGGGAATTGGCTTGCAAAATGTGGTAGGGAACTGTGCTTTCATCCTCAGCTCTCTGACACTTGTGGGGTTCCTTTGTTTTCTTTTAAAAAAAACAAGCAAAGGAAAAAAAGCCCCAAACCAAACCCGTAGAGCTTTTCTGCACAATTAGGTGAACTACAAGACATGCAAACTGAAGCCTGTCCCTCTGAAAGAGACCTTAATAGGTAGGTTCAGTTTTCAAAGAAACCCCACACCATTTTTGCTTTAGTTGCAGATTTTGAGATCTGCTCGATCACCTCAAAATATTAAAGAACCTATAAATGCTGGAAGATTTTGCAGTGGGACCCGGTAATGGGTGTTTCTGTAGTCTGAGGCAAAATGCAATGCAGTGTCTGTGGAGTCTGAAGACTATTTCACCAGGAGCTGGTGCCAGGTGTTCGTATGAAAGCAGCTGCCACTAGCCCAGCAGATGTGCAAGCACTTAATTGAGGGAGTTTCCAAGGTCCTGAGCTTGGAACGCTTCAAATGCTAAGCCAAAGAATGTGAACCATTAAAACTAAAGAAGGTGGTGGTGGGAAGAGCTCTGGAGTGAACCCTCTCAGGATGATGCATTCAGATCACGCTGCCTGCATTGTAAGCTGTAGCTTGTATTAGGAGGATGCTTGACAGATCAAAACGTTTGGGCTTAAAACCCCATCCTGACTTCCACCAGCCACAACTTCTAAAATGGGGAGTAGCTCTGCTGAAGTCAGTGAATTAGTTAATATTTACCTGTGAGGTATGCAAACCCAGAATTTATTCCAGAATTTAACAATGAAGATGAGCCTTTTTATCATAGGCCTTGTTCGTAATTTTGAAAAGTCTATTTCTGCTCTTCCTTTTATTGCTCTGTTCCACTCATCTTTGCTACAGCAGCTAGAACTTGCCAGTGCGCATTTCTGGTTTTCATGTGCTGGCAGGGTACCTGTTCTTTATCCCTCTGGTGCCTTTTGTCCAGGAATCTCAAAGCACATCACAGGTATTAATTGAATGAATCCTCACAACTGCCTGGGTGAGGTGGATGGTCAAATATTATTCTCCTACAGCTGATGAGAGCAAACCACAGAGACAGATGAGCTGATACAATCTCTCATTACCACTCAGTGCGTGTGCGGCAGAAGTGGGAATAGTGTCCAGGATTAAATCCTGGCTCTGTCAAAGACAATGCTAAAGATCCCTATAGATTATTCAGGTCAGGTTCTCACCTCATCTTTCTTGATGGCCAGTCTGCTTTATCCACAAAATTGTGGTATTATAAATTTTAACTTTCCAGTCCTATAGGAAGTCTTCCAGTTTAAAATATAAATAAATCATTTTGCATTCATAAAGCTATGTAAACCCATCACTCTGCTGAGTCCTTAAAAATAAATAAAAGAATCTCTGTAAATCAGATATGTATGATGATGACGTATTGAGGAATACACAGATGGGAAAGTATGAACACCAAGTTGCATCAGGTGATGACAGGTAGGTCTCGCTGCTCCTGTGTGAGAGCCACAGAAGAGAAGACAGCGTTACTGTCACACACTCTGAACAGAGCAGCAGACAGGACCTCAGTGACAATCATCTTCTGAAGTTTTTTTTCCCTTTGGAGGTAGAACTGGATGTTGTGAGAAGACTGAGAAGGAAGCTCCAGGCCATGCTGCTACATGTCGTCCTCCATTTATACAATGACTATAAGGCATGATGGTATTTAATGCCATCAAACTCCAGTGGGCAGGATACCCTAATGCCGCTGTCTTAGGAACCTTGGTGAGCTTCAGTAGTCATGCTAGCCACAGCATCAGAGGTCAGTAAGGAACTGGGGTAGCAGAACTGGTATATTAGACCGTCCCGTTGACCCCAGAAGATTGCTAGACACAGTGCTGAATAGCATTTTTGTGCCAGAAACTTTTAAGTGAAGATAAGGATTTTGAGGTTATAAAATGTTCCTATTGTTGCTCTGTCACAGCCTTCCCAAAAGACTTTTCAGAAAGAGACAGTTCCGGTCTGCATGACTAATAAAATGACAAGTTTCGTGGAGAAGGTCCAGGCCACAGATGGCTCTAAAAATTGAGTGCAAAGCACCAAGTTTGTAAGTGACATTTAAATCTGAGGTATTCATCCACCTTTAGCTTCTCCATAAATAATGACCAGGTCTCAGATGTCTGGTTTGGCAAACATCCGGTAGATGAATAGGTATTGTACACAGTTTTGGGGACTGAATGATTTCTCGGCAATTTCCAGGCCCATTGTGTATTGAAGCATGATGCCACTTCTGCTTCATTGGTAGCATCGTTGATCCATGAACAGCAGCAAATATCTAAATGACTCTGGAGCTTTTTGGGTTGTTTTTTAAATGTTAATCTTATTGCAGTCCTACAGCCTAGTTCTCTAGGAGATACTGTGAGATGTTGGGAGTGGTAGGTTGGGTTTGGGATGTGTGTGGGTTCTTGTCCCTGGTGTTTGGGTGACTCCTGGATCAGCTACTTTGATTCTCCAGGTTCCAGAGATGAAACTGAATCTTGAATTGGTCTACAAACACAAGGAGGGAATGGATCTACTGTGGTCCTCACAAATTGTGACCACAGTACTGCATGGGGGCAGAGACTGCTGCATTGATGCACCTCAGTTCCACCATCTCCACAGTGACAGCAAGTGGTAAGTCTTTTCTAATGCAAAGCATATTGTGATGTCATTAAAGACTGGGATATGCTTGAGGTGATAGAATATTCCTGTATAAGGAGTCTGAAATAAAATTTGACTTTTAATAATGTTTTTAGTTGCAATCAAATTGCAGAGACTAATCCTGTCTTTCTGGGATGGTGTGTGTCGCCCTTACTCCTTGCTTTTAAATCATTCAGCGTAACACAACTGAGCTGTAGGCATCCTACAGGCCAGCTCCAGGACCGCTCCACATAGATTAGTCTAAATGTTGCTACTGACTTCATTAGGAACATGATCACACATGCAAGTATCATGGAGCTCTCTTTGTTCTTTCACTCTACGGTGATGCTATACATAAATAATTAACCAGCAATGCCCTTATTAATAATGCGTATCTGCAGAGCAAACCCTTAATTTCTCTTAATTGTAGCCTTGCTGTGACTGCAGTGGGCAGAGATTGGGAGAATGGCTTGGGTTAACACAAGGGAAATGCCTAGGCTGGGTGCCAAAGCTTAGAACTGTGTTGCTTGTTCCCCATACTCTGGTGGCAGAGGAGGGCTGTAGGCCACCGCCAGTCCCCTGCTACTTGATCAAATCTCCTTCTACCCACATAGCGGGTCTGGCATTTGCTGGTGTTGTCCTGTCTTGCCCTACTTTTCTGCTCACGCACTGCGCAGTCCATATGCACAAGTCAAAATCTCTCCCTGCTTCTGCTTTGTTTTGTGGGAAAGAGGTCAGCCAAAGGTGGGCGGCTGCCAACAGAATATTTACCCTCCCCTTCAGCCTGATCCCGGCTTGCCCCCTACAGAAAGAGCATGAGGCTTCAGCGAGATCATGGCTCAGAGGCTTATTCTCTTTCTGTTAGCATAAGTACAGGGGACTAGGGCTCAGCTGAAAGCTTACGGCTGATAGATGTTCACTCTAATTTTTCTAGACCTACCCATTTTTGTGAATTAGCGTAAAAATGCTAAAGAGAACAGATAAAAATGTCAGCTGTAGCATACCTTCATGTATTTAGTTTAGTAAAAATGTTTGCCCCAGGACTGGCTTCAGTAATTTGGATTTTGCCGCAGTGTGGAGGAATTTGGTTTCCATCTCTGCTGCCCTATATCTGATGGTGTTGTCCATACTGTGTGCACGGTCATGCCAGCATATTTTTACACCAGCCAATGTGCAAAGATCAGGGAAATGGAGAATAAGACCCTGAGGGCTTGATGAATCCTTTGAAGTTACTGTGAAAATGCTCACATGACTTAAAAGAGATTTTGGAGCATGTTCTTCACCTTCATCTCTTTGTCAGCCTGCTCGGGGAATGTAGCTTGGAGCTGACCTAACATCATAGACATAAAGGCTCTTAAACTCTGCAGGAGACAAGGATTTGACTGCCCTCACTTGTTTTCTGGCCAGCAGGAACAGGGATTGATCTGGGCTCTAAGATGAGTTCCTACAAGATATATCCACCCTATTGCCTCCCCCGCCCTTCCTGAATCATCACGGTGCCCACTGGCAACCCTTCTGGTGGTTGGAGTCAGCTTCAGGGATGCTCAGATGAAAGTGGTGTAGCACATGAGAACCCACAATCTACATTACTGGCTGTAGCCCAGGTGCCATTCAAGATCAAAGAGGCCATGATGTGCCAGGAAGAGCAAGGCTCAGGGTATCTGCTGACGGGTCGGATGGTGGTGCGTTTGTCCAGCATGTGTCCAGCCTACGAGGGCCACCTCTGTGACATTGTGGGCTGCCACATACCCCACAAGTGCCCCAGAGCTAGCTGTGAGGTTTAAATGTGAATGGACTTTACCTGGCCTATCTTGAGTGTGCACTAAAGCTGGTGAACTCCTACTGTCGTTAAATTCTGCTAATCTTTCCTAAGACGTACTCACCTCCAGGTACACCACCCATGGCATCACCAAAGTAGCCACCAGCAAGTCCGCCACCGCCAGGCTCACCACAAGGTAGTTTGTTGTGGTTTGCAAGCTGCGTTCCCTCAGCACAGCTAAGCAGACCAGCACGTTCCCAAAGATGATGGCCAAAATCAAGATGCAGTAGCAGAGGGCGTAGTAGGCGTGTGAATGTGGCAGGTCAGGTTCTGTAGTGTTGTCTGCCCCACAGGGAGTGGGGTCGGTGGTGTTAGGATGACTGCTGGTTCTTGTGAAGAGCGCCATGAGCACACTGCTGCAAAGAGAAAGAGATGACTGAAAATCAAGGCTATACAATAACTCTGGAGAATAGTACCTTTTGTGGACGGTGTATGACTTTCATATCTTCAAGCCAATTATAGAGGTCTTTTTTCTGGTCATGTATAGGCAGAGCTTTGCTTAAAGTCTTGCTTGGTTTTTCATTGAATCTAAGCCAAGAGAAGAATGCAAGATTTCAAAGATTTCACCTCCTGTGTGAATTTGAAAGGTGCATCTTACCAACCAGTGCAGCTGTATGGAAAGCAGCAATGGTTTTAAGATGCACCAAAGTCACACCACAGTACAAGTCAGCTGGGCAAGAGCAGTGTCTGAAAGACAACAATCTGTAGTGCTGAGGAAGACCCAACGCAGTAACCCAAACTAAGGCTTGGCCAGGAGCTTTGAATAGAATCATAGCATCGTTTAGGTTGGAGAGGACCTTTAAGATCACCTAGCTTGCACCTAGTATCTTTTCTTCTGGGAAGTACCCTCCCCTTTCCCTCATCAAAAAATGTCTTCAATAACTTCATGCCGTTGAGCGCTCGGCAGCCTGGCAGAGAAACGCACCTGCAGTGCTCAAGTAGCCTCTTGAACCCTCGCTGCCTGGCAGTAAGCACCACCTACTGAATTACTCTTTTCCTGCAACCTGTTTCTGTCCCAGTCCTTTTGTTCAAATCACGCTCCGCTTCAGCCCTGCCTGCCTTGCCAAAGCTTGACTGTCAGCGCTGCCCCCATTTCATCCATACTGTGCTCTGCGTTTTCCATGCCGGGCCAGAAGATCCGCTTCCTGTGCTGAAGAGCAAATCAACTTGTCATTTGGGATGAAATAATGGAAGGATGCTTGCAGCGTACTCTGCAGTTCTTTTTCTTACAATGGATTCGTGATTGTGCTCAGGAACCTACCCTTTCTTGATTTAGAAGGAGGACAATTTTTTCCAGGTATATGAAGGCTGCTGTCCCAGGGTTGTTCTGTGACATTTAATCGCGTGTATCCGATTTTTTTCTTTCTTTGCTAGTGCTCCCATCACTGAACTCATCATCAGTGTGACAGGTACGAAAGGCAAGGACAAAACATTGCAATGCCAATGGCATAGGTATTACTCTTTGTTCCACGTCACCCCTTGAACAGCAGCATCTGTGATGCACGCACTCCTGGAAGAGCAGCTGTGCAATACCTAAAAACTTCTCCAGCCCCTTGGCATATATTCATCCTTAAAACTGGTGTCACTTGCTCCTGCTGGTTTGTAGTTGAGAGAGGACAAGGGCTGAATGAGATGGAAACTGAACTCCCCTCTGCCCCGTGAACACAGATCCCTCAGGACAGGGGTGAAACAATCATGTGTTTTGTTGGAAAGTGCCTGTGCTTGTCTCTCCTTCTCTATCTTTCTTCCACCTGCCCCTGACAAAGAAGTTAAGCCTTCCACTGGATCTGAAGGATTTCCCGTAGCGTGAACGCTGCTGCTGCCGAGTCCAGGACTGTCTGTTCATAAAACAGTTCAGCTGCAGCCACTCGAAGACAGGACTCATTTTGCAGTGTCCCTTGCACTGACACAGCTCCCGCTCTGGGCAACCTGTATTGTCTGGGGCCAAGAAAGGCTAGTTCAGTAGTGTTGGATAAGAACTACATTAAGCTGCTGCCTAGCTGATAAGCAAAGCCACGACCGGGAATGAACAGAACAGCACACGCAATATAACAAAAAGACTTAAGGCACTACATTACACCATCTGCCTGTGGGTTTCTTGCCTTGTCTCCTGCCCTTTACGTCCTAAAGCACTATTTTCGACTCCCACCTGGAGGCCAGTCTTCCCTACAGGCATCCTTCCCGGCTCCCCACCCCCAGTCCGGCCAGCACCCCCAGCCCTGGACTGCCCCCCACCCCCCTTGGCCCTGCTTGCTCTGCCCGCAGCCAGGGCACTGCCAAACCAGGCACGTACCAAGGGACCGGGATACTGATGTGCCAGGGGTACCAGGATAGGGATGTGCCAGGGGTACCAGGACACCCACACACGGGGGTGGCGGGACACAGGTGTACAG
>NW_009647236.1:4627653-4632395 GCF_000708025.1 Charadrius vociferus | reverse complement strand
TGGAGGCAGGGGGTGCAGGAAGGGGGTGGGGTGGGGTGTGCTTTGCTGAGGGGACTGACCTGCTTCTGCCTGGGAGGTGAAGTAGAGAGCTGGGAACCCCAAATCCGAGCCCTGCCCTTGGCCCGGAAGCGCCCGTGCTGTGGTGGAGCATGGGGAGATGCCTCGGTTGGAGCACCTCTCCTTCCGGAGATGCTGCGAGCGTGGGGCTTGGGAGACAAAGTTCGCACTTAAAAAATTGTTAGCTTCAAAATAAAAAAAGATCAAAGTAGCGCTGATTTTAAAAAGGGAGAGAATTAAGATATCTTTAAATAAACTACCTTTAACCTGAGATGGAAGAGTGCTGGGTAACTGGGGAGGAAGCCAGGAAGGAGAGCGATGTTGGGGAAGTGTCTTTCTCCTGGGACCACTGCCTGTAGGCGCAGCACGCCACATCTACCATGGCTAAAGCACGACTACAACCACTGTCTTGGAGGTGTGGCTTCCCTTGAGGTCTAAGATCTGGTCTCTGAGGCCCATTATCCTTGAACTGTTGTGCCTGGGAGGGTTCTGTGGGATACAGATGATCCTGGTGGGCCTTCTCTCTCTCAGGTTTGGGCTGTGCGCACCATCCACTCTGGCACAGCAAGTGGGGCTTGCTGTGGGTTGTCACAAGGGTGCAGGAAGCTCAGCTGCAGGGCGGAGGTTTCAAGGGAGGGTGCCAGGGGGATGGGAACAGTCTTTTTTCAGTGGTGCCCAGTGACAGGACAAGAGGTAATGGGCACAAACTTGAACACAGGAAGTTCCATCTTAACATGAGGAGGAACTTCTATACTTTGAGGTTAGTAGAGCACTGGAACAGGCTGCCCAGGGAGGTTGTGGAGTCTCCCACACTGGAGACATTCAAAACCTGCCTGGACGCCGTCCTGTGCGACCTGCTGTAGGTGACCCTGCTCTGGTGTGGGGGGGGGACTAGATGATCTCCAGAGGTCCCTTCCAACCCTGACCATTCTGTGATTCTGTGTGCAAGAGTTGCAGGAGCGGCACTGCGGCCCCAGCGGGGAGGAAGGAAAGTGCTCTTCCCCTTTAAGCATCCACTGGTCAAGGTGGCCAAGGGTGAACTTGTCAGTGGGCAAGAAGGAGATACTATGGAGAGAAGAGTTTATTTATTTATTTTTAAGAAATTAGTTACCTTAACAAGCATGCCTCAGGACTGTGGCTGCCTGGATCGTCTCTCCTGATTGCAGCTATCCAAGCTATTCTCTTTGTGGGTAAGGGTCGTAGGAAGGAGAAGTGCTGCAGAGAATGCTCGTACCCATGAGGTGTTAGCCTGGCTGGGGATGGTGGAAGCGCCCATACAGAACTTCATGGGGACTGATCAGCGCTAATGCCTTTAACCAAGGCCGTGACTACCCTGAGGCAGGTCAGTGAATGGTACTGGATGAGTGGGATGAGTCACTGCCTAGTTGCTACAGGTGACACATTCGCAGGTGTCCTTGGTGGAGGGTATAGCTGCCAGGCTATAGACCAAATGACCCATGAAGGGCTCTACAGCCCCCCTTGTCCCCTTGGGAACTCCAAAACGGTGTGACACCGACTACATTTACCATGCTTATATGTGTACAGTTGAACTTCTGCTATCGTCCATCCTGTACAGCTCACCTTCGGGGAAATGCATTTGCTAACTGCGCCTGGAGCAGCCGAGGCAGGGGGGAAGCCCTCCCACCCATCCCCAGCTGAGGCTTTTTAGCTGTGAGCTTGGAAAGAGTCCAACACACCCACGCTCATGTGATTAAAACTGGAGGGAAAAGCACACACTGTGATGCTCGTTCTGTCTAGCAAGGGCTGTGGGAGTTGCGGGCTGGGTGTGAACGGCCGGCAAGCACGTCTCCTCGCAGTGGGGCTGGAGAGCTGCAAAGAGCTGGAGGCATTTTAGCTTCATTTTAGCATATTTTTTTTTTTTTAATGCACTTTGTTTGTAGGCGGTTCCCGAAGGACTGTGGCCAGCAAGGTGTTTGTATCGGTTCTAGGATGCTGGGACCACAAGGCACTACTGCAATACACTTTACTGATGTCATCCGTTTGATGTAACGGCTAATCACAGGATCGATAAAAAGACATTACCTTGCACCTGTGCCCAGCCTCTGAGCTAGGGGGAACTCAGCAGGGGGAATCCAGCGCTTTTCCCCAAAAAACACCGTTGTTCTGATCCACATCTTCATCTTCCAGCATCGAAACCTTCCCTGTCACTTTGCCTCGTGTGTCGGTGGAGCCCCTGGTGCTGTCTCTCCCAGGAGCTTCCTCACCCCTTAATCCACAATACCCCCCACCCCAGAAGTGCCTGTTGTGAATGCCGCAGCCCTTTACCCTCCTTTAGTCCTGAGAGGTCTGTGGCAACCTGCCCTCATCAACCTGCTCAGATTAATGACACAGATGGACAGTAGGAGCTTGTGAAATTGTTTCTAGCTTTAATTATTTTTATCTCTTTTCCTAATATTACTCTGACTTGAGAAAAAAAAATCTAGTTGTGAACATTGCTGCTCTATTTAAACTCATGCTCACTGGTGCTCCTCCCCACCTCCTTCCCAGGGTGGGTCCCTTTGTGCCCCCTTGTATGTTTTTCCTGAGACTGGAAGCTCTTTGGGGTAGGACTTAATGACTTTTTTGTGTTTGCTCTGCAGCAGAGGTCTTGTGGAGCAAGATAATAATCCGTGTGATCATTTAATTTAGATTAGATTGTACCACATGCAGAGGCAATGCTGAATTAAAATTGCATAGGCAATCTCAATTGTGATATTTGAAGTGATTATTTTTTTTAATATTACAACTTCTTTAATATAGTTCTTAGTGCAATACCTCTCTCATAAACTCTTCTCCTTCTTCCCACCCCAAAATCAAGTATGTGGTGTATACTGGCCCCAGTTAAACACTGGACAAGTTGCAGCCCTTGGCTGTGACAAGATGGTGTCACTGGAGCATGGCAGAGAAACAGGTCAGTAGTGAGTTGTGGGAACCTCCAGATGAAGGGATGTGCCAGCAGGTTTCACAGGGATATGCTAACAGCAAAGGATTGCTCAGACTCCTGCATCTCTGGCTCCATTACAGGATTTCTTCCCCCATGCACAAGAAAGTTGAGAGAGACCATCGTTCCCAAACCTGGTCCATTTCCTCTGGATCCCCCCACCTCCAGCATCATCTCCCCTAATTCTTCTTTTCAGTCCTACGCATCTCCAAAGCTCTTTGATAAAGATTTCAAATAACTTGAATGAGCCTCAGTATTCCCTTTAACTTTCCCCCACTTCCTTGCCCATCAGTCCCAATGTTCCCCTGTGCTAAGTCTGTCCAGTGAGTGTTTGTGCACTCCTGTTCCCTTGTGTCTCTTTCTCCTGCCTGTGCTCATGTTTCTTCCTTTGGTTTCTAACCACAGTATCAGCATCCTACCCAGTTCCCAAAACTCCAGCGGCTTCACCCAGCCTATTTGTCCTTCCCTACTACGGCTCCTTCCCAAGCGCCACTCTCTCCACCTTGCCATCTCTGGCTGGGCTGCTGGTCCCCTGCAGACCTGCAGCTTAAAACATTGTTTGAGAATGTTATTTGCTGTGCTTTCACACCACAGTTGCCGTCACTGCAGCCAGTGTTTGAGTGTCTAACGCGTGCAGTGTCTAACGCGTGCCACTCAGGTGGAATAAACTTTCCATCACTCATCCTGCAAGCCAGGATGCCGCCCTGACGGTAAGTATTGTGAAAATACTCTGCATCCACAGAGATTTTCAAGACCTGACTGGATAAAGCCCGAATCTGACCTCATGGTTGACCCTGTTTGGAGCAGGATACTGGACTAGACACCTCTGGGGGACCCTTCCCAACTTGAATTATCCTATGCTGCCATGAAAATAACCTTGCCTTCTGGATGTAAACAGTTTTCCTGGCTGGCACAACCTGCAACCTTCTGATGAGACTTAAGTTCATAACCATACCATCTAAGTAGGATATGCTTATTCAGCCTCGGTCGCTTTAAATTTTTTACAAAACTTACTAGTTTTTGCAGCTGTGACCAAAAAGGAACTCAAGCAGCTTCATGATAATGTATGCACAGCAGCTTGCAGAACCAGTACAGACTCTTTGGAGAAATGGGAGGAAGCTACCACAGCTCATACCAAATAAGATTCACAGGAGATACAGATCCTGCCAATATTAATTCCCGTCTGCTCAGCTTTTACCTTCCCTGTTCCCTCTTCCAGCATCCCGGAAAGAGGTGGAGCATCCTAAACCCGCACAGCAGACAGTGATGTGAGCTTCGCCCGCAGGGAACGTTTGTCATGTAAATCGCATCCGCAGCGGATTTTATACTGCAAAATAATATTACTACAAGGGTAGGTGGTAGCATAACAACTCTCTTTCTCATCTGGTGGTTAGGTATTAGGCTGGGACTTTCAGGTCCAAGCCCCTCTTCTGCATCACCTAAGGTAGAGGAGCTCTCTGTGTTAGGTAGAACTGGGACTTCAGGCTCTGCATCCCATAAAGCAGGCTCATATGATAAAGCCAGCATCCTGCCAAACCCCTCTCCAAAACTACTGTTTTGATCATATTTGCCTTTAATTAAATGCTAGTCGTGTTAGAACACATTTTGCAGCATGTCCATGAAAGGAGGGACCCTGCTGCAGTTAGTTTTCTTCTGCTTCCAGTCTCGGGCAATTGGTGCTGCTCTTGGAGAAGGGAGGAGAGGAGAGGAGAGGAGAGGAGAGGAGAGGAGAGGAGAGGAGGGG
>NW_009647236.1:4623670-4627556 GCF_000708025.1 Charadrius vociferus | reverse complement strand
GGAGAGGAGAGGAGAGGAGAGGAGGCTTTTAAAAATGATGACGGTGACTTCTGCAGGGGCACCTGGCAGAGGAAGGGCTGTGGAGGGGGTCAGAGGACCATGCTGCTGTAGCCCACCTTGTGGTGCCTCCCCACAGGCTCCACGCTGCAACTGTGCACAGTGAGCCCAGTGGGCTCACCTGGGTGGAACGGTCCCAGGAGGAAAAATGCTGGAGGCCTGATGCATACGCGAGAAAAAGGGCATCAGTGTTCTAAAGTACCATTCTGTTCTTCAGGGAGACTGAAGCCGTGGAGCGGCAGGGCTGTCATGTCCTCTGTCCCTCCTTCCCGCCTCGGAAAATGAACCTATCTGGTCTGTGAAGGACTACGCTGCTGGGGCTCTCGCCATGCCCTCTCGTGAGGCACAGCCTTTCAGTAGCTGGGGCTGTCAAGTCATTTATCGAAGCAGCCCTAAATCTCAGAAAGGCTGGTTATTGCTAAGTGCCTGTCGCAGCCGCGTCTGGGGACAGGGAGAGGCATGTGGGTTTTCCTCGGGTAGCATGACTGCCCCTTCTGCAAGGGACAGCTCTCCATCGCTGGAGGGGAGCAAAGCCCCGCTGGAGGCAGGACTGGTTATGGGAACAGTTGCTCAGTTTGAACTGGAGGAGAGGTCCTATGAGCCAAACCCAAATGCCAAAGCTACCTTCGCTCCTCAAGTCAGTGTCCTTTCTTCTCCCATTCCTCCCCTCCGTCTCAGCCTGAGGACTCTCAGCAAACAGGATCCCTCTGCAGCAAAGGGCAGCCACAGCATCAGCTCTTTCTGCGGTGCCTGTGCCCCTCTTCTTCCCTCGCACCTCCTCCATCCTAAAGGGCTTTTTTTGGGGTCTTGGCATTACCAGTAACAGTACTGATGCTTTCTGTCCTACACCTGGGGTTCTCTGTCTGGCTCCTACAGCTCTGCGGTATTTGTGCTGGTTTTCTGACCTCTCGGTTTTGCTCACTGCTGGTCACAGCAATACTCTCGCCTCACAGCTAGGAGGAATTTTTAATCTTCTTTTCCTGTTTGAGACAAGAGGCTGTGTGCACACACATGTGCATGCATGCAGGTGAGTTGAAAGGGGTGCTTGTGGCTACCTCCTGTCACTGACTGGTCTCTGCAATGGCCCCAGTGTCCACCTAGAGTTACCTGCTGCCACCCCACAGGGTGTTTTCACTGGGAAGCAGCTGTGGCCACCTCTCCTTTCCAGACCGCAGTGGGACCGACTGGCAAACATCCATGTCACTGGGAAGGGTGCAGGGAGATACCATGCCTCCTAGGTGGACTTGGAGTGTCCAAATCAACACTGGCCAAGGTGCCTGAGTGTCCCACAACACCCACCAAACACTCACGCCTCATGCAAAAAGTGTTGCCTCTGCCTAATTTTAATTTTCTAGCCCTGAGCCAGAGTGGCCCAGGAGTAGAGCAAGAATGCTCCAGGAAATTTTAAGACAGTCAAGGGGAGATCCCATTTCCACTCTTCCAGGAGCAGTGGGATGAGTAGCATCTGCCCTCCCGTGGGTTTGAGACCTCTGCCTTTCTCCCACCACCCTAACCCCGGCTGCTCCTCTTACTGCCTGGCTGAGCGGGAGAGTTGTCCCACGCAAGCACAGCAGCACATCAGGTAGAGTGGGCAGCAGCAGAGCCTCTTCTGCTGCCTTTTTCCTCCCCCTGCTGCTAGTTTGCATGGGGCTTGGAGTAATGTCACTCTCTTTAGGTTTGCTGCTACTCTCTCTGTCAGGCTTGGGTCACTGGGCTCAAAATCTTTCCTCAGGGCCAGAGAGATGGTATGATTGCACGAGCCATGTTTCCCTAAAAGAGCAATGAAGCTAAAAACATCCAAACCATTTTTACTTAAAAGCACCGAGAAGGCTGAGCTGAGGCAAGACTGACAAAATTATAGCCTGAACAGCGAGTCAAGAAATTAGACTGTGTTCTGGTCCTCTTCATTATAGCTTTCAGAGGTACTTCAGCTGCTATATACAGACACACCGTGAAATGATCTCAAGTGAAAATTGCTGGGATGGATGTAGCATTTATGCATTTCCCTGGCTGTGAACTGAAATCTCTCTCTGCTTCCCGTCTGCCTCCAAGCCAAGCCTCCTCGCAGACCTCCCCTTTCTCTCCCGCGCTCCCTCAAATGCCTTGCCCTGAGCCCTGCTCATCTACCTACCTCAGCGAACTCTACGTTACCTATGGTTTCCCATGAACTTTTCAATGTAAACCTCTATTCTGGGCTTTCTGCTAGGACAGAAAATGGAGAGATCTGCTGCTTGCTGCCCCTTGGGGTTTCTACTCTGTACCCCTGAAGTGCACTAGAAGACAAGGAGCGGTTTAAGGCGTTGTTCTGAACTGCATCTTCCTATCTCACTGCCATTTGCATGCTGCTCAGGTTTTAAAACCTTGCACCAAGTGCTTTTTCCTGAAGGAGCAAATAGCAGCTTCATCAGAGTCATCTGCAGGCACTTGCATTTGCACAAGCATTATAGAGCTAGGGACTAATTTATTTATTTCTATTAAACCAGGCCGCTCAGAGCCAGAAATCAGGATTTTCAGCATGTGCTTGTGTTCAACTTTGGGGACTTTTTCTCCCGGGACTTGATCACGGAGTGAGTGCTGTGGGCCCAGGGCTGTGAGTGTGGTGGGAGTAGGGCCACCACTGCTCCATGAAGCCACGGAGTGGATGTGTGGAAAATTATTGTGACTGGTAGCTTGTGACAAGGACCAAAGTGTTTTTTTCGGGGGGGGGGAACATCTCATTGTGGAAAATCCCAGCTTCTATGAGCTTTCTATGCCTTGAAACATAGAGCAGGACCTGTGGGGACCTAACGCCACAGGAGCTGGCAGCAGTAAGTTGATTCCTTAACCCCTTTTGTCTTCAACTTCATCTCTCCCAACCCCAGCTCAAGGACTATTGTGTGTTTTGCACAGACGCTGCTCTGCTGGAGAGGTCCCACATCACTCAGCCAACTGACTGATGGAAAACATGTTGCTTCAGTGATGCGCACTGCAGAAAAGGAGGACCACATAACCTGTCTTCTTGACCAACCTCTCTTCTTGGAAGGACTCTGTCCTGAGCATAGCATGGGGCGGTTGCATCAAAGGGAGGTTCGCTGGGAGGCTGGATGGCAGGCAGTGGGTTGGTGGCTGATTTGATTTGCACATCCTCACTGTGCATCTTCTGAGGACTTGGCTCTGGGGTCAAAGACCTGTGCAGCTCAGCGTTTGATGCACTGAGGTGGTCTGCAGCCAGAAGCATAGCATTTGGCTTGCTAGATCGGACGAACAGCAGATACTCTGTTTAACATCTGAAAGCCTGTTACGCTTTCCCTGTACTCCAGCAGCAATGCTTACTGATCGCTTGCCCAACGCTACCTGCTCTATGGCTGCCTTCGCTTCTTTTAACTGTGCTACACATGAACAACTTTCCATGCCAATGGCCTGATTCGTGCTGAATATTTTCAAAAGCATTAAGCTAGAACCAGATTTTTTTTTAGAGCTCAGAGTCAAAATTTGGCAGGGAGTTGCTGCAGGGCTGTGGAGGGACCCTCTTCTGCTCATGTAGGGGGTTTGTCTGATGTGCCCCAACACAGAGCTGAGGTTGCACATACAAGTAACCTCTCATGAACAGGTTTGGGGGCTGAGTGCTCTGACCAGCGTTTCTGCTCTGAGGGCGCACGGGCGCTGCTGAGCTCCTGTGCAGTAGCAGGACTGATTACTTGTATTACTACCGCATCTCGGAGGCCCCTGCTGAGGTAAAGACCATCCTGAGCTGTGCACTGGGCATACCCCTAGTAAGAGGAAGCTGTTTCCTTGTAGACAGGCAAGACCTCCAGCAGAGGATGGTTGTGACTGGAGGGGCAGAGGCTTG
>NW_009647236.1:4623265-4623651 GCF_000708025.1 Charadrius vociferus | reverse complement strand
CGAGGGAGGTAGGGGGCCAGGAGGGAGAGGGTGGAAGTGCAGGTGGCTGTCATAGGGCACGTGGGGTGACAGCAGAGATGTGCCTGGGAGCAGTGCTGGCAGCCCACGGGCCTGTCTGTGGAACACGAGGGGACAAAGAAGAACAGATGCGCAGTGTGGAAATGTATTTAAAAAGCGGCTTTTCAGGTAGTAAGTGCTCTGTGGTGTTCGATGCATTCCTCTGTCTCCATCCCTCCTGCCAGCGACGAGGCTGGACGTGTCCCACAGAAACTGGTGGCACTGGAACAACGTGTCCCCCCCACTTCCATCCTCCCCCTGGAGCGGCACCTCTGCCCGGTCCCGCCGGGACACCCGGTGGCGGGGAGCAAAACTGCATCCCCCGCCCG
>NW_009647236.1:4551962-4622603 GCF_000708025.1 Charadrius vociferus | reverse complement strand
GTGGAGGTGCAGGTGGCTGTCATAGGGCACGTGGGGTGACAGCAGAGATGTGCCTGGGAGCAGTGCTGGCAGCCCACGGGCCTGTCTGTGGAACACGAGGGGACAAAGAAGAACAGATGCGCAGTGTGGAAATGTATTTAAAAAGCGGCTTTTCAGGTAGTAAGTGCTCTGTGGTGTTCGATGCATTCCTCTGTCTCCATCCCTCCTGCCAGCGACGAGGCTGGACGTGTCCCACAGAAACTGGTGGCACTGGAACAACGTGTCCCCCCCACTTCCATCCTCCCCCTGGAGCGGCACCTCTGCCCGGTCCCGCCGGGACACCCGGTGGCGGTGAGCAAAACTGCATCCCCCGGCTGTGAGCCGGGACCCCGCGGGGGGACCGGGCACCCCCTGCCCCAGCGAGGGCGGCTGCAGCGCCGCAGGGACGGGGCCAGTCCCAGGCGGGGGCTCCGCTGCCGGGAACAGCATCTGCTGAAGGCACCATAGCATCCTGGCGGCAGCCGTTAGCCAAAAAACCCAGCCCTTTGGGTGGGAATGTGGTTCCACATTCCACATCCGTGGAAGCCAGCACCCACCAATGCCGAACACTGCGGTGCGCGAGGGGACCTGCAGCCGCACAGGGTCGATGGCGGTCATGCCGCAGTGGGCTGATGCTCTAAGATTTCCTGCGTTGGTTTCCCCGTCTAGCACAGCTGCATGCAGTCTCCTGACTCATATAAACACCACGTTTGGTTTTTTGTGTTGGTTTTTTTTTTTTTTTTAATCTATCTAACCTCTTGGTAGCAATGATACGGTGTGGCAGTGAGTCACACAGGATAATTATTGTGTTTAAAAAACAATCTTTGTCAGTGCGGAGTGTTTTCTCTTTTAATTTCACCAACTATCTTCTTATGAGGGAAGATTAATGGCAACTAATATCCCTGCACAGAGGCTCTCTCAGGAATGGGCTCTATATGCACATCCCTTAAGAGATCATTACTGGATTACAGAATGAGGGGTCTGTCTTTACTGCCATAATGCATATTCCTGCATTGATTTGGCTACTCACAAACTTTCACTGTGCTTAGGCCCTGCTATATGTTACTTTAGCTTTTTTGGTGCCGGAGGAGCAGCCTACTCTGTCCCTTGAGGTGCCTGAAGAGCACCTCATGTGTGGATCATCCCACAGGCTTGTCCTCCCCACCTTCCCCAGCAGTCTGCAGACCAGGCAGCCCTCCCTAGCCATGAGCTTTTTGAAGGGAAGCTCCAAGCTGTCCTTCAGCTTTTAGCTCAGCTCAGGCAGTTCACCTGAATCCTGCACTTTGCACTGGAGGGAGACCGTCCCCTCAGTCCAATTTCCCATGCAAGAAGGTGGCCTCTGCTACCCCACCTGCAGAGCCACTGGGGCACATTTTTGGTCCATGTGACAGGGAGCAGGGGACCTGTCCTTGTGTCAGCATCTTCCCTGAGGGGGCTCCAGGCAGCTCACAGCTGGGGGAAGGTGCTCTGCTCTCTTGGAGTAGCTCCAGATGCAGTCCTACGTCCAATTTCAAGTCCTTCTCTGGAGTGGGGTGATTACGGTCTCACTGTGAAAGGCAGTGAGTGGGGCCGCCCCCCAGAGCCACAGCATACTCCCCCATGGACTCGACAGCTCTCTGCAATGCAGTGCAGGCTGTCACCTTGCAGGTGGCATGGTCCCGGGGCATCTTCTTTCTCCAGGGGCTACCTCTGATCAGCTGAGCCAGCTGTCTCGGGGTTTCCTCGGCCAATGCAAGAAGTGGGGTGTTTTTGCTTTGGAAAGGTAATCTTCACATTTATTGCAGGCGGTCTGAAACCATAGGAAAATTTGAGAGCCCACTCTTTCTGCAGTTTAATATGTGGATGTAACAATGCTGGTATCAAAAGACAGAAAACAATCATGTTGCTGTTAATAATGTTTCCAAGGCAAACTCTGGGCCGTGAGCCACTCAGTTCACCAAATTCCTCTTGCTGCTCACCTGGGATCAGTGCCTGCCCCTTGCCTAGTGCATACGTTACTGATCCAAGTAAGATGTGGGCTACCTGTAGTGTATTTGCATTGAGCAGCTTCACATTTACAGGATGACCGTGTTAGTCAAAGGAAGCAAACTTTAAAGTAAGCAGAAATAAGCTTTAGCATTGATTAATTACAAATATCTTCAAAAAAGTAAGACGACACCAAATGCAGTGAGAGGAGAGAACTAGTTGTTATTTCTAACCTTTTCTCTTCCAATGCAGAACATTAATCTTCTCAGTCCCTCATTAGAGATGTCTATGTGTGAGTTTGTGCCAATATACCTTCTGGGAAGGGGGTCAGAGCTACTCCACGGTGAGTGGTGCGTGCTGGCACACACCAGTGACACAGCTTTCTCACCAGCGCTCTGCAGCTCTGCTACCACAGCAGGAGACCTGGGGCGCAGCTGGACTGAGAGGCTGTCCTGCAGCCCAGGCTGGGGTTGTCTCACCAGACCTAAAGCAAGGGTCCCTACACTGCGCCAGAGGAAAAGGCTGGCTGTTCCTCAGTTCCTCAGTGCTTTATTTCTTGAGTGGTTTGGATTTTTTTTCTCTTTTCTCTTTTCTTTTTTCTTTTTCTTTTTCTTTTTCTTTTTCTTTTTCTTTTTCTTTTTCTTTTTCTTTTTCTTTTTCTTTTTCTTTTTCTTTTTCTTTTTCTTTTTCTTTTTCTTTTTCTTTTTCTTTTTCTTTTTCTTCTTTCTTCTTTCTTCTTTCTTCTTTCTTCTTTCTTCTTTCTTCTTTCTTCTTTCTTCTTTCTTCTTTCTTCTTTCTTCTTTCTTCTTTCTTCTTTCTTCTTTCTTCTTTCTTCTTTCTTCTTTCTTCTTTCTTCTTTCTTCTTTCTTCTTTCTTCTTTCTTCTTTCTTCTTTCTTCTTTCTTCTTTCTTCTTTCTTCTTTCTTCTTTCTTCTTTCTTCTTTCTTCTTTCTTCTTTCTTCTTTCTTCTTTCTTCTTTCGTCTTTTTTCTGTCTTCTTTCTTTCTTCTTCTTTCTTCTTTCTTCTTTCTTCTTTCTTCTTCCTTCTTTCTTCTTTCTTTCTTCTTTCTTCTTTTTTCCTTTTATTTTCCCTTTTCCCTTTTTTTTTTCACTTTTTCATTTTTTCCCCCCCACAATAGAAATTGCACGTGAGCCACTCCTTCAGTAAAACAAAAAGCTATGAAACTTTTAAGCGCCCAGAGTTTATTGTAGCACTGCGCAAGACCTGCTCTTGTTCTGGGAGGGACTGGAGAGAACTAAGCTGTTACTTGCCTTGCAAGGCAAGTTACTTGCCTTGCTCAATGGCTGCTGTTGCCTCAGTGCATCAGCGCTCGTCAGTGTGAGCCAACCATAATACAATATTTGGGTAATTAATTCCTTGCCTCAGCCTTACTTGGGATACTAAATATTTCCATAAAAGTTCTTGCTGTTTCTATACTTCCTTCTGGATTCTTAAAGTATTTCAGTGTATTAGAGGAAAAGTTAAATTACTTCGAGCACAGGCAACAATAAGGATATTTGCAATTAAGGAAAGATATGCTTTGGTGCACAGTACAGAAGGATGGTCTCAAGTTCATTTGCTGACATAGATTTGTAATCACAGGAAAGGGGAGACATTCCTTTGGGGATTTCAACTTTTAGAAACCACAGGAGTTGTATTCGATAAAGATATCAAATATAAGAATGGTAGGTACTAACATATTCTTATCCATCGATAAGAAGGCAGGTACTAAACCATTTTAATTATTTTCTTCTCTTTTGAAAAAAACAGTACCAGGTAAGGTGCACTAGCAGTTTGTTCTTTCTAGTTAAGGCTTGTGGATTTGTATTTTCCTTTCAGTTAGGAGCTTCAGAACTGTGAAGTATTTGAGTAGTTTGTACAAAGAGCATTTTAATATCTCTCAATATGACACAAACTACCAGTACTAAATTAGGGAACATAAACAACAAAAAAACCCTTTCATTTGAGTCTTTAATTAGAAACTTCTCTATGCCTGCAGATATTTGATTAGTTTAAACACTATATTTCTGATCTGTAGGATTTTTCTTGTAGCAAACAAGCAAATGAAATGAACTGAACCTTTGAGTTTGAGGGGCTTAGTAACAAATTCAAAGGCCAATAAGAATGTAGGAAAAAGTATAACAAAATTCAGTGTGGAATCTTATGGAAAGGAAAGATGATTTTTAAACCAAACCTTTAGCAGGCTGATGTTACACACTCACACTCATATACTAAGATGTATGGGTTCAGGTGATCTGGCCAGGACCACTTGTGTGCGACATGTAGGATAAGGGATAGTGGCTATCAGGACAGTGGCTGTCAAGCCCTCACCATGCATCTTGGGTTTCTCTTGACTGTCAATAACAAATTTTGGATGGGCACTGAGGGAGGGCTCCCTGGGCTGGTCCTGCACCTGAGGATCTGGCTGGCTGCAGTTTCCCCAGCCCGTGAGCTGGGCTGCTGCCAGATGTCTGACCTTCCTTGTTTGGATCATATATTTGAATTACAAGACCAGACTCTTTTTCTGTCAGGCCAACAGGAAAAGGAATGGTATGTGCCATACAGTGCAGCCTTGATGCCGTCATGCTGATGCCAGGTCTTCTGCTGATGACTTGTCTGTGTTGCAGTTGTAGCGGCCTTTTGGCCATGATGTGACCAACACACTCCTCAGTGTGACTGTGGGGAACAGTGTCCTTCATTCAGGCCTTTCTTGAAACCCTCCTCCAGTGCTCACAAACATTTTCATTCATGCTGCGTTTGTGGCAAATTTCCGTTACAGTGCTGACTCTCCTGTTCTTATGTAGGAGGCAAGACAGAAAAAGCTTGTCTGGAGTCCTTCCCCAGGCTTCTATGGTGTCACCAGATGAGGGGAGGTTACCTCATGCCGGCTGCCTTTCCTTGCCAAGATTTCCATCTCCCTGTGAACTGTGAGGTCAGGGTGATGCTGGTTTCAGTCCGGAGCTACTAATGCACTTGAGCAAAAATTTAGGAGTGCCAGTGTCTCCTTTGGGATCACTCACATACTCAAAGTCAAATGGGTGCATGGGTGTTTTTCTGGAATGGGGCCCTGCTTACCTGCTCCTTTACCATGAGCGGCCATGGGCTTTGGCCACAATCTGCTGAGGCCCACATGGATCTTCCCACTTGCACAAATAGGGCTGGGATTTTGAAATCCCCTTGCTGTTGTACTACTTTTCTGAAATGAAGGCAGGGTGAAGGGGCAGGGAATGATGAGAGTCTGGAGGTGGGGGGTGAAGGAGGGGAAAGCAGAGAGGAAAGATAAATGAAAAAATGTGGTTTGGATGGTGGGGCAAGAGGAGAAGGTGAAGAAGGATGTAGGTTGAAGAAGGATGTACGTTGAAGAAGGATGTAGATTGTGTTTGCCTCTTTAAAGGCATCAATCAAGCATGATAAGCAGAAAAGGAGCAAACAGGCAGGTAGATGAAGCTGTCAGGGGAGAGGCATCCTGATGTGCTTGTGGTGATGTTCCTCATCACCATCATGGCCCAGAGGGGCATAGGAAGGGCTGGGGGAATATGGCCAGAGGATGGAGCTGGGAAGGACTATGCCACACCAGTTGGCTAAGATGGAAGTTGCCCCGTGGGCTGAAGCTCATGGGGCTTTGCTGCTGCCCTGTTGGTTTTTTGCTGAAAGAGAAACCTGCTGGCTCTAACCAGACCTCCAATCAGTGCATACATCATGTGGGCAACTGGGGAATTAAAGCTCTGGGTTCAATGTGCACGTCAAACAAATATCACCGCTAAAGTTTGGCCGTATAGGTCTATAGCTGTTTTGGCTAGACAACACTTCAAGTGTAGACACAAAAGGAGAGGTGTTTCTGGTGGCCTTTCCCAAAAAGTCCGCTCAAGAGCGTGTTCAGATAGTCATATTTTTCAGACAAATATTTTCAGGATCAGGCCCTACAGGGTTCAAGGTTATGAAGCACATGTACAGGGGACATATGTGTGCTTGCCACCCTCAGGTCCCTGCAGACATCCTAACTCTTGAACACTCAAGACAGAGAAGGTGCAGAGGGCACCGAGGAGCGCAGCTGCTCTGCAGTGCCAGCATCGCTGCTGGGAACTCAGAAAGATGCCAGCACCTAAATTTCTTTGGCATTTTTTCAAACGTCACCCGAGGCTGGTGCAGGATGGTCTGGTAACAGTTTTCTGTCTCACATATAATTGCAGGCTAGTGGCCTTGTTAAAATACTTGGGTTTATGATCCCTTTTTCTCCTAAGCAGCTGTTTATACACTTTATTAATGGTGAGTAATTAAGTCCCTTGGATAAAGTGCTTTGGAGGCTGTCCAAAGACATAAACCCAAATAAGAACGGGCACCGTGATGAAACACAGTCACTAAAATATCTTCCCAAAAGCCATGTAAGCAGATTGCAAATGGACCAAAGAAGGGGCTGATGAAAAGAGGTGGGTGGGACAATATACAGATTCAAGTAGGCGTCATCTAAAACCTAGGGGAAGAAGAGGAAGAAAACAGGATTAAGATGCCTTGAAGTTCCTTTTATGCTTGAGAACTTAAAGTCAGCAGCTTGTATTTATGGTTGGCTCGGGTCGCTAATGCAGTTCTGAGCCAAGGGGCAGTTGGGAGACTGCAGCCCTGAGCCGTCACGCCGCCCTGCTTGCAGAGGCCACAGTGCATCCTGAGAGCCACGAGCAGCTGCGAAGTCAAGTTACTGACCTCATTTGTGCTGGACGGTAAATCCCCTTGGAGGCAGCCTGCTTGGCTTTAAAAGGCGTTTGGGCAGGCAAGAGGAAAAAAAGACCAAGAGCAGGTGAAGTTGCGGCGTGCCGTTCAGCTGGGGGAAGGAGGCGGTGAGCGGCGTGAGAGCTATAGGCTGCGTGTGCTGGCAAGGCCAAAGGACATCTCTCATATGGAGAAAGGCTTAGGGACTTGGGTCTCTTTAGTCTAGAGAAAAGAAGATTGAGGGGGGATCTTATTAATACTTACAAATACTTAATGGGAGGATGCCAGGGGGATGGGAGCAGTCTTTTTTCAGTGGTGCCCAGTGATAGGACGAGGGGTAATGGGCATAAACTTGAATATAGGAAGTTCCATCTTAACATGAGAAGGAACTTCTTTACTTTGAGGGTAGTGGAGCACTGGAACAGGCTGCCCAGAGAGGTGGTGGAGTCTCCCACACTGGAGACATTCAAAACCCGCCTGGACACTGTCCTGTGCAACATGCTGTAGGTGACCCTGCTCTGGCAGGGGGGTTGGACTAGATGATCTCCAGAGGTCCCTTCCAACCCTAACCATTCTGTGATTCATTCTGTGATTCTGTGACACACTCCCCACATCCCCCATCACGGCTGTGCCCGGGCACCCCAAACTGACCCCTGCTTTGCCCTGCAGCTTGTGGGGCAGCACTGGGGTGGGGTGAATGCATCAGAGGAGATGTAGGTTGAGAGGTGGAGTGAGGAAGAAATATCCTTTGACCAGTGTTGGAGAGCTGGCAGCTGGCAAAGCCTCCCTCCAAGGCAGCCGTGGCTTTCTGAAAGTTTGGGCAAAACTGGCTTTAAGCAGCGGTGCATGTGGGCTGAGCAAGCTTCTCCAGGCAGGACTCAAAAGACAGCTATTGGGCACGTGCTGCCAAAATTTTTCAAGGGGTCAGCTGTATGACTGAATTAGCAGGGACGTGGTAACAGCTTCTCTTCTGGGAGGCTTCGAGGGAGTTTCAAGACCCAAGAAAGCACAAGTTGTGGCTGCAGACGCTGGAGGTGCCTTTCCAGCTTCCTCTGTATCTTCAGGCCGGGACTTGGGTAAAGGCAAAGCAATGGCTGCCCAAATCCCTGGGGCAGGCTTGGCTCCTGCGGGCACAGATGAGCTGGTGGAGCGGCCAGGCTCCGGGGTGGGCGCAGAGGTGCAACACTGCAAAGCCCAGCGTTTCATGGCACAGGGTATGCAGGTCTTCAGTTTCAGAGAACGAGGATGTATTGGGCTGAGAAGCTTTCCTTCTCCTTCCATGTCTAAAGACATGAACATGCAGATGCTTCTCTCCTCTTGCCCCTTCCTGCCCCAAAACAGCAGAGCAGTCTTCTTATGGCTTGTTTTACAGAATCACAGAATGGTAGGGGTTGGAAGGGACCTTCAGAGATCATCTAGTCCAACCCCCCTGCCAAAGGTGGTTGGACAAAGGTTCACTTAGAGCAGGTTGCACAGGAACACATCCAGGTGGGTTTTGAATACCTCCAGAGAAGGAGACTCCACAACCCCTCTAGGCAGCCTCTTTCAGTGCTCTGGCACCCTCAAAGTAAAGTTTTTCCTCATGTTGAGATGGAATTTCCTGTGTTCCTGTTTATGCCCGGTGCCCCTTCTCCTGTTGCTGGGCACTACTGAAAAGAGTCTGGTCCCATCTTCTTGACACCCGCCCTTTAGATATTTGTAATCACTGATGAGATCCCTTCTCAGTCTTCTCTTCTCCAGGCTAAACAGACCCAAGTCTCTCAGCCTTTCCTTATAAGACCTCCTCCAGTCCCCTGATCATCTTTGTAGCCCTCTGCTGGACTGTGTCCAGCAGTTCCCTGTCTTTCTTGAACTGTGGAGCCCAGAACTGGACACAGTACTCCAGATATGGCCTCACCAGGGCAGAGCAGAGGGGAAGGATAACCTCCCTTGACCTGCTGGCCACACTCTTTTTAATGCCCACCAGGACACCATTGGCCTTCTTGACCTCCAGGGCACATTGCTGGCTCACCCACCTCAGGGGACGCAGCAGGAGTTGTCTCCAACCCTGTAGCTGCTACGCTGGGAACCAGAAATGCATTTGCAGACAGATGCAGCTGACTGCAGGTCAGTGGCGTGCTCATTTATGCTTCTTTCTGAGGACAGGAGAAATGTCTGCTGCTTTCAACTAGCTTTTAAAATAATCTCTTCAGTTCTCTCCGTAATAGCAATGCCTGCTGGAGTGGGAACTGTGAGCGCTGTTGCTCGTTAGCTTTCATGGCTTGGTGGCAGCATGGCCTGGCTGCTCCTGCCAAAGGGGCTGCACTGTTTTTTTGTGATCAGCCTCCTCGTGTTCTCTGGTCCAGGTACGGTCCTAGGAGGGTGCTCAGTTATGATGGCTTTCCTGGGGTCCAGGCAGAGAATGAGAAATCTTGGGGTTTGTCTGAAATGCTGGTGGTCATCTGCAGTGGGGGCAATCTGCTTTTATCCCTCAGTGCTTCCCTTGGTGCCTCAGGCCTCCAAAATCATGCAAGAGAAAAAAAAAAAAAAAAAGAAAAAAAAAAGAAGGGTTGTGCTGTAGTCTGGGGAAGTTGGGTTTCTGTTTTTTGCTTGTTTGTTTGTTTTCTTTCTTTCCTTTGATTGCTTTGTTTTTAGTCCCTTCCAGACAGCTGGCTCTGTCTCATTCATCAGGCTAATTGATGATGGGCAGTGTGGCTACATGGAAAATAAAACTTGTCTGAATAGCTGGATTCTTCTTCGCTTGCTTATGAGATAGATGGGATCGGGGTCAGTAATACTGCCAGTGCCGTTATCATGTGCTGCTTCTGGCTTGGGCAGAAAAACCTTGCATGAAATCACTGCGGCATACTGCCTGCAAATTTTAAGCTGGGTAAAGGCTGAGCCACAGTATTGGTGTGAGGTTTGCCAGTGCTGTGCTACGAGGACAGTCCCTGGGTGAAAGCAGTGCTAAGTTGTTGTTGCCTACAATTTGCTTGTGGCACAGGGTCTAGCACCAAGGTGGGCATGTGAGCTGAGTACTGTTCTCCACCTAAGTTTGAGTTTGAAGCCTATCAGTGGGACTAAAGTGGGCAAGGAGGCCATTGTCTGCTGGTTCATAGGCACAGAGAGCTTTGTAGGCAGAGCTGAATTTCCACAGACACTTTTAATTCCTTGGATTTATGATATTTAAGCCTTCTCTCCCTCCTAATATAATGACTTGGTCTGCAAGATGTATTGCACAGCACCTGTATGAGTGTTGCAGATATGTCCTCAATGATTGATGCTGATGATCATCATCACTAAAGTAAGCACCTATGCCAAGGCCTTGAACTGCAATTGGACCCATTTCACCAAGGCTGTGTGGAGTATCTCTGATACTTAAAAAGATGTGCAATGGGGGCAACGATGACAGGATTCATCTGGTCTATCTCCATTCAGTTCTGTAAGGGCATCCTCCTGTGTCTCCCAAAGGAAATCACATTTTTTGTTCCTTAGGTGGAATAGATGACATTTCAGTCTCCTGTTGTGCTTCAGGCTTGGGTTTCGGTGCACAGACCCACCAGTGAATGGGTCAGCCAAGGAAAATGGCAGGAAAGCAGGCTCTTGACAAGCGAGGCCAATGTTTCAAAAGCAGCAACAACCTGCTTTCAAAAGAGGCTGGGGGTCAGCTCTGAGGAGCTGCGCAGATGCTTTGCCTCCTTTGAAACGGAGCCATGCTAGAGACACACAATTGCCCCCATGGACCTGGCCTTAAAGCATTTCACAAATCTGTCTGTGCCTCTGAAGTCACAGAGCTGCTGTTCACAACTGGTCTGCATCCCATGGCTACCCATTGGGAACATTAGGACTGCAGCCTTTCTGAAAAAAAACCCCCAAAACAACAAAACAAGATATTTAAATGAAATTTGACTGTAATTTTTTTGTCAACACTTACCAAAATATATGCCAAAAATTACTTGAACTTTCCAGATTTTCATTGGAAATGGGATTATTCATCTTGGTTTTGGCATAAGAAGGCATTTCTAGTTCTATGAGAAAGTGGCCTGAAAAAATTTTGAGGTTCCTGTTTTGTTTTTTGTTTGTTTGTTTTGGTTTGGTTTTTTGTTTGTTGGGTTTTTTTGTTTGTGGGTTGTTTTTTTTTTTTTAATTGGACCACATTTAGCTCAGGAACCTGATGCTGCATTCACTTGCCAATCTTGCAGTCTGGAGAGTGGGATACATGCCCCGCTGGTAGATTTAGGCTGCTACTTCATCCCAGCAGGTAAGGGAGAGCCCTGGCCATGGCCACCTATGATTATCGTAAGCATAAACTAACTCAACAAGGCAGGGCTCACTAATACTTGTCACCTGTCTCCCTTCACTCATTCACACCCTTCAGCAAAACATTGCTTCCAAAGGTAGAGCAGCAGCAGGGCTGGAAATCAAAAGGCGAGAAGGGCCATCAGCACAGGGAAACCTTGATTGTCTGTATCATGGTGCACACCTATAAATTACTTTAAATATATGGATATGTATAATATACATATGAAAGCTTTGATTCTTGTGAAAAATGCGTTAATATTCAGCAGCAGAACTGACCCCTTCTCTTTCACTTGGGGTTTATCATGAAGGAACCCAACCTAAAACCAAATCAGATTAAATGCGTGATTGGAGCATAAAGGCGTTGTCTCTGGACGGGGCAGCAGAAGTAAGTGGCTTGGGTTTTTTTTGTTCTTTTCCAGAAAAAGATGAGGCTGCTTCTGCCAGGTTTTGAGCCGAGGACCTTTTTTGGGGTGTGAGACTAATGTGTGACTGAGCGTGCAAACCCCTTGCAGGCAGCCAGGCAGCTCTGTGCTTCGGGTGATGCTCCACAAGCTGGAGAGCAACAGGCAGAGAAAACGGGCTAAAAGCAAGTGAGTTTGGGGTCTGAGTTGGGGGGAGCAACATGGGAAAGGGGTGCATTTCCCAGAGGGGTTTAGGGTGCTTGGGAGCCCCCACTGAGGGGAATGAGGTTCATCCTGTTGGAGAGATGGTGCACAAACCCAAAGTCACCCTGTTTCTGTAGTGTAGTGGTTATCACATTCGCCTCACACGCGAAAGGTCCCCGGTTCGAAACCGGGCAGAAACACCAGTTTTATGTTATTTTCCCTCCCTGCTGTGCAGATATTAAAGTAGTTGAATCATTCTATGTGGGGTCGGTGACACTGGAGTGTCATTTATCTCTGGTTTGGCCAGCTGGAGAAGGGGACCTTGGCCATGCCCCTTGCAAAGCAATGGCTGGAGACTCCTACTCCTTTCTGGGGTATCTCTGGGGAAGCCATCTTCATGCTGCATTTCTTCCCTTAAAAAACAGTTTTCATTGGGGAATTCTCTCCACCTGTCAAAAGCAGCATGGTTTGGTTTTCCCTTGGTTGTGTCCATTGTTTTGAGCACTCTCAAGAGATCATGAAGAAGGGTGGCCTGGATGGGTGTTGGCAAAGTATGTTTTTGTGGTTGGTGCTTTTGGAAGATGAAGGATAAAAAAGAAGTAGTGGAAGAAAGGGAAAAAAAGGGCAAATGGAGGTGGGGAGCATCACTGGGAATGGGAAAAAATCAGTGAAACAACCTATTTTCTGAATTCCGACAAATATGACCTCCAGGAGGAGCATGTCCAGGTTTCTGTAGTGTAGTGGTTATCACATTCGCCTAACACGCGAAAGGTCCCTGGTTCGAAACCAGGCAGAAACAGAGCTTTTAGGGTTTTTTCCCCCGTCCTCTGTAGGTGTGTATCTCCCTCTCCAGACTGCAGGACTGGTAAAGTGAGTGAAGCATCAGGGTTCCTGAGCTAAACATGGTGCAATTTTCAAAAAAACCCCAGGAAACTCAAAGTTTCTTCAGGCCACTTTCTCATGGAACTAGAAATGCCTCCTTGTGCCAAAACCAAGATGAATAATCCCCATTTCCAAAAAGAGTACTTTTTCCACCCCTCTCTGCAATGTACTTATACAGGACACCCATGTGCTCTTTGAGATGTAATTTAACACTTACCATGCGCTCTTACTGTACTGGGGTCCACTGGTGCGCATCCAGTGCCCCATGTTGTGCCAAGGAACCAGCCCAGACCCTGACTGAACACACCCGTGTCCTGGCTGCTCTCCCTGGGGTGGCATCTCGCCAGCCCAGCTCCTGGCAGGCAGCTGGAGGATCTCCCCAGCCAAGCAGAGTTTCAGATGAGCGTTTCAACCCAAAACAAATGTCTCCTGGCCAAAAGTTTCTGACCTTATCAAATCTGAAGGAGCGTCTTAAACCCACTCTAATTCTGTGCTTTTGTGTTCAACTGCATCTTCTGATCGTCCTTGGGGGCCTGAGGTCCAAGTCCCCATGAGGGCTGAGCTGTGTGATGGTAGGAATGAATGTCTGCATGTGTACGCCCGTGCGTGTATGTGTGAGATGTCCCCATGTCCTTTTAAGTGCTTACTGAGGACATGCAGTGGCTCCTCAGAAGCCTGTTCCTAGGCAATTTCCCAGTTTTCCCACTCCCAGCTACTACAGATGCAATTCTGAGGAGAGGCTCATGTCAGGATCCTCATTTTAGACTGATCTTGTGTGTCTAAGTGTGCCAAGCACATCTTACAGCTGCGCCCCTGCCCAATAGAGAAGCCACAGGGGACCCTCCTCTCCCTCACAGACTAAAGGCAAGGGCACAGCTCGGGAGGCTTTATTTCTTCCTTGACTGGTTTCCTGTAGCAGCTTCTCCTTCATCAACTGAGTGTGTGACCCCTCTAAGGAGCACTCCAGCCCACAGGGTTGATACAAGGACCTGAATCACCTCTATTCCCTATATCCCTCTTACTCCTCCACTGAGCTCCCACCCAAAATCTCCTCATGAGACAGTGTGACCTTGGTGATACCAACACATTGCCCAAACTCATCGAAACCCCGGTACCAATCCTGCCTGCAGCCTGGGGACACTTGGTGGTTTCAGTGGTCCTAGAGAGGGGTGTGTGTGTGTGTGTGTGCGTGCACGCGTCTTCTCCGGTGTGGAGCAGTTTGGTTTGAGAAGGAATCTAACTTGGTTTGCCTTGCAGAAAAAAATAACCATGAACCACATGCTGCCATATATACCACAGAGGGTGCTTTTGAGGGACTCCAGGGGACCAGGCACCACGGCAGAGGAAGGGACAGCATCAGCCCAGAGCACCAGAGTGCAGAAGGGGGCTCATGAGTGTGAGCATTTAATATCTCGCACTACAAAAGCCACATCAGTAACGTGAGCATTGCAATAAAAAAGGGCTGATTTGGTGAAGAGGGAGGAGGGTGAGGCTGAGAGGGGAGAGGGTGTGGACCTGAGATCAACCTTGTTCCCAGCATCAGTTCTATCTAGGGCTCCCTGGCTCCTCCCAGGTCTGTAAAAGCAGGTCCAGAGGTTGGGAGTGGGTTGTGGCAGATGCAGGAGAAGGAGCTGTTTGGTGGAAATGAGTGAAACTCTCGTGGGACTGGCTGAAAGGTAAACTGGCGGACACCCCAACTGAGGGGCTAGCTCCTCCTTGCAGGGAGGGTGAGAAGGTAAGTGGCAACCACGTGTCACGTATGACAGTGGCAGCAAGGACTCTCAGCTAACAGATCAGGCAGGACCAAGCCCTGGTTCTTGTTGTCTCAGCCCACCTCAGGGTGTCCACTGCTAGGGACACACAGGGAACATGTCTGAGAAGGCTGTTGCTTGAGCCACCCATGGCCCAGCAAACTTCAGTGTCCAGAGCTGATCTCTGCAGATTTGTCCTCCTGACTCAGAGGTCAGGTGTGAGGTATTAGACATGAGATAACTTGCCATTTTTGCAGATGGTGGCTGAGAAACAGGATTTTAGTTCCATGCTAAAAAGCCCCTCAGAGCTGTTCATGGAGAGGGTCATCCAACATGGTTTCTCCCCGGTGGGAGGATCCCTTCCTTTCTACCGCTCGTGGGTCAGAGGACTGTGGGGACAGTTGTTCTTCATGCCATCATGGCAAATGAAGAAGACAATTGTTTTGTATGTGGTGCATGCAGCAGAAAACAAAAGGACAAAATGGCTCTAATTTTCACAAGGACAAAGTTACGATAGGGTACCTTGGTCTCACCTTGGGGCGCTCGGTCTGCTCCAAAGCTAAAGTAAACCTTACAAGCAGTTTGTAATATGCGACCTGGAAACAAAATTACACGCTTTTCCAGATCAAATATGGTTTTGGTTAAGTGGGAGCAGTATTTGGGCAGTGACAGGAGCTCAGTGCAGGTCTGCACGTCCAGTTCTGGTTTGTACAATAACTCTCACTCTCAGCCTTAGCAGCCTGAGCTTGGCAAAGTCCGTGCCCTGGGTTTTATACCACTTCTGCTGCAGTGGTTTGCAGCAAGGTTTTCTGTATTCTTATGGCATTGGCTCATGCGTGGCTTGGGAGTGAGTTAGGTATGGATTGACTACTCAATGTTTTCAATCATAGTCATCAGACTGGTGATATTGCAACTCAGTGGTGACTTGGTACTGGGGCGAAAAGCATAGTGAAGGTATGGAAAGTTAAGAATGACATCTAGTATGCAAATGGCAGGGCTGAAAGGACAAAGCTGAAGGGTAGAACTGCTCACATCTTCAGTAACTTTTAAAATACAAACTGGAGTTTGTTAACAAAATTTGCTCCATTTTAAAAGTTTGCTTTTAAAAGTTGCTGAAGCGTAGCGCTGTGCCTGTTTCATTCAGCAACATCTCCGTTGCACACAGTGCCTGGGGAATTTTGACCATGTCAGCTTTGGACCTGCAGGAAAAATCATTAGTGAACAGCATGACCCATGAGCTGGTGTTCTTTGCCACCGTTCAACACAGTAATGAGTAGCTTTTAGGGCTGTTTTCTTAATGTGCTTGTTGTAATGATCGAGGAAAAAATGTTTATTGAAACTAGAGGGCTGAGGACTAGTCCTTGTCAGGAAGGGGAAATCCAGGGGGAATGAGACCCTTCAGAGTGAGCGCAGATCCCACTGCTCCCGAGGAGCACTTCGCTCCTTCAGAGTCTGAACTGACAGGCAGAATACATTTCTGATATTTGGAGGGGGGCGACAAGGTCTGAGCAAGTGAAATGTCTTGTTTTCATAGACTTAGTGCAGAGCAGCTTAAATTTGGAAGAATGGGAAGTCATTCATTTTACCTCTGAGCGGCATCTCAGACGCCAGCACCCCAGACTTCCAGGCATCTGGCCCCAACATCAAATACTGCTGATGTTCAGACTTGACAATGACCTTAACGCAATAAAGTCCTTGGCTGATCTTGCAGACAGCTGCCAGCAGGACTCATGCCACGCTGCATCAGAGCTAAAAAGGGTCTGCATCGACCTTCCCTGCCGTCCGGAGAAAAAGAAACGCACAAAGACACCTGCCACATTCTTTTGTCTTTTTTTTTTTTTTTTTTAATTATTCCTTCATATTCAAACTTCACAAACAGTGTGAACTTGTACAATACCTCAGAAAGTGAAACTTACAAAAAAAGTGCTGGTAACATTAAAAAAAAAACAAAAAACAAACATCATTCTTAGCAACATCAATTACTCTTCCACACAAAACAGAAACCTTGTAAAATTTATTTCCGTATTTTTTTAAGGCGTAATACTTCCGTATAAAGTATATGCAAGAGATAAAACTTCACAGTATTCCAAAATGTCACAATAATAATAATAATAATATAGTATAATGAAGCGCTACAGTTAATTTTCTTTTTTTATTTTTTTTTCCTGTTTTAAATAACAAATACAAGTCACAGGTAAATATACGTGAGAAAAATACGAGGCTAATATTAAATGGCAGGTAAGGATACTCTCACTGTAAGAAAAAACTGGCAGGATGTGTGTATTTATTCTATATTTTAAAGCACTTGATAGAAAAGGCGTATGCAAGGTTTATTTTTTTTTTAAAACAATTTTCTATTTGCTTGTTTTTGATAACTGACATACCATTTACAGAGTATAATGAGAGAAAAAAAAGGAACTTAACCCCTCAAAACTTTTGACCTGCTCTTCACATCGTCACAAACCATGTTTCTCGAGAGATGCCTGTACAGCGGGGGGGGTGTGTGTGTGTGTATGGGTGTGTGTGTGCAGGCGGCAGCACGCGTGGGTGTGCGGATGGGTGTACGACCACAGCCACACGCATCGGTACCGACGGAGACCGGTCTCCTGCGGCGGATCTCCGCCACTCTGGGGCCAAATCCTGAAGCCTCTGTGCCGGCAAGACATCCACCGAGGGCGGCGGCGGCAGTTGCCTGCATAAAGACCCCAGGATTTAGGCTTGGGGGCAGCTTCCCATTCACTCAGCATCGAATGACTGTTGGGAATTTCTTTGTCCCCCAAGGAGAAAAATGTCCCGCTTTACTTTTTCACATCCGCACACAAGAGAGCGCGCTCTCCCCTGCACCATTTACCTTTACTTCTTTCCCCACCACCCCTCCACACAACAGAGCAAAGACCGTCCAAGAATTTTTCCGCCCTGGGGTTCAAGCCGGTGCCTCAGGGATGGGAAGGTGGATGGAGGCCCCGCTCCGCCCCAGGGGGCTGCGCGCTCAGGTGTGCGTGTGTAGCGTTTGGCGGGATGGCCCGTACCCTCGCCCCCACCCCGTGCCCTCGCCTGTAGGTGCCAACAGCCAGCCGCTCAGCCCACGGGTAACAAAAAGACAGCAGATAGCATTAACACATCAGTAAGGTGCTCAAAGAAAAAAAGGCGGCTCCCACTCCTGGAATGGGAAGCCACGTAAGGTGCTCCAAAAAAGTTTGTTGTTTTTTTTTTTTCTTTCTTTTTTTTTTTATTTTTACGCTTTTTTTTTTTTTTTTTCAGTTTCAGACATTTTAAAAAAAGGACTGATTGAGCATGTGGTACGTGAGAGCAAGGCCGAGAGTTTTGAGACTTCTGACATCCTCCATAAACAAGAACTTTCTCAGGGCAGGATGCATTTCTGTTTGTTTGCTTCTTTTTTTTTTTTTATTTGTTGTGGTGAATCCGTTTAGATGTAATTTTTTTTTCATATAAAACAAAGAAAAGTAACAAACCAACCCAATGTGAGAATTAGTGTAAAAGTCAAACTGCGTTATTGGGCTGAGTTTTTGTCTTTTGTCTTTTGTTTTTTTTTTTTTTTTTTTGCCCGTTCATTCAGTTAGCACCGTTCCTTTTTATTCCGGTTACAACCCAATTCCTTCTGTAATTATTGAACATACAGAAAGGACCAAACAGTTGTTTTTATTTTTTGTGTTCTGTTTCAAGAGCCCAACCGCAATTCCTCTGCTGCTGCTGTGTTTGTGTAGCATCTGGTTTCATGAGCTTAAGGAGAAAGGTTAGTCTGCTGATATTTAAGGTTGACGTGTGTGTTTGTATGCATACACATTGTTCTATACATACACACTGCATGGAGTACATTTGAACTGGAGATAAAGTGAACTGGGTTCAAACACATATGCACTATCTTCCCCTATGTATTTGAAACAGTCTGGAGCTTTGATTTGATTTTTTTTTTTTTTAAAGTGCATTTAAAGCAAAATAACTGGCATTCACATACCCCATGGAAAACACGATAGCAGTGGAAAGCTTGACTATGCTAAACTCCTCAGACTTGACAATGCTAAAAGCAAATGGGGCAGTGACAGGCCTCGGTGTAGGCAGCTATTCTTGGGCAGCACCATTGGCAAGGAGGGAAGGCAGGAGGTGGTGGAAGGGAAATTGCTTTAGAGGTTGAATATTTGAACTATTTTCAATTCCGACATAGCTGTGTCATTCCCAATACAGCTTTCTTTACAGTGATTAATGACCTCTGTTACAGATGTACACGTCTGACTCTCCCTAGTTCTGTCTTTCATCAATACTTTCTGTGTGTCCCCCAAGTGCCAGCATCTATTAGGAATAAGGCACTGTTGAAATTACAGTTTTATAAAAGATGCAAAATAATCCAACCCTAACAATCCCCACCGCCTGCACTCCTCTCCTCTCCCTCCCCCCCCGTTTTGTGGGGGAAATATTGCATGTGAGAGAGTTTATTCTTATGTTCTTTTAAGTGTGTCAAAAGTAGGCCTTGGACAAATGTCTTTAGTCCATCAGCACCAAAGGTGGGTCGGAATGCACTCTTTCTCTCTGTATACATGCACACATGCAGGCTGCTAATGGGGAGCGGGAATAAATACTGCAGTTCCCCTGCTGCTCCTCCCTGGCTCTAGAGCCCAGCCTAAAGAAAAAATTTCCAGTCCCCCATCCACAACATTTTCATTTACTGGATCATTTATGGAAGTGATCACGGAATTTTTCATCCCCACCACCCAGGTTTTACAGGTGGATTTCTGAAAGGGTAAACTCCTAGAAAGCCTGCGTGGAGCTCCCTGCTGTGCGGAGGAACAGGGCTGGTGGGCGCCCAGCCTCCCGCTTGCCCACCCGGTGGACGCTATGGAGGGGGGCTGCTTTGCGCTGATTCGTAACATCAGAAAAGCCTCTACAGCACAGCTGGCTCCTCGCTGGAGTCAGGGATGATGACTGTGCAGTGGACAAGTGGGCAGGGAAGCCGGGCGGCAGTTGGGTCCCTGTCTTCTTAAGTGGACCTCCTTTGCCCACGAGCAGCTGTGGATTGCAAGCCGCTTTTCCATTATGCCAACACGCTGTCTTCCCTCCCTGGTTTTGACCTGGGAATAAGCCATGTTTCAGTAACTAGGTGGGGTTTATTGGCCCTAAAAATACTGCACTCAGCCCATCATAACACGCATTTGTTGTGGCAGCTGGTATATCCTTCTCCTGCTAAAATGCTGAAAACGATCCATCAACTACCTTCCCTGAGCCAGGATGCCACTGGCTCCTCTCACCTTTCACCAAAGGCTCGGGCTGCCTTGTAAAGCAGAGAATATAGTCGAAAGTAAGAAAAGCAAGCAGACAGTAGGGGTTATAGTGAAGAAAGCATGAGACCAGACAGTCTAGCATTTAAGCTCTAGGCTGGTCAGTTTAGCCACCATCGTTAAAACGGACTGAGATTAAAGGAGTCTAAACTGCTACGGACTGGGTTTTTACAAGTGACACAAACCTCGGGCGGGAATTGAGTTGCCTTTTTTCCTTTAAGTGGTTTAAAAGTCACCTTGATAAGGCCACAAACTGCATTTGTCTTGTCAATGTAACTGCTTGCAAATGGCATGAACTGAAATCAAGTGAGCACTTCACTCAGCCAGGATTGGAATGGGAGAGAAGAGCCACCCCATGCCCACCAGGACTGCTCTGTAGGAGAGAGGAGCGTCTGAGGAGGTGGTGGTCGAGGGTGTCTCCTTGGAAAGACCTGCTACGTGTGGAAAGGGAAAGGAGCTAACAGCAACTCTCCGCTCCCCTTCCCCTCACCACCACCTTGCTGTTTTGCTGGACACCTATAGACAAATAGCACTTCTGAAGAGCCTCCTCCTGCGTCCCTCACACGTGTAAGTTGGGGAAGGGGAGGAGGTTGGTATAATTACAAAAGGGGAAAAAGAAGGCACATGATTTTACTCAGTCCTGACTGAACCCACATTTTGAAAGCAAGGGCAGTTTAGGTGGAGGGCAAAAAGGTGCTCAGTGGAGCGGGTGCTCACTGAGAAGAAATCTCAGGGCAAAGGAAGAGGAAGAATAAAAAGGAAAGGCAGGAGAAATGAAGGCCACATTCAGCTTTCTGTCTGCTTGACAGTCTCAAGATTTGGCTGCATTATCGTCCAGGAAGGAAAAGAGTCTGGTTGGTCACGATTGTAGCCCAGTTACATATCTCCAGTTTTTGTTATGGCTGTTGGTGCCTCCCTCCTTCCCTTTTCTCGGGTCCCATGAGTGCCTGGAGCATTGCTTTCATCTTTTTAAGCCTGTTATTCAAAAATCGAGAACATGGTACCTCTCTTTGGTTGCCCTCAGCCTCTACTTCTCCTCAAATCCAGAACCAGTGACCAAACTGAGCACTGCTCCCTTCTGGTCATGCCCACTGTTAGGGTGCCAAAAAGGCTTGATTAGTGACTGAAAACACAAACTGTCCTCACGGTTCAGTTTGGTTGGGGAGTTGGTCACAAAAGCCACCAGCTGGATGACAGGCAAACAAGGGGAGCTGTTGACTGAGAAACTGGGATGTCATTTACAGAGGTCATCATGAGCACCGCAGCTCCCAGTCACTTAACCCCTTGTGCACCGCCACGTCTAGGTACCACGAGGTTTTTTTTTCCTCCACCAGTGACTGTAAGCCTTTCTCATTCCTGTGGTAGAAGGGAGAAGATGTAGAGCTGATGGCCCAGCTTTGGGATTCCAAAACACTGTTTTGCATTTTTCCTTCAAGTCTCTACATCAAAAATGCATTTAGTTTCTCTCTCCCCCTCCTACAACTCTTCCCTCCCGCCTCCCCCCACCAATTTGCTCAGGAAATCATAAGGCAGAGTAATGAGAAGTAGGATCACCAACAGCTCTATGAAGACACAGGGTGGTAAAATGCTTCCACACAAACTCACAGTCCAGTGTTTGTGACATTTCATAAATAACTTTTTTTTTAAAAAAAAGAATAACACAAGAACAATCCCTTTACTTACTCATCTGAAACAAAATAAACAGCAGTGGCTACAAACTTCTTCTTGTAACAATTACAAAAAAACTCCCAACAATACAATCCCCCAACTTTTAACACGTGCCTTGAATGTTTTTTTTTTTTTTTATTTTAAACCTCAAAACTGCAGCATATCCTTAAGGGCAAACTTTTCAATTAGTTTTTTCTTTCTTTTCTTTTTTTTTAAATAATGTGTTCACCAAAAAGAAAAAAAAATCCACAAAACAGTCTTGTACCAAGAAAATGCATTCAAAAATAGAAAATACTACACAACAAAAATATGTACCCTTCCTTTCCAAAAGAGTCTTCACAAAAATGTAGAAAAATGTCAACCATTTTTTTCCTTTCCTGAACACTTAACTTTCAACCTAGGGCACAATTATTTATTGACTTATAATGTCTGTTTTTGCATAAAATATGGAAGATACAAACCAACTATCAGGACTGTGAAGTTACAAACAATATCTCATTATTCTCCCCACCCCACATTCCCTCCTTAGAAAACAAAACAGAGAAAGCCAATGTTTCAACAACTGATTGAATGCCGTGTTAGGCTAGAAAAAACCATCAGCCGATATGGGGATTCAAAGATGCTGGCATAACAGGAAAATCATCTGCCTTTTAAAATGTATGCTCTTTGCATTTACCTCAACCCAAGTCTTTGTCCCACTGTACTCAAATGACCAGGCACTATGGAGACAGGACGCTGCCGGGCACAAAAAGATCCGGGAAGAATTTGGGGCAATGAGCCCGGGGATCACACACGGGTGTGCGCACGCCTGCGGTGTTTCACTCGCTAAAGAACTGTTGCCATTTTGAAAGACAGAGAAGATGTTTCCTTATGCCTTAAAAGTGCAAGGGCCATTTCTGGATCATAGTAGTTAAATACGCAAAAGTTTTACTACGCTTAATAGTCAAGTCCATTTTTCTGGCAAAGGCAGGCTCTTCAACCAGAGTTAGATCGTATCAGTTCACGGCTGGGAGTGGGTAACAGCTGAAAGCTGGTAGGCAAAAAGTGTCACACCAAGGTGCATCCAGAGCTCATGTATTCAGTGGGAAAGTGTTTTGCCTTCCATGAGCAACATTCAAGGGGTATTATGCGATTAACACAGCCAAAAGACCAACTGTTTCAACAGCAATAAAATCTAGCAGTGGGGACTTAGGTACTATGGGGAAGGCAGCTGTATCTTGCACGCATGTGGTTAAATCCATCCTTTGTGCACCTCCTTTGACTTCACTGCAAGTAAATCTGCTTGCACCAGGGATGAATTTGCCCCATGTGGTTCTGGATTTTATGACTGTCGGCCATTTAGGAGCCTGACCCTGCAAAATACTGTGCTAAAATACTCCAGATTGCAGAGTTAGGATCAAAGAGGCTTCTCTCCTCTTTTGTTTGAAATTGTTTTTTTCAGGGGTTTGTGTTTGTTTTTGTTTGTGTTTTTTTTTTCCCTAGCATACCTGTTACAGGATGCTTCCATAGTAAGAAAGAAGAGGGGAGCTTTTTCTTAGCCTTTTCCACTGTGTGGCTGTGTGTTTTCCTTTTTTTCAAATGGCAAAATGTGTTTGTGTTTACTTCCAGTGCATTTTTTTCTCAAAAACTCAAAACAAAAAGGAAACATTACTTTTCCCATCCTTCAAAAGGAAAACAAACCCAAAACAGACTGATAAAGTACAATACAATAAAAATCAGCCATTATAAAAGACAACATGATGTGCAACAGCAATACCAAAGAAACAAAAATAAAATATATATATATATATATATATTAGGATACAAGTACGAATGAGCCAAGAAAGCTATCTAACCCCACTACCGGATGATTGGTAAGCATTGGTTAAGAAATAGGTAAGGCTATTCTGAGATTTCTAACTTAACACAGTTAACCACTGCTTCTCTCACACCTTTGCTTCCTAAATTTTTCACCTTTCACTCACTGGTCTTTTATGTCTTGAAACGTTTTTTTTTTCCTTTTCGTATTTTTTGGTCTACAGTAGAATTGCATGTTAATAACAACAGCAAAACAAAACTCAAGCTTGTTGTGAGAGTAAGTTGGTGCCACATCCGTGATGCAGAAGAGAGAAGACAGACAACAGAACAACTGCATTCAGTTTTTCACACACAAAGCATATTTGAGGGCAACAGCATAGTTGATCAAAACAAGTTTGGAGGGGCAAGCAGCAGAAGCTGTAGGTTCATAACTAGACCAGCAACCAGAGCCTGGCCTCTTGCCTTTACAGCTGTCCTCGAGGACAACAGTAGCTCAGTTGCCACGTGGCTTTGCCATTCTTGTCATCTGGAGCAACAGCTGACCCGCCATCTACTCACCACTAATTGCACTCCTGGTTCAATGGAAAACCCAAAGGAAAAGGAAAGGTAAAAGGCTCCTAGCTGGAGCCAAGGCTATCTCTTCTTGGTCACCTTGGCTGATGGGACAAACCACCAGCCAGTGCGACTAGGATCAATGAGGGAGGGCACCTGGCTGGTAGGCCATTTGGGAGCAGTCTTGAAGCAAATTCAGACTGTCTAAGGTGACGTGACAGATTGTTTAGCTTCCTCCATCAGGGAAAAAGTGATGAACACTGACAGATTACTCTGGGATCATTCCATTAGCATAAACTCTCTTAGTTTAGCAGGGATGAGAAAGCATATGGTCTCTATTGCTTTCGAATTGCCTTTGCAAATGTCAGCATCACCAGCCACCAGAGTTGCGTTCTCTACAAACTTGTCTATAGCACTGTGATTGAAGCTCCATCATGATTCCTGGCATTTTCTTTTTTTCCATGGAACTTCTGAAACATAACATTTTCCTCAAGGGTAAGCTCTAAAATTACCATAATGTTGAAAATATCACTAGCATCTTATTGAACTATAACTATGCCACATAGTCCCAGCAAAAACTCAAGCTGATCCTCAGTAGTGCTTGTCAATGTTGAGGAAAAGAACGTACAGAAACAAGATGATCAAAAAGTACACGGAAGTTCTGTTTTGGATCTAGCCCATAGGCCAAAGCAATTTTCATTCAAAAGAAAAGGTGCAACAATGAAGCAGGATGACAAATGGAAGAGAATTATGGAAGTTAGTGTTTCTCCATCTGGAGAAAAAAACAGGGCATTAAGTTACGCGGCATCTCTAGTCAGCAACATATGTTTTGGCTTCTTAAAATAAACCTCAAGTTATCCTTGGTTTCTCAGTCAAGCACTGTCTACATGGGGCTTTAGTACCACGCTGAAAAAAAAATGAGTTTGTGCTATATTTAAAAGCAGTTCCAGTTAAACTAGTTTCAAACTGGCCATATAAAAAGGAACAACTTATTTAAAAGCCATTAAAACTGTACAATCACACTTATGCCCAGGAACTGACCTGGTTGAGCACTGTAACTAACTGGGAACATAGACTGGAGCATGGCTTCTAAAAACGGGTTGGTTCCTGTTTACAGGGACTAGACTGGTTTTGTTGAAACTGAGTCAGCTGGAATCAGGTTTAAACAGGCTGAATTCAAACCTGGGTTTGGAGCATGGCTCAAAGCCCACTTCTTCAGGTTGCAGTACTTCTTAAAAACTAGTGCAAATGGCATCTTATCACAGCATTGCAAGCATGCAGTGTTCCTCTCCTTTTCCAAATATGGTTGCCGTCAGGTCACACCACAAGGGAGGAATATGCAGCAATCAGTCAGCCAGAACAGCTCAAACTACTGAAGTTCTTTATTTTACCACAGCAGGAAAGGCACTCTGGACACAGCAGGCTCAGTAAACCCTCAGCTTCACTTTTTTTCTGGAGCAGTCCACTACTCTTTGACAATGCAAATCCACTCTGACAGTAGCAATATATGCAGCTGCCTTAAACAAGAAAACAAAACAAACCCTCACCTAAACAAAAAAGGGGAGTATTGGCTCATAACCTGAATTAACTTCAGTAGACAGACTTCATTTCCTCCCATATCATGACTCTGTAGCTGTCACTAGTCTTACAGAAGCAAATGCCACTTTACAAATTAAAGGTGCTCTCCCGCCACTGTATTATGCTGGCTGCCAAATGAACTGTGCTTTTTGTTGGGTATCCACTGCCTCATTACTGGAAGATGACCTTCCACTGGTTTTCATCTTATAGGATTCCTGCAGATGGCTCAGAAAGAGACTGCATGTACTACTGTCCCGCCTGCTTTCAAGGGAAGAGTCATTCAGTAGTTCATCTAACACTACATCAGAGGATATCCCCAGTTCTTCTTTTCCAGTCCTTTCAAGCCAGGATGGATGAAATCTAAGAGTGGAAATCTCAGAGCCTGCCAGAAAAACATATCCTTAACTCCAAAGTCTCTCCCGGTTCCAGACAGACTTGCTCCTTCCCATCCAGGACCTGCATCTGGTATATTATTCCTCCTCTAGTTCTTGATGCTTTTCTCAAATGCGGCAGCCCAACAGACTGACCAGCAGCAATCCGCTTTGCATTCTGCAGCTCTGTGTAAGGTCTGTACTATCCATTCCTCGGTACTAACAAAGCCAAAATGTCTTAGCTTCAGGTCTAAGGAGAAATTCAGGGCATGAATAGATTTCTGACCAACCAATTACTCTAGAATTGCCTTACCAATTGGATGCCTACCTCCCCTTTTTTGTCTATGAAATCTCTGTGTACATTAGACAGGCGGTCCCTACACTGCAGGACCAAAGCAGATGCACTCATGTTTCACATTCTTCTCCCAGTTACTATACAGAGCATTTTTCATGATCCTGTTTTGCCTTCTGGCTGAAGTTGCAATTATAGTCTTACCAAAGAGATTCAACACAAACTTTTGAGAGTTTATAGACCACAAAGCGTTAGAGCAGACATGGATCTTGCTGCACATTACTACTGTTTTCTTTTTTCTTATATTATGCTTGTTACAAAGTTAAAGACCAAGGCATAGGTTAACACGCATCTTGACTGTAAAAATACTTTCCAACTTAGGATTCCATTTGCTTCCAGCCAAAACCTTTCACGATGCTTTCATAATCAGACTGAAGATCTTAAAATGCTAGACAGCATCTTTGCCTAAGCAGGAATATTCTTTACTGTACTGAATTCCTGTCACCCTTTCTTGTCCACACGTCCCTCCTGCTCTCTCTGCCCCAAAGGCTTGACTGGAACACCTTTAATCGAGTGTTCAGGATGACTGTTTATTGCACTGTTCCCATAACAGCCTCGGAAAGAAGTGCCTTTTTGTTTTTTTTTCAGTGACCTTCCCCTTTGGTAAGCCTGATTTGTGGCTTCACTTCTTGAGCTGAGAGATCATGCTTATACTGAAGGGATGCTAATCACAGTTGAACGTCTCTGAAGAGATCCTATCTGATAATGCAGGTTTTGACATCTGAACGAGGAATTGGTATCTTTATGGTGAAGCCTTACGTTGGTTTTCATGCTGAGTAGTTCTCTTAACTCTCTCACAGCCCCAAAGAACACTCTCTAGGAAAAGGGGGGAAAAGATCTGTAGCACCCTGAAACCTTTGATGCTTCTTCAGTTTCTATTATAGTGCTTTTTGTTACTTTTTTTTCTTTTTTTTTTTTACATAAGCTATCCAATACAGCTATCTCAGTGTCTGACTAGTTGCTTAAAGTAAAGGTAATCCCAGTTCTCTTTCAACCTGGTCAGTTTTATGGTACATCGTCTTTTCTGTGCCTGTCCCTTTCTCTTCTCCCTTCCTGCTTAATTGGCCCCTTCCAATCCCACCACATGTAAATACATTTCAGTAGTGCAATGCAGTGCAGTGCAGTCATACTTAGTGCAAAAATAAAAAGCCTTATCCAGACCAAAAAAGCCCAAACTCCCTCCCCACCCAGTCCCCAAGAAATCAGCTCTCAGTAAAAGTATATGAATGCCCCAAAACAAAGGCGAATTTGCAGTCTCCCAGCCACACTTTCACATGCCTCCTTTTCTCTCCTCCCACTCAATGTAGAGATCTCATTAGCAGATAGGACATTTATTGAAAACGTAAGTTGAATGACAGAAATTGGAAAGGAGACAAGCCATTGTCTGGGGGCTGCAAAAAGAAGAGAGAACTAAATGGATACAGCAAAAAGGTCAGTAGTGGTTTTACACAAAGTCGTCAGATGCAAACTTTGCAAGGGCACACCTTGCAAAGGGCATGTGTAAGTGTGGATAAAAAACCTAAAAAGCTTCCCTGTTCCCAATATACAGTCCTTACTTTAACAGTGCCCAAGCTAAGGTTCTGTAGTGCAATCAACTCTTCAAAGTGGCAGCTCTCTCAGGCCACCCTAAAACAAATGGACAGTTAAACACTAACTTTAGTTTTCTCCCTCTCACGCAGACACACATGTGCATGGACAACTCCCTCCCCGATCCTGCAAACACATGAGTATATATATAAAGGATTTTTTTCACGGCCCTTCTAGGGCTATGGTGGGAAAAGCAGGAATTGTAATGACAGGCATATAAGCTTTTAAGTACCTCAAAATGAAAACACGTAAGAAAAACAAAATAAAGCTCACTAATAACAAAAGCAAGCAGGTTACTCAATCCCAATCAGCCCATACCTCCCCTAGTTTATCTCTCTCTTTTAACAAAATAAAACATCTGCCAGGGCTTGCCACTCATTGAGATATCATTTGGGAAAACACATCAAAGACTTTGGGGTACTCACTGGTTTGGAGATTAATTTCAGTTTGGCCAGCCACAAGAGCCTCCATCTAACCCTCATAACTACCAGAAAGGAGTGTGGGAAACCACTAAAAGTGTAAGAAGCCACAACAGGGAAGGAGGAGCAAGAAAGGGAAATGTATGGAAAGAGGAACCCATTAGGGCAACGCTGCTGCTGCTATACTAATCTCACTGTAATTGCTCAGTACATAGAGGAATATTGCGTGATGGCTCAGGCACAGGCTCAGGCACATGCTTCCTCATGCCTTCTGTCTCTTCTCCCACTCCCAGTCCCTTGTTGAAGACGGCAGCCCACCCCAGAATGTAAACAAAAGCAAACACCAACAAATAAATTGAACGATAACTGAGAACTAGGTTCCTCCTTTTTCTCTCTCTTGCAAAGATAGAAGAATTGTGCCCTCACCTCCAGGCACACAGATACGCTCTGATTCATCCTAGTGCAGAAAAGATTTACAGCGTTTCACATGCACAGAAATGAGGGAAGAACCTCAGAGAAAGAATCTAAATAAGGGTGCAAGGATCCTGAATATTCACCTCCAAAACAGAAAAATGCCAGGCCATAAGGACTTTGCTGTTTATCTTTACCAGTGAGCCTATAATGAGAAATAAAGAGAGCACAATGGAATCACTAGCCATGGCAAGTGGCCAGCACCTAAACTCAGCCCTTCTGGGTGCAGAGCTACAGTGGTGTGTTCCATGCCATGGCACACGTGACACACAAAACGGATAATACTTGCTAGCTCTTCTGTGAAGTCTATAAACATCAATTTAGCCATTATAATGAGCAGCAATGAATTTTTGTGCTGTTCAGCTGTGTGTACTTTGAGGGTGTCCTAACCGTTCACTGAAATGCTAAGTTCACATTAGACTATGTGGGTTCCCATCCATTCTCCTGCATACCCCTTACAGTAGCACTTTTTTTTAAAGAAGTCCATAGTAGAGCTTGATGTACGGTCTGAATTTGGGGTTATATAATCAGACATTACAAAGAAACAACATTATTTCACCCACATGATTATATGACCACCATTAGAGAAAAGGTATGGCCAGAGCACTTCTGGATAAAGCAGTCAGAAACCTAGAATCAAGTACCTTCAAATACCTAAACACCCAAATCCTTTTTCATTGTTCTGGCAATAGAAAAGTGACACAGCAAGGGTGTAAATTAGGGAAAAGTGATTGCTGTGTATCATATATCTACACTAGCTGCTGTGGCTCACTATTTAATTATTTAAGATAAACACGCCATCACCAATCAAACCCAAAGAGGCTACATATTTGTGGAATGAAAGACTCAAGACTATTTACGACTCTGGACAAAAAAAGTCCCGTGCCTTGTTCAAAGGGAAGCAGCTGTTCTGCCTTGTATAGTTCTTTTGAATTACGCCTCCCAGCAAGAAGGAGAGACTAATCACAGAGCCCTTAGAACAGGCAAAATCGGGCTGGTGGAGTGAAATCAAATTTTGAGTCAATTTTATAAAGACTAGAAACTTTGGGCAGAAACATGCTAAATTATGGGGAACAGTCCTGTGAGATCTTGAAGGGTGTATATGAAAGTAGTTTTTAGGACTATAGCTTTCTGTAGGACTACACATGCTTTCCATGTCAGAGAAAACCCACTGAAGTCAACAAAAGAGCGTGTGGGTACCACCTGCAGAATTTGGCCCACAGAGTACTGGTTCAATCAGTTTTCAGGATGAAGCATAGACCTCACTGATGCTGTCAAGAAAGTTCATGCAATACATCCTGCCTGAACCAAGCAACCTATTTATTTTATGTTTGACAACAAAAGCTCATTATGGGTGGAGTTTATGGGAAACCACTGATTTTCTGTTTCATTTCATTGTAAGAATTTCTTTGAATCGGAACTTTGGAGCAAGGATCTAGGGGACTGAATGCTCAGCACATATGAAACTGGCAATCAATTCCAGATTTAAGGGACCCCTATGGGTTTCACAGCAGTCCAAGCTACATCCTAGCATTAGGACAAAGGATATAGGGCAACCCAAAAGACTATGAAACTTGTTGAAAGATACTTGTGAACAAGTAGTTCTGACTCTAATAAATGAAAGAGTGACACCTCTTCCACCAATAAATAGGAACTATAATTTTTTAAAAAGATATTCATTCATTAGAAAAAGAGCAGCAGCAGATCCTGGAAACTCAGTCTTATCCTCTAAGTGGCACAGGCGAAGAGCAAGTCCCTTGTATGGAATTCAAGCATTCCTCTCTCTTGGGAGGCCCCCCAGTCTTTGGTGCAAGCACCCCCAAGTCAGGGGACTCTCCTCTTATTCAACCTTGCAGAGCAGAAGTTTAAAATCCCTTTCTGTCCCTGCACAGTAGCACAGAGCAACATTCTCAAGGTTCTCCCCCTCGTGGTGATAGTGTTACCTACTTCAACTGTTGTGTTCCTCAAAAGCAGTATAACACCGAAAAGAAGTGCAAAAAGGAGCTGAATACAAATGCCGTCGACCACAGAAACATGAAACCATGGCTTGCATTAGCCCTAGAGGTCTACTTGGTCAACGAGGAGATGGAAAATGAAAGTAGTAGTGAAAACCATATACTAGAATAAAGCTAATATTTGGACAGTCTTCCCTTGATGTTTATATCGTTCAAGGAAAGTCTCCAATGCAAGAGTCTAGAAAACTGTAAAGCCAGTATCACCTTCTGTTTTCTCTCTCCTTAGAAAAGCAGAAAATATGCACATACGAAACAAGTTTCTTAGAATATCACAATTCTCAAGATCAGTATTTCTTCAGAGAATGAAAAAGAAAGGACGCGTTCAAAAAAAGCAAGATTTCTGGATTCAAAAATGAATGACTGTCTTTTATGAAAAAGATATGTTAAAATAGTGTTCACCAGCTGATTATTTTGTTAGTTTCACTTTCCCTTAGGCAATTGTATCTGTACACACTGCGTTCTAAAAGTACAATCTCTAGTGTGGATAATCTACCTGTTTGGTACCATCCTGTTTGTAAAACCACTTCTTAGCCTAAAAATATAAACTGTAAACTGTATAAGATGCAAAATGAACTGAGGTGTTTAAAAAAGCATTAGGAAAAATAAAAGGCAACAAAGAAGTTAAATCAAGAAACACGTTAAACTAGTAATTATCCTAAATGAATTACTGAACCTTACAAAGGATTAGCAGGGGAAGCGTGGAATGGGTATGCAGCCATTTAAATAACCAGGCATTCTCAGTGAAGTGAGAACACTCTCTACGAAAATATGTATGATTCAGTATTCAGTCAAAGGAAAAGGCAAAGACCATGGTCAGAAAATGTGGACCACTGAATCAGCACTCTGTTGCAGCAGCTAACTGGAATTAATTGGGGAAATGGCACCTGTTTGGCTTAATGGGACAAAGCCCATCCTTTATGTAATAGGGTAATCTACTTTTGTTACCTGCATAATTAATATTGAGAGGATAGTCTCTTCCTTCTCTTACAAATGGGTATACACAGAATAAAGAAAAGCCAGACTTAAAAATCCCTGCTGGAAGACCATAACTTTTAAACTGCAAGTAGAAAGAAAAAGGATGTGGTAGTGGCCTCCACATAAGTGCAAATGGCAGATGACAAGAGTCTGTAAGGAATGCCAGCACTTCATCATCCTATGCTTGAAGTTTTATTATCCCAGGATGTGGCATAGGTAACTCTTTCCCTCTCTTCCCACTCCAAAATCACTTTTAAGTTTATTGATTTGCACATTTGGTTGCACACACACATTTCCTCATTCTCAGTGAAAGCACAGTTTATAATTGATGTGACCATCTCTCATTTCTTCCAGTCTTCACAGCAAGGAGAAATGAGATATAATGAATACCTCCTCCACAACCCTCATCCACTTGATTTTGCACATTTTCATTTAGGAGTGATATGTTAACAACCAAAGGAATGAAGGTCATCTGAGATGTGTCTGAATCAGAAAAGCAAACATAAATGCCCATGCTTTTGTAACTTTGCGCTCTTATGAAGTTTGGATCCAGACTTGCTGCCTGGGCCATCTGTTGCAAGATAAGAATACAGAAAGAACACCCCAAGCCATAAGGCTTGGGTGTCGATCAGCTTCCTCTGGGCTATTTGGATCTAGATGTAGACATATCCCTAGTGACATTTTTTTCAGCAGCTCTGTGGTGACAATTAAAATTTAGTGGGACTGACCCAAAATTCAAACCCAACAGCGACGCGCTGTGAAGATGATAAAGGCAACACTCCCTGGGGAAACTTCTGAAGTGAAACTCAAACTTGCAGAGGATGTTTTCATTTGAAAAAGGGGGGATCAAGTGGATGAGTAAAGATGCAATGGGAATATATTAGTAGTGGTGGATGGAGGTATTTTTTATCCAATTCCTGGCAAAATCCACTGGTCACATTTAGCATAACTGTACAGAGAATAATATTTCTTCTAATCCATGTTAGTGTGGAGGATAATTTTAGGAAATCTTAAGACTTCAAATAAACAGAACTAGGAAAGAATGAAAGACCACTTGCTGCATCTTTCTCCAAGGCTAGGAATGGAAGAGGAAAGTCTGACAAACACTTTTACAAATGAAATAACAGGACATCTCAGAAGAGAGATAATAGATAACCTTAATTGTTTTGGTTAATTGTTCTTCTGATATGAAAGGGTAGCAGGGAACAATCTCTAACTTTTTGTAGAGCCTAATACTGTTTTACCTTTTCTTAAAAAAAATTACTTTCCTACATCTTGCTACATAGAGATTTTAAAAAGCCTGAAAAAAATAATTGTAAAGACAATAAAGAAGCCAATAATATGAAAAAGCACACTAGAACTGTAATGATTGTTAAATGCTTCAAATAGCTGCAGCAGTTGATTGGGTTGTGAATGATACATGTGAAAAATAATTTTTCTATGATCATAGGCAGATGCAAAAGTTAAATGATTATACTATGTATATATATTGATATAGAATTGCTATATATATTGTGTACTGTATGTTCTAGCTTTCAGAAATACTGTATTGTAGTGTACTGTACTTAACTAAGCAGATCTAAATAGCAACTTGTCATTTTCCACAAAGTCACTAGTACTGTTAACAAAAACCAAAAAGTCTATTTTCTCCAGTAAAAGAAATACATACTGTTACAGTCACAGACATTTTGACTATAGAGAGACAATGTACATTTAACCAAAGAAAAACCCCAAACCAAAATAAAAACCTCACCCCAAAATCAACCAGCCAAAACTGTTGCATTTATCATCTTATTCACAAGGCGAAGGGAAATGCCACCAATCTAAGAAGAGGAATAACGTTTACTCAACTTTGTATGAGTAAAAATGAAAGAAAAAATCCCCCCAAAATCTCTAATTACCCTCTCTGGGACAAGGACAATCTCCCAATTGGGCAAAAGAGTTAAAAGAATAAAATGCTACTTTTAGGGCCAATATGATACCAAAATAGGCAGCTGTAGGTAAATGTCCTTATTCATCCCACTAACTAAATGGGCAAAAAATGAGTTCTAGAAATCCTGCATTCTCATGGGTTACATACTGAATACTCTCACTGACCAATTTCTTCTCCTCCTGACAATCTATTGGTATTCTAGACACACTAACCATGTTCCTGAAAAGATTCTGGCAAAGACCAAGGGACAGAAACTCAAGTTTTAATTGTTAGTGACTGCACATTTGGAATGGATTACTCAGATTACTTGTAAAGATATATTCATAGTCAACGTGTTTCAGAGTACGTGAGGTGGGGAAAGAGCTGTTTGATATGGCGCTTTGGATACTAGAGACTCCAGACCTGGAGTATTTTAGAGCCTATCAATACAGTGTTGCTAACTGTTTAAAGACTTGATAATTTTTTAGTGTTCTTTTTAAGGGGAGCAAACAGACAAGTTAGATTACTTTGCTTGGATTTTATTCCTTTGTCAGATGAACATGCTGAAATTCAATGGAAATGAGTGACTGAACTCAGCAGTATCATTCCAGAGCTGTCCGCCCCCATGGATGCCCATCTCTGCTAGTAAAGCCTGCTGAGCTGGACTGTTTTATTTATTTTGTGGCTGAAATAGCACACAAGGCTCTGAGAGGCACACTTCATCCTTCCCTTCATAATGGGTACTCACAAAAATACACTGGACTAAATCTGGGTGTCATGTTTTGAATGAAGGCAAACATCGTATTTGGGCAAACGTCCAGTTAAGAGCATTTGGCCAACATAATGTGTTTTATGAATGTATGTGTGCACACATACTGTATAAGTAGTGTACATATTTTTTTCATTAGATTCATATAGATTCATGCCAATGCTTCACACAGTTAATGCTGTACCCACTGCTTCATCTAAACCCTTTCCTGAACCATGCATGTCCACACACTCAATTAACAACCTGTCTGTAAAGCCAGAAAGAGATAGCTAGCTATCTGCCTACACGTGCACACATACACACGCATACTCACACATGCATTTGCATGCACACACACACAGAGGCCATATAATTTGGTTTTATTCAAAGATCCCATAGGTACCAACAGACTACATGACAAATGAAAGTAAAGGACTTCATGGGAAAAGTGAGAGGAAGAAAGTCGTGATGTATTTCAGGGCAGTTGCGTGAATGTAATCCTGCTTCCTGAATGTGATGGTTCTCTCTAGTCAAATAGTATATATTCAATATGGGGGCTGAACTTTTAGGGGACTTCAAAAGGTTCAACAAAGAACACGGCAATATCCAGGTGGCAAAAAGAAAAGGAGCAAAGTGAAATACAAAAGGTGCCTCATTAATTATATAGATCTGTTTTGTTAGTAATTATATAGTCTGTTTTGTAGGAACAGGACACTGCAGAGTCGGACAGTTGAGCACAACAATAAGTATCTAACCAAGCTCTGCACTTCCCTCAAGTGTCATAGGACTGTGAAGTTGGCAAAAAATCACCAACAAGTCAACTGTATAAAGTGTGCACACTGTAGAAGCCTGCAGTCCTGCCAGGAAAATACCTAAAGCAAGAAATGCTTTGCTACACTTGTACCAGATTTTCCAGCAGGATAAGTCCCAGTGGGGACCATATGAAAGCATATGAGCTACTGTAATACCTGAGCCCAACCTGACATGGAACATTTATGAGGGATGCTTCGGCTGTGGTGCACGACTGTGCATGAAATTTTGCAGCACAAAGAGGGCTCAAGGGCTAATAAAGTTCGCATGAGGAGTGGAAACAGGAATATCCCTGTGGGCTGAACTGGACAGAAGTTCTCACACACAACGGGATATTGGCAGTTCTTTTGTTTGTATAATGATACTACTGAAGCAAAAGGATATTCGTAGAATATGTTTTGCTTAAAAGAAACAACAGCTAAACCAATCAAAGGGCCTACATTTATCTCCAGTGATACACATGCAATCCCCAAAGTGGCAATACAGGTTAAATGGATAGAAATTAAGAACAGAATTTGTCACTGGGAAGTAGATTTTCACTGGATTTCTCTCTCATGAATTCCACTGGCATTGGTGAGACTGGAGTCAGTAGTCAAATCACACAGCCTCACTCCCGTGTTGTTCATTTGGTTTAGGAACAGGATTTACCCTCCAATGTTTTACAGGGAGTTGATGCCAACCAACCCAATGAAAAGGAGGAGATCACTTTGGAAGAGGACCAAACCTGGAGCTGTAACTGAAACAGCTGGGAAGCACCATTCAATATGAAGAGACCACTATGCCTCACTAACGCTTCTTTATCTCTACCCTACCCTCTCAAACAGGGAAACACAACATAACACATCTCACATGAAGGGAATGTTTTAGATGAAACTGTGCTACAGATACAAAACATACGCACACTTCATACTACTCAGACACATTTCTGTTTTAAGGCAGCAATTGTATATGAGGCTGTAGTGTATTCAAGGCTGCAGTGTATTTGCTTCCCAAAGAAGTATCTTACTGCTCTTTGCTTTTTGAAAAACAGTTGAGGACAAATGTGTAAACTGAGGGGTTAAAATACAGTTAACATGGTGTTTGGAAGACCTTCTTGGTCTGCTTACCTCAATGTTACGCTATTTTTCCTAGGGGAAACACTAAGAGTTTTCCTTGGGCATATGTGGTTGTGCACAAAAATCTCAATTCACTGACTGCGGGGAAAAGAAGTCAGTTAGTGAAGTAGACTTGGTTCTGGTGGTGGAAACTGTGATCATGTATAACATGAAGAATCATGTTATAGTAGCAGAGTTCTGCATATCTTGAGTTGGCCTCTTATTATTTTAAAAGCTTTTAATGAACAATTCTGGGGGAAACTGGTATTTAAAAACCATGACTAATTTTTCTCCTGATGTGACTTCGCTAGAATTATGTTTAGAATATGTTTGACTCCTTGTATTTTAAAATAAACCCAGAAAGTCCTTAGTTGAGCTACCAATTGCAACATGAACAGTGATTTAAAGCACATTATGGGTCCAATTTAATTTTTTACCTTATTCACAGTAGGTCAGTCAACTCTGCTTCTCCTACACTTGGACTTTCATAATGCCTGGGGATCAAGCACTACTGCAGAGGCTAAAATGCAAAAAGAAGCCAGCACCATTGCTAAACATATCATGAAAAAAATATCTATTAATATGTAACTTTGCTTTTTTTTTTTTTTCCCATTAAAAACATGAATTTCAAACCAAGATTATCTAACAGCATCCTAGGAATTATAAACACTAATTCGGAGTGGATATTTGTCCAGATACTGGCTGACTTACACAGGGAAACAATCCTTTCATTCACCAAAATTTTGCATTTGTATAACTCTACTGTTTCCATCTTAGTTACTCCTGATCTATAGCGAAGGGGGATCAGAAATGAATGCATAACATTTTCCCTGTTCCTAGAGGCACTAATCTAGCTGATTAGTTATCACCACTGGGAATAATTAGATGGATATACACTATTACCTAACACATCTTGTTTCTCATTTACATATTTTCTTAGAAAAATGAAACAAAGATTCCCCCTCGTGCTTCAGAACAATAGGTCTAAGAGAGTAAAGCATTCTTATTTTTCAGACAGGTTGTCTCTCTGTCAGTGTTTCCCTTGTGGACCAAATCTCTCTGTTGTGCGCTAAAGAAAACATAACCAGCCTTTTTGTTTTGTCGGAGTTAGTTTGAAGAACATGCACATACCTAAAATTCTCTCAAAATTTCCCAGCTTAGTCATCTGTCAAAATCTGGGGACTCCTTTGCTTCTGCTGAAATGAACTAGATCACCGAGTAGCTTCAGCTGAGACCTTATTACTTCCAGGACAAATAAGAAGGTTAAGAGCAGCAAGAACACTGACTTGGCATGGCCAGAACAAGCCCATGATGGACATCAATCTGTCATAGGCCACCTTCATACACTTCATTGTCTCACTGGACACGCTGCAGAAACTCGGTACTTTCAGTATCTGCCCCTCTGCAAGGCCTTCCTACCTGATTTTGGTTTCTGTCAGCGGGACATTCAAGCACTGGGAAAGGTTTTCATTGCATTTACAAACTCAAGACTCCAGATGTAATGTATTATCTTTAGTTTCTCTCACAAGCCTTTCTTCAGCAGAGCTGTGATCACTCAGGGGCCAGGTCCTACTGAGTGACAAGTCTCCTGGGAGCAGAGGAGGCTCAGAACCTCTCAGGGCCAAGTTCTCATCACATTACACCTCCTTTGTGAATTCTCGCAGCCAGCACACAAACAAATCGGGGAATGTGAAAAGCAGTTATTTTGCTTTAGGCTGATCAGATGCTGCTTCAGTTAGGCTACCTGCTGATCCATTTCTATCAGGTTTATTTCAATAGCTCAGAGGAGCTTGATGTTGAATTGAAAGGGTTGGACTAACAAGGTCTAGTTTTCCTTGACAGTACAGCCACCAGGTGCTAATTTGGTATTATATTTCTTTTTGAGCGGCAAGTCATCTTCAGCAGTGAGAGCTGGAGGATTTCCTTAGCATAAGACTGTCAGAAGGGTCACAGATCTACAGTCCTAAAAGCATACTGAAGGTCTGGTTATGTTTGAAATGGTTTGGGTGCTTCTCATTTTGGATTGGTCTCAACACTCCTGCAAGTACTATGTTTCGTACCTTCTCCCTACAGGACTTGTTTTTATTACTAAGAGAGGCAGGACATGCCAGCATAATACTTGCTAAAGGCAAGAGATTTGCTCCTCCATCATGTGAACAATCCAGTATTAATTGAGTAGCATAAGGCCGACTGAAATCTATTAGTTTGGGGTTGGCAAGAAATGAGGGAGCTATTGTGGGTTATTACTCAACTCTCCTTTGGATAAAAAAAAAGTCAAAAGAAGAAAAATGGGTACCACTTAGCCTCTTTGATCTTAGAAGGGAAATCTCATTCTCTTAGAAAGTCAATTAAATGCCACTCTTCCCTGTTAACATCATGTGACAATTTCTAGACTGGTGTACTCTACTGGAATGTTCCCATTATTTACGCAGTTGTACTTGCTAGTCCTCTGCAAGAGATCACTGTAGAGGACCTTACCAATGCACACACTTCAGACACGCACACGCACACACTCGGAAGCTGTTCTCCCCTTACTGACCAGCAGACACCTATGTTGTGGTCCTGCATTCCTTGTGGATTCAGCTTTCCCAGAGTAAGGCAGACTTCAGCGGAATGGGCAAGAGAAGTTAAATTTTGTTTCTCTGATTTATGATTTCACATCATACGAGAACAAAGGTGTTTCAATGAATAGCAACAAAATTAACCTGAAAAGGAATAATTTCAACAAGGTGGCAATTAACCTGAGGAACTCACTTCCACAGGACAGCACTGGGGTCACCTAGCAATTAATAAGCTAGATCTTTGAAGGATAATGAGAATTATCTGCCACAACATGTAATTTTTATATGGGATGAAAAGTGAAGGCCATAAATTATTATGTCTTTAGGTTATAAGCAGATACATAGCTAATGAGGGTTATAATAAATCTTCCCTCTTAGGCTTATTACTTTGTAATTATCCAACGTGGGTCTTTCATCTTCATCCAAATCATCTGTAACTGGCCACACGCAGAGACAGAATACTGGGTAAGGTGGACCACAGGGCAGATCCGCTCTGGCCAATCCTGCATTTTCCATTGACTTCATCAGCCTCAGCAGCACTAAGAGAAGGCACTTACCTCTCATTTACTCTAAGGCTTCCTTTATTGCACTTTTGCCTTGCAGAGAGGCCTTGATTTGTATGCCTTAGTTTATGTCCTATTTAATGCCTTTTTCCATTGCCAAAGCAATATGAAGAGAGCTTTAAGGAAAGTGAGAATCAGGCTTAAGGAATGCAGGATATTGCATGCGCCATCAGAGGGATGTGTGCTGCAGTCTGCTCTTTCTCATCTGTATCGTTTTATCAGGAGTTTTGAAAGAAGCCTTCCAAGTGTACTGAGATGGATGCGCCTAAACACTATCAACAGCAGTTTGTAGATCACTGCAACTGCTAGTGTACCACAGGCGTTCTTTCTGCTAAGGAATATTGTAGCAATACATGAAGCTTGAAGATACCTGTAACCTTCAGATATTGTAGTTGTTTCCAAGTTGTAAATAGATATTTCAATAGACGGGAGGAAGCATTATTAAAAAAAAATTAACATTTTAAAAGATGAAGGGGTCAATGTTTGAGCTTCTAAGTTCACAGAAGGGCACTTAAATAAGTGACCTGATGAGCACTTTCAGCTACATTTGCAGTCATGCTGCGAGTTGCTCCACATTTTACAAAATCAAGTCACTAATTTTTGAGCCTGGAAGTTCAAGAAAATCAGTGTATATTTCAGGCAGCCATTTGTGAAGAACTTGGCCTAAACTCTTTGACAAGTGATTTAGAATTCAATCTAGTATGTCTTAACTTTCCTTTAGGTATTTTGTTTATTTTTTAAATAAAATAAAAAACCCCTTCATTTATTCACAACTGATCTTTAATTCACTTCAAATTTATTAGGCCCCATAATAAATTTGCATTTCAAAGATGATGCTTCTTTGATTTAGGGAAGATTGAAAACTGACGAATTAAAATTTAGAGAAGATTTTTCTCTCTAAACGCCATAGTATTCAGCTTTTGGTGGTTGTAAACCCTGATTCTTATTTCCTGTGTACTGGCATATCTCTTTGGGTATCAGAACCATATTCCAGAATATGCTACATCTTGACTATAGTTCACCAGATTTAACAATGGCAAATTAAACAGCTTTCCCCAGACCTCAGATGACAAATGAGCAGCTACAGAATTTTAAGCTGGGTAAATTTTTTCATTAATTCCTCATACGGGAGAACACCAAACTTTTTGATACCAAACATCTCAGAAAAAAGCCTTCAATCCTTTTATATAGGTTCACCTTCCCCATTTTCTTCCACACCCTTATCTCTAGAACCTTTATTTTCTGTACAGACTTAGTGTGTCTTTACACGGCCGATATTAGTTCTCCCTCTCTGTGTCTTAGGCTTTGTCTTTTCACTTGTCTGTTTACATCCCAGCATTGCTTTTACCAGTGTGGTTAGGAGAACAATTATTTGTTAACTAACTTGTGCTCTCTCTCCAGCCCCCTTGAACTACCCAAACAAATTGGTAACAAAAACAGACGTTACCATATAAGAGACTCATTTGCTCTGGCACTGCCTCAAAGTCTTTTTATGCTGCCTATTGCAGCTGAGAATCAGGGCTTCAGCGTTTAGGATCTGCTAAACAATACCTTGCAGGGTACAGAAAAATTCTGAGACCGAACCACCTGTCAGTTTTTTTCCCCAAAATAAATTAGTAATGGAACAGGTGTAGAACACAGCAATGAAGTTACCTGTGCCAAATCACAGACATCCGATACAGAAGCCGCAGGTGTAAAGAACACGCAAAATTGTATGTGGAGATCTATCAAGTCAATAGTTAGAAAGTTGTCCAGCATAAAAGTGTCTCACGTGAAATACTCAGTGTTCACAAGCAAAGTTTTGTAAACTTAAGAAAGCTTAATTTAAATATAGACACGAGTAAAAGCTAAACTAGCAATTTTTCTTTTTTTTTCTTTTTGCATATTTTTGTTAGGTGCTTCTTCTCTGCCTAAAATATAAAGTCCAGAGTGCAGCTGGTGCAAATCCTAGCTATGGATTTCAAGCAAGACAAAGATAGTGTCAGACACTGATCCAACTGAACTAAGGACCCATGTACTTTGGGAGTTGGCTTTGGGGGAAAAATTCTCACGCAGATACACAGAACACGACTAGGGAGAACACCAGCCCAAACACAATAAAACAAAATACAAAACACCAACATATATATGCAGATCAGGAATCAATCTTTCACACTGATCCTACATTCCTTGCATAGCTTTGCATATGCAGAGAATGCGGGATGTGGCCCTTCAGCTAGATGTTTTTGCAAATGACGAAGGGAAGATTATTTGCAATGGTAACATTTTAAGTTATTTTGGCATCAGCACAAATTACCAGGGGCAGGATCAGATTCCCACACAAATATGGAAGCTCTCTAGCGAGCAAGGCAGGGATGAGAGAACAATACAGCAGATTAATTCTTGTCCAGTGACCAAAAAGAAGGGAAAACCTAGTTATTACACACGTCCAAAACTTCAATTACTTTTTCAAATAAGGAGAAAGAAAAGACTACAGGTTCTATCATCCCCCAAACCAAGGGAACATTGCTAGAAAAATCTTTCTCAAAAGGAACTGCCCTTCAGCAGAAATAAATTCTGAGATGGAACCAAAAAAAGAACAACAGAACCTTGGTAAGAGCCAAAAAGAGAACCACGTAATTCAAAAACGAAGTAGCAGTTCAAATGATACTGCAGGATGCACAAACTCTAGTAGATAATCTCACAGATGACTTCACAGAGCCCCTCATCGACCCAGGTAATTCTTGATTCCATTAGAAAAGAGAGAGAGAGAATAATACTAGAAAAGAAAATTAAGAAACATCCTTCCTCTTTTTTAAAATAAAAATCAAGATCATCTCCCCTCCCCCCCTCTATCTGGAAGCAGGTTAGCTAACCTTAACAGTCTCAATTTAAAATAAAATATATATTTTTATATATATTCATATATATAATAAAAAAAAAGATATTAGTGGCAGTGTACGCAAAACAAAAAAGAAAACAAAGAAAAATTACTTTTAACAATCTCACTTTTTTTGTTTTTTTACACAAATACTGTTGTAAATATATTAAAAAAATCAGCATTCTATCTGGTAAACATCACTTTTGCCCCTCTATAAAATTTTGAATTAAAAAAGTCCCAAGAACTCTTTTTTTCTTTAATTATTTTTCCCCTCCCCATCCACCCTCTATTCCTCTTTCTTCCACAAGAATAAATCCTGATGCAACTTTTTTTTTTTTTGCAAAGATTGTGGGAACTAACCCTTCTCTTGTACCTAGATCCATAGGTTGCAACCTCTGATATCTTTGATTTTCCTCTGTGTTTCTCTTTGCCTTCTGTGAAAGTCCCTCTTGATTGTGCTGAGGCCCTGGGCTCAGCGAAGACACTGAATAAATTACAAAAAAGCCACCGTTGCTCGTTGTCTGAATCTTCTTGGTTTCTGCTGTAAGGTGGTGATGGTGGTATGGGAAAAGCAGCGGGGAGGGTGCGCCAGAGAGCGTGGGATGGAGCAGAATCCAGGTGAGGAACCTCTGATTCTTTTTCCTCACCCTGCAGGGACTCCACACTATCCAAGCCACACTGCCTTGCACTCCCCTCAGCCCTTTCGTGTGTTTGTGGATGCGTGTGTGTGTGAGAAAGCAGACACGTGGTGGAAACCAGCAGGGCCTTGTTTCCTCTGGTTGCTGCTCAACCAGAAGCAAAATATTCCACAGTTCTAACTGGATACTGTGAAGTCCAAAAGCGGTCAGCATTGTGAATTATGTCCATTGAAACACTGCGAGCGGTGTACTTATAACGACAGTAGGCCTTGTAGATTTGTAATATATTTTGTTTTGTTTCTTTTTTTTTGTAGTGCTCTTCACAAGTGAGAAAAAAGAAATTGGTTTTTTTGTTGTTTTTTTTTTATTTTTTCTGTCTGTTTTTTGATTTTTTTGTGGTTTTTTTGTTGTTTGTTTTTTGTAGTAAAGAAGGGTTGTATTTAGAGGCCAGTAGCTAGAGATCCAACCAGTGGAGCTCATGAAGCACTACCTGGCCTTAAGGCCACCATCCAAGGGAAGTTGGGAAAATTATTATTCACCCAGCCTCCGGAAATGTAATGTACCAGCAGGCAAAAAACAGTTCTTCATGTAGTACAAAAACAACAAAATGAAACGAACCCAAAAAAAGGAGGAAAATAAAGGTAAAAATGAAACAAAAATCATTTCTTAAATTCTAGTGCCATAGCTTTTTTTGTTGTTTCTATTTTTTTGTTCATAACAAAGAGAGAGAGAGAGATTCTACTTATCCGTCTGACACATGCATCCTCATGTGGTCGTTGAAATGCTCGATTTGGTCAAACTTAGCTGGACAGACAGAGCAGACGTATGTGGTCCCCTCCGTGCAGGCCACCACCCCGGCAGGGACAGCCCTTGCGCCAGTGCCGGTGGCTCCAGGTGTGCCATTGGTGGCACTGTGCAGAGCCACATGCCTCTCCAGCAGGGTCTTGTGGGAGAACTTCTTCTTGCAGATGTAGCACTCGTAGGACTTCTCCCCACGGTGGAGGCGCATGTGCACATTAAGGGAGCTCTTCTGGGTGAAGCGCTTGTTGCAGATACTGCACTGGTATGCCCTCACGCCAGTGTGCGTCACCATGTGTTTGATTAGGTAATCCTTTAAAGAGAAGGAGCGCCAACAGATGCTGCATTGGTGGGGTTTCTCACCTGCCCATTACCAACGAGAGAGAGAGAGAGAGAAAGAAAGAAAGAAAAACAGACAAAAAAAGATAATAAAATTAAACCAGCTCAGTACGATTCTTTGCAATAAACTAGTGGTAAGTCTCACGGGGGTCTTTGGAGAGGTGCTCTGGCTAAGAAAGAGTAATTCTGTTAATAAGCATGTCTTGATACACAACATTTTTTGCAACCAGAGGTTTCAAAATGCTTTATAAAGGGGGCTACAGGCATTCCCAATCCACATACAGTAAAAAGGAGCTCAGATGATCTCTTCAAGTTCACATAGTAGGCACTGACAAAGACAGGACTAGAGTTAAGAGGTCCTGGCGTCTACTCCCAGCTTCAGTGGCACGGCCCCTCCTGCCTATGCTCCTGCCTTGCTCCGTGTGCTCTTTTCTAGACAGGCCTTAGTTAAGTTACTTTACCTTTCAGTGGCTCCATCTCCCTACCTATATGCAATAAAAGCATGGAGAAGCTAGTGATTACTAGATAGCTGACGTGTAACACGCTCGTTTTTGTCAAATTGCTTTAAATTTCTCATTAGAGAAATGCTAAAGATTGCCAAAGGAATCCAACGCCGTATAAGAGGTTCCCATTTGTTGCCCCTTTTTCTGGTCAAATCTCATAGCTGAAGCATAGATAATGATAACTGAAAAGGGAACCTCAGTACATCCAATTGCCTAGGCCAGACAGTACCATGCAAAGGGCAACATAACAGATAAACCTCCAGTGTAACAGACCTGACACTTAAATGATTTGACTGCCAATTAAATAAAACACCTTATCAGGTAAACCAGAGATACAAAATACTTATGTCATCTACCACATTGCCAGGGCTGTTGTAAAACTGCTTCTGGCAACTTGTATAAGTGAACTCTGATCATATCCAGACAAACCAGTGACTACAAGGTTGAACTGCAAAAAATATTTAGCTGAGCACATATGATTGGTTTGTCCAGACTACTCTTAATTCCTCCTCATCCTCAGAGTTCTTCTGGGAGACAATGTCACGGCCTCATGTTTCATGGTATCAGGCAACATTTTCATGATATGTTGTTGTATTGATAATGTAGACAATGCCCAACACCCTGACTGCCCCATCAAAAGCTGCTTTTTAATCTGTTTTCTGAATCACTTGTGGTATATTTCAGGTGCAGTAATTCACCGTCCCCAAAGCTGTCAGGGAGAGAGAGATGGTACCACAGCTCTCTAACAATCAAAATGATCTTCTCTTTCACTCACTGAAAAATGATTTTCCTTTGGTTATTCCACAATTTCCCCTCTAGCAGAGATCCTTTTTTTTTTTTTTTTTCACGGACATCCTGCTTCCTCCTTTTTACAATCTGTCTGGCACTGTTTTAAATCCTGAAGGGTCAATCTTCAGAGACCATCACACGTCTCTGTAATATATCATTTACTCTTTGTACAGTGAGATTACAATACGCTACTTATATTCAATTTTAAGAGGAGATAATTAATATGGATTGGATGGGAAGGACCTACTTCTTTATCTCCCCTGAGTCTCTGTTTCTTTTTATTTCAGTTTGCACATATGACGGTGACATCTGTGAATGAAATCCACATGCTGCTCTTCCTTGCACCAATGATGAGTTTGTCCCTACTTGGTGAAAAACACTTGGTCAAAACACATTAAGTCTTTACTTTCCTGCTGGCTTTGCCAAACATAGCAGTGTGTTGAGTGTAGACAGGCCAATATCCTTGACATGTGTTATGTGGAAAATGATAGTGTGTCAGTTATAATAAAGTCTGATTAACTTACAAGAGACTGATTATATTTACAATGCTCATTTTTGCCTTAGGCAATATATGTCCCAGAGTTTGTAATAAGTTGGTGTCCTCTGCTCGAGACCCTGTTAAAACTATGCTATAAAAACACCCTGATTTTTGTCTGCACATGTTTCTAAGATACACTGGGTTCTGGCTTTCTAATGTTAGCTTCAAAACCTTCCTGGGATTTCATCTCTCCTAAAAATCTCAAAACTTTTTTAGGTTTTCTATTTTGTATGCAAATTTATGTCCTTCCTAAGCGAGCACTGTAGATTCTTTATTCCCATGATTCCTCATCTTGAAGTAGGAGAAAACTTTGCTCAGTGAATTAAATGTGCACATTCCTCCTTATGGTTCTTTATTTCATATTTGGCTGGTTTCAGACAGCAATGTGGGACAGTTATCAAATATTAATCACAGCGTGAGATGTAGAAGGCAATGATGGCTTGTAAGGTGCACAGACACTGCATGTATTCTAGTATTGCATTTCCACAACATTGCATGCCTTGGAGAACAACATTGTGGGATACATTAAAGCCAGTCTGCAGGGAACACAGAAAAATATCCAGCTCTAGGATGTTTATGTCCATATGAAAGAAGAAAGGGAAGTAGGTTGCCATTGCATGGAAAGCTACATCAGAGTGTAGTTTTTGGAAGCATAAAAACATACAGAGATTGGGAGGCCTTTATGTTGTTGAATTCTGGTTTATGATTAGACTCCTCCATGGCTTCTCTTGTGAGCCCTCCAAAAAGCAAGTCTAACTCAAACATTTGCAAATAGTTCCCTTTTCCCATGGATGTTTTCCAGAGCCACTTTGCCTGGCTTCTTTTAATGGGGCTGAGGAAAGTCATCCTGGCAGTAGGAACAGCTGTCTCTTCTCAGTTTTCATAATGATCCTGTCCAGCACTAGACAAGGTAGCAGACATACTTTCTGTGAGGCTGTTCATATAAAGGCTATTTTCAGAAGGCTTTTCTGAAGCCCTGTGCTCTGTTGGTTAAGGTGCAATTATTCTCCCAGACACTCCAGAACCCAGTTTGTTCATAAATGAACTTTGAAATCATTTATCTACCCAAATCTCTCCTCGCAGCCACAGTTCATTGTTTTAGGCACTCTCAGACCCACACAAGTAAAATATTAATTCATGATTAGAGATGCCTATCAGTTTCCTTGGTTGACTTTATGTGTAGTAGCCAGGAATATTTTAAGTCAAGTCTTCCAATATTATTCTTTATCTGATTCCAAATACCAAATGTAGTGCAGAGTTGGGGGTGGGGGAAATAAAGCGCCTAATCTCAGTGAAGTTGTTTGTGAAAAAGCCTTTCTAGCTTTTAAAACAAGGATGCAGGCAGATATACTTGACTGTGTTCTGAAGGGGGTATTTTTTCTGAGTAACACAGCACTATCTACACAGTATTTTAGCTACTCATCCACAACAGAAAGATGGAGAACATAAACAGACGCAAAGGGTAATCTTGGGATTTAGGATTCTTGATTCTTGCAATAGAAAGTAAATAGAAGTTAAAAGTTTACATGCACACATGGAAGTGAAATCTATTGGATACAGTGGGGAGGCATGACTTACATTCCTCCCATACCTCGGGTAATTTCTCCAGGTTCTACTCCATGTATCACAAACCCAGCGTTTATTTTAAGCTCTGATGTTAACAAAACCACTGCTTGGTGAGAGAAATATTTACTCTTTCTCTAAAGTAGAATTTCTCTCCAAAGTCAGAATGAGCCGAGGGCTAAAGCAAGCAAAATTTAGTCCTGAACCCAGGATAGCTTCTCTGTGTAAGATACAACATCTTCTTGCTTTGAAGTCTCATAATGACAAAGCAAGAAAAGGCAGTTCTGGCTCAGGAGTAAATATTGTTAACTATGTTGTCTCAAAAGACCATATACTAAAGCAGTTGCACTTCTAAACAAACAGGGTGCTGATGCGGTATTCTACATCTATTATTTTAAATTTTTCTCATTTAGCCCTATGTTTCTGTACTCATAGCTAGTGAAACATTTGATTTGCCAAGAGATAGGGGATTACACCAGTTGGCTTCAGTGAAGTACAGAAAAACTTCCTGAAAGAACTCCAAATTTACTTTCTTATAGGAATATGTGAGATTTAGAAAATATGTGGCAGTGTCTCTAACACCCAGGCCTGGACCTACTGCTGCAACTCCACCAGGAATGTACTTGCCCGAAACTCATGCCAATCATCATCACTTGAGCTTAAACCCCCATACCTGCAAAACTTACAAGGGGATGCCCTTTCTTAGTAGATACAGTTTTTCTTTAATGACTTATTAACAGTTTCCTCACGCCACTTCTACATGTTGTAGAAGTGGCGTGACTTCTCATGCCAGCTTGCAGAGGACAACAAATGCCTACCACTTCCTTGGATGGGTGCAGGACACATGTTACTCCGAGTAAAACAAGCTTGTTTCTGCACCATGCACAGTTAGGCCCCTATAAGGGACCTATAAGTTTCTGCAGGGGCTCAACTTCAACACAGCAAGCTCAGAAAGTGTCCAGTGATACCAGCTCCCCGGATAACCTCTCCCTGCTGTTTGTGCTGGGGGCTGACAGGTTGGGAAACAGAATCTAAGTCCATGTTTGTCAAGTACTTTATCTGGCTTCGTGTATAAACCAAAGGGACATACTCTTACCTGTGTGTACAAACATGTGCTTGACGTAGTTCTGTTTGGCGGTGAAAGTCTTGTTACAGAGAGTGCACTCATAAGGCTTTTTTTCGCCTTGCCCACCCGCTGTGCTGTGGCCCGCAGATGGGGCCAAGGGCTGTGGGGCTGGCAGCTGGGCAGTAAAGGTTGACAGGCCAGGCTGGGACACTGTCACAAACTGTGTCTGTTGGCCAGCTAAAGGCTGGGGCAGGCTGAAGAGAAAAGGCTTAGGGCCACTGCCAGCAGACTGTGTGGTGAAAAGGGCAGGCAGGTAGGTGTTGCCAGCTGTGCCAATGACCTGAGTGTTGCTGGTCAGAGTCAGTGGCATCCTCAGATTGCTGGTGAGGGTTTCTGTCTGGCGTAAGTAGATCTGTGTGGTTGGCAATGGCTGGGCAACAGTTGTGTTGACAGAAGGCTGCAAAGCCCCCTTTTCGGTGCCGTTATTGACTGTGAGCACTTTGCTGTCCATTTCAACGTCATTGCTTCTCTCTGGCGAGGAAGAGTTGGCATCTACATGCTGCTGCTGCTGCTGTGGCTGAGTGCCATCAGCAGGGACATCATTTTGATCTGCTTGAGAAGGCTCTTGCTGCCCATCCCGGCCCAGACCAGCCATAAACTGCTGCTCCATGGAATCGGGCTCAGTGCCAATGGAGGAACTGACTCCCGAATCAAAACTCTCCCCTTTGGGCTCACTCTCAGTGCCTTCTGCTTGGTCAGTATCCTCGGTGCATTCCTCAGACTCATTGCGCTCAAGGATCTGCACCCTCTGTTGGCCATAGTAGTCATAGTCATCCTCCATCTCCTGCTTAATGTGGATATTGCCCATCAGGGTTTGAATTCGGACAGGGCGTGGTTGCTTGCGGCAGTGTGTGGTCTCTGGAGTGGTGGAGAGGTACCGCTCCATCTGTTGCGACCGTTCATGGATCCGGGTAATCCAGCTGGGATCTTCCATGTGATGGTCCCTGGGGAGCCCCAGGGCTGTTTCATGGTGACTGACCACAGCTCCACTATAAAAGGAGCGCTCCCCACTGCCATTTTGCATGGAACAGGCATAGAGGGCCGAATAGATCCTGTCCACACTGTGCTGTGAATGGCTCTGCAGGTAGCCAGACTCTGTGTCGGTGCTCTGCCCCGAGGTGCCTGATTCGGGTGTTCCCCTGGGTGTCTCCTGGCCAGAATCCTGAATCACTGGGTAGACTTCCCCCACATTTTGTGAGACAATCCTTGTGCACTCATCAATCACAGTCTTGATCTGCAGGATGCTGGCAGCTGTGAGGATTTGGAGGGCCTCTGACTGTGAGACCCGCAGCACCCCGCTGTACATAAAGTCAATGAGCTTTTGCACAGACTGGACTGACACCACTGAGGGGATCTCGATGTCGCTGTAGCCCAGCAGCAGCTTGTCCTGGAAGAGGGAGCTGCCAGCCGCCAGCACACAACGGTGGGCGCGTAGCATGCTCCCGTGGATGCGGACCGTCACGTCACAGAAGTGGCCACGGTTGCGCTGCTCGTTGAGGGTCTCGAGCACAGAATTGCTGAAGTTGTGAAGGTTGATGCTATGAATGCGCTCTGTCATCCCCTTGCAACTGATGTTACCTGTAGCAAAGCAGGCGACAAAAAAAACAACAGCAGATTGAGTCTTGTCCTCTGCAGAGCCACAGTCAGGGCATTGGCAAAGGTGACAGCCCACTGCGTAAACAAAAGATTATACTGTAAAAATTACATACAAAGACACCAATAAGAAGACAGCATCTCTGTAAGGCTAAAAGTAAACATCGCTGCTCATTTGCAGAAGCTCAAGTTTTGAATTTTTGGACAAAAGCAGACAAAGACAGGTGTAGCTGGGCCTACATTCCCACTACATTCTTGGGCCTTGGACTTCTTACCAGTTTATCTGGCTCTAAAAAGCCTAGAGCCAGCCAATTGTAAACAGTGAGCACATGGATTAAAGCTGGATTTTGGGCTGTTCAGATGTGGTCCCATGTCAGAAAAGATCAGATTCTTACTTTAATGACCATTTACACCAAGTTGTTAATGCAAAGAGTCTATACAAAAATGTGATTTCTATCTAGATTGGTATTTTAAGGAATTTGGATCCTGTGTTTTATAGTACACTTACTTGCATCAAAAAAACTGGCAGTCACTTTGTAAAATCCAAATCTGGTTCAAGATTTAGGTTGTAAATGTTCCTAAAATCCCACGCACAGTTTTGTCTGGGGTTGTGGTTTAGAACATTTGCTACCCAATAGTGACAAACAGTCCTCTGTAAGAACCCAAAGCACAAAGTTAACATGAGCTGTCCCCTTCATTTTTAGCATATCCCAAGTTCTGACTGGCACCAGAATGCCATCATATAAAAACAAATGTTCTCCTGCTGTTATTTACTTGACAGAAACTGGAAAATTACAGACATTTACTCTAAGGAAGACTTTGTCTTAGTTTGGCTGAATAATCAAAATAAAGAACAGTTTAGAAAAGCACCTAACCAATTCGGTTACAGAGCCAACATATTGTTTAAAATGAACCTCTACAAGTGACTAAAAAGTAACTTCTTAATCGCTCGATCCGCTTTTCCGTATCCATCTTGCTTGCTTTGGTTTTAATGCTTTTTCGTTTCCTTTTCTCTCTTTTTTTTTTTTTTTTTTACTATTTAGATTTTGATGTAAACAAATTATTAGTAATTATTATTAGTAATTTTTTTCTCATAGCATTTGTAGTACATGCATCACCTTGGTTCCCAGAAAAGTATGCAGAAGAAAGTAATGCAAAACCACCACTAGTATTAGAGGCATTTTGCCTTGAATATTCCTAGCAAAGCTACAACCCCTCTTGCCACAGTTACTTGTTAATGTGTGAGAATCTGGAAGTGAAATTTGGCAGAGAAGCATGAGTAAATTAAACTAGCTTATCGTCACTGTCTGTTTTAACAGAAGTATACAGAACAAATACATGGCATTGAAAGCGGTTTCATATACATGCCTTTTAGCCCAACAATGTCCCTCTGGTCCAGCCTAAAGGGTGCTTTACATCTCATACACAGGCAGTAGAACACTACTCACTGCAATTTGCAGGAAAATGTGGTGTCCTCCCTGTTCTGCCTTTTCCTTCTCATTTATCCACTCCTGACATCTCAAGCACCCTCTATGCTGGTGGTTCATAGAGAAACCACCTTAGACAAAGGTGGTTATTTTAATTCTCTGAGGTAGCTGAATGATAAAAGGGAAGTACAAAGGTAAGGAACTGGAAATCTTGATGGGGCCAAGCTGTCTGAAGAAGTGTGATGTTAACAGATGTAAACCAGCCAGTATCAGAAGGGTACTAATTTCCATGTAAGATCAGAGCACTGGGGCGATGCACACATAGCAGAAACAAGGAGGAAACTACTAACAGTATCATGGAGGCTGTGAATTTCATGTGTTCATAAGCTCTGTTGGGAAACCTGAGTTTCATCCTCTGATGAGACTGATCATAGGACTGGAAAAACACCTTAGAAACTGGGAGACTTTCCTTCAAGGGCACTGCAACTATTATTAGACAAAATAATGTACAGAAGATACGTATTGCCTTCTTCTTCCAGATAGAGTCATTCTCCAGAGGCCTCCAGGACAGTTCCAACTACTTCCCTTCCCAACATGTCAGACCACATGAGGATTCAAAATGTATTTACATAACAAGTCAGAATCCTTGATCTGAAAGGAAGAGAACTTGGTAAAAGCTGTGTACTGGTGGCGAAACAGAAGGGTGGAAAATTAATGATGAACAGATGACACCTCTTTTCAAGACCTACTGTAGGCCCTAGCATGTGATTGCATAGCTACCCATTTATCTGCATCTCCCTTTGAGTGGTTGCCTATCAGTATGATAGAAATCTTTCCATCGATAAGTATCAATCAGTACTTGGTTTGACCCTAGGGCTCCCTTTTCATGCAAACATGTCTTTAAGATGTGCTTCTAGAAAAGGGAATGACCTCTAGTTTAGGTTCTGCTTTGTCAAATGAGGTATTTGACAAGAAGAAGAAATATGCAGCAGTCTAACTCAATAAACCAAAAATCCTGCCTTGCACATGCACAAGGTAGAACATTCCACACATACCAGAGATGCTATGGACAGGTCTCTTGACTTCAGCAGGTACAAAGAAACCTACTTTGTTCCTATGCATCTGGGAGATAAAATAAATTTTGTGAGTGGAACTCTGAAAAATGCATCCTAGGGACAAATCCTTTCCAGAAAGGTGTGATATGCACCATGAGACTTGATGACTTCTTGGGAAAATGAATTCTGCCACTTGACCACAAATCATGTACAGAAAGGAGGAAGGGCAAGGTTCATCTGTAAGTTTCAGCAGCCTTTCTTTGGTCCTTGCTGTGGGAAGCAAGAGTTGTGTAGCCACAATGCATTTGGTCATTAGCTAACTTGATGAAAACAGCTGGCTGGGGTTAATCAAGGCTAAAGAAAAGAGATTTGTATGCATTTCTGAGAGTGATGTGAATATTTCTCCTGTAGGAACTGGTCTAGGTTGCACCCTGAGGTGTAGGAACCGGTCTGAAAGTCAATTGAGACACTTTATAAGAGGCATGGAGTACTTTTTGGTTGCTATTGGTATAACAGAGGTTTCCCTTGAAAAAAATCCTCTCCTCATTTCTTTACTTCTTCAAATGAAATTGGAACATCTACCACTTGTTCAAGTGAGAAACAACTGAAATTCAGGATAAACCAAGAGGACTGAGTGGAAGAGACACGTAACAGATGGTAAAAAAAAACTATATAGATTTTGAGGATATTTCTTCTAGGCCACCTTCCTTGACATTCAACACTGAAAACCACACCTATCCAAAGTACAGGCAACAGTATCAAGGATGCTACTACACAAACCACAGCAGTATAAAAGAGCAGCTTTAACAAACTCCAGAGATTGGTCTGTAGCAAAACCCACTGTCCCATGCAGCTCCTCTCCTTCTATGCAGGAAACTGTCCAGATCCAAGTTTTGTGGTTGTCCCTTACTGTATGCTGTTCTAAGATGAAAGTCCAAACATGACCCTCCCCATAAGAGGTGGACTTGCCAATACAGGTTTGATTCTGAAGTAAATGCCACATTCTGACAAAGACTATCAGAGCCTTGGACAAGCCAGAAAGCGTGTCAGCTCTCCACAAGACCCAGTTACACACGCGCACACTCACCTACTCATCACTGCACAGAATGCCTGAATCAGGAAAAAGACTGCTGTCTCAGGCTCTTCTCAGGCCTGCCACTCTTTTAAACTTGAGACAGTGGGAACTTTTCTGTGAAATTCAAGTGGTCTTTGTTAAGTGCCCGCCCCCCCCCTTTTTTTTTTTTTTCCAGTAAACATGATGTAGAGATCCCAATGGACTTATTCTGAGAAACTCCTGTAAAATGGTTTTGTCCCCTTTCTGTGAAGCAAGTTCTGATTGGAGGGGTATTCACAAACCATATAGGAAAGAATGGGTGTGAAAATGCAAAGGCCATTCTTACCCAGATGGGCAATGAATAGGCGTTTGCCAGTTCAAAAAAAAAAAAAAAAAAAAGAAGAAGAAGAAAAAAGCAGGCAAAAAAGAAAAGAAAAAAAACCCGAGACAACTGCACAGATTATGCACATTTGCAATCCTCCTGGGATGCAATTTGAAGCTGGCATGGCATAAAGGTGAAACATATTACTGTGCAACTTTGAAAAAAGCTCCGTTTTCCCATATGCAAATGTACCGATTAAACTGTCAGGCTATTCACAGAAACATGCATGGAATTCATCCTCAACTAGTAAGAAGGAGCACAACCGTGGATGGGAAAGGAAAAAACTTTTGTTGTGTAATCCATGACTGAGTGCTTAGATTAGTGTTTCCTTGAATCTCATCCACCCCTCCCGCTGACTTTTATGCTACGGGCATTCAAAAGAAAGTAGATTTTACCATGACAATAACAATGACAACCTCTCCAAGTACAGTACCAAAGGGGATGGCAACGGCAGAAGGAAACAGCAGGCAGTGGACTCCTGGAAGATGATCTAGAAAATGTGGAAGTGCAGCAGTGAGGTACATCAAGCATGGCTTGAAGGCAGTTTTCGATTTGCCAAAGCTACCATACATAGACCTACATAAAGCTAGTAAGGTATGACTCGCAAAGGTGATTTTTTTGTTTGCCAAAAACATAAAAAATGATTCCAGCAAACACACGATGTAGTAGAGCTACAAAGACATACTGCAGACTGTGGACCACACACAAATGGCTACATTGTACATTTTAGAAGGTATTTAGTGAGGGTTTTTTTGTACGGCCACTAGGTGTCCCTTTCTGCAAAGTCAATGCTTAACAACTGTAATGCTCATAACTGAAAGATATCACAGAATTTGATTTTCTCTAGCGTCCTTTAAAAGCGCAGTATCTCAAAGCTCATTGCACAGTAATGACTACCATTTCTAGAAGCACAGTGATGATGAAACCACCACAGCTACTACTCAGTGCATAGCCCTCACCTGAAGCAAAACTGCCTAGGATGCTGGAATCCAAGCTCTTTTGGGAAACTTACTGTGTGGTCTTTCACAGGAATAACTAGCAGAGTAAACCCCAAAGGTTCTGTCTTGCTCTCATACTTAAGGAGCAAAGAGAATAATCGCTGCATATCCTTGAGAATTGATAGGCTTGGTTAGACAGATACAGATAGATTTTTTGCCTCAATTTTCTGCTGCAGCACTTAGAAAATTGTTTGGCTACCCATCTTACTAATACTTAGACAAGATTAACTAGAACTAGCTTGATATTGTTGCCCAGTTTGTCTTCCTGACAAGCTTCTCAGGCCTCGCATTGAGAAGAATACACGGTTTGAGACACAGCAGAAAAGTTGGAGGCATTATATCTCATATAGAATATATCTTTATATTCTTACCATCAAAATGACAAGTGCCTCCCTAGGTGGGAGAATACCCTGGGCTAAGTCAAAGATGTGGAAGTTAGGATTGATAGGCTTTCAAAAATTCCTGCTTCTGGAGCTGTTTCTCCATGCTTCTGTAATCCAGCCACTAGTTCCTGGTAGCACCACAAACCTAAGTAACCTGTGCTGCTGGAGACAAGCATTATCATCTACTCCCTACTCTCTTCCTCTACCATGCATAGTTTCAGAAATATCTAATCCTTGGTGTCCACATCAAGTGTTGGATGACCACAGTCTCCTGCCTGTATCAATCAAAGGGATGCATTAGATTCTTCAGTCAGTTATCTAGTCTACTCCTTTTCCTCATGGTGGGAACAATTTACCTATGCTATCTCTTTGGAAATTTGTCTAACACGTTTACAAAAAACAACAATGTGGGGGATTTCCACTCCCTCCCCAGACAGACTGTCTACTATCATTATAGAAAGAAAGTTTTCCTAGTATTTAACTTTGAAACCAATTACTCATCTTTTCCTCGAGGAGACACAGAGAATTACTGTCCACTTTCCTCCTTATAGCACTCTCTCATATGTTGGAACATGCCTCACTTCACTTTTTTAGACCTACCTTTGCTAGAAAATACAAACTCAGGTCTCCCAATCACCTTCACTGGTTACATTCTTACCTTCTCCGTCTTCTGTCCAGTTTGCCCTTCTGTAATTTAAAATGCAGTGCCCTAAAGTGGATAAAGTACTCTAGCTGAGTGAGGTAAATCAAACAGTTGCCTGAGATGCTTTCGTATATGAAACACTTCAAAGACCGTACAGAATGAATAAAACCAAGCAAATAAAGCCCTGTTAGCAAAAAACCCCAAACCTCTACAGATTTTCCTTAAGAAAGGCATGTCTCAGTAAAGAATCCTTAATTTGGAATTAAAATCTCAACTCTTACATAAACATGACAGTTCAGTTGAAATATAGCATTTTCATCACAACATTTGAAAGCCACCATAGCCCCACAATTTCCATAGGAAGTTTTCCCATTTCCATACATTAGTGTCTCCTGTTCCAAACTTAGCACCATAACCATGGGTGCTTTCTTCAGCTCCAATGACCTGATTTATCCCTAGTGATGAAGTTTTATTTTCTGTTGTTCTCAAGTTAGTTACTCTAAAATAAAACTTGATTAGCAGAGCAAAAATTCATATCTAGTGTTTCCATACACAAAATTAGTCCTGCGTCAGGTTCCAACTCTCTGGGTCCAAATTTAGTGGAGCATCATTTTTTCCACTCAAGAAGTGACTTGAACTGAAATCCTGAAAACCTGGTAGTGGCTGACTTCTCAGTATATCTCAACGATGCTAGAGAGGCTGATATAGCCAATCCTGCTCAGACTGATTCTCCTGAATATTTGGCCTCATTCTGAGCAGGGACCTGCAAGAGGAAAAGCTTGTATGGAGTTTCAGGAACACAGAAAAACATTTGTATCCTCAGCAGGAGATCTGACCAGGAGCAGCCCTTGCTTTCTGTTGCTTTAAAGGTTTGCTGGATTTTTCACCCAATCATCTGCTTGAACATCTTGAAAATCAGTATCTCCTTCTATAATATCTCTCCAAAACAAACACCAGATGACACTACACGAATTGCCCTAACCCTACCAGATTGTTGTTAGAATCAAAATATGTAGCAGTCTACATTTAACAGGAAGTACTGTATTTTTACCAGCACAACATCTATTAATGTGTCAGTAATACATTATATGGAAGAAAGAATCACTGCGTTCTGAAAGCTGTCAAACTTCTCTAAATTTCATAGTCTAATAACTACGTTTATTTGAAAGACAGAAATGCATGCACACACAAACACAACCTTATTCTCCAAGGAGCAAGCATATCGAGTAGATGGCTAATAAGAAAGAGTTTGCTTAAACTTTGTTCAGGAGACAGGCTTTTTCTGCAGACTACAGAATGTTCAGTAAATTTCCTATGCACAATTTATTCAGTTAATTGCCCTGTCCTTTTTAGCATCTACCCAATGATGAGATATCCATTTTACATAAAACTGAAGGTTAAACCATAGGTGTTCTGTACATAAGATTACTTCCATATCCAGTGGGCATAAATCCCCAGTGTCAAGCATAAAAGCCTCTGTTTCAGCCTACACACTTGGGGAGCAGGCAGTGAATCATCTTCCTGTGCTTTGCCTGAAAGACTGCAGAAGTCCGTCAGCACTAATCCTGTTTGCTCTACAATCAACAGGTGGCAATTCTGTGCCTCAGTTTGCTTCACATGTAGAACAATGATAGCATCATGCACCCAATTCTGCAGAAGGACTGCTTGCCTTAATTAATCTTAAGAAATTGTTTTGCATTCCTTGGATGAAGAACACTACAGAAAGATCAAGAACTAACTCCATAGGTCTCTCCAAATTTTGTTCTCCAGGCTTACAAAAAATGAAGCTTTCCTCTCACATTAGTCTCGTGCCTTGATCCCTTTATACCTCTTTATGGTGAACACCCTACTTACAACTGTAAAACACCAGGTAAAAACTAGCTCCAACTTATAGCAGTCTGGTGACCAAGGGCTTCAAAGTGTTATAGCACATTCAGCTATTTTTAAGTTAAAGAAATACTCCATTTTTAACCAGGGTATTTACTTTTCCCTCTTTCACTCCAGTTTGTATTCTTGCTGGTTTAGGAACTCCAAAGATACTTTAGACTAAAGAGGGTATACCCAAAAGCTATTTTTATTCCCAAGCATGTATTTGGGGTCCAGTCCAATATACGTCAACTGTAAACACTGGCACACATATACACACACTCTGTTTCTGTCAGTTCCTCTCTCAGCCCTTGTCTGCAGACCCTTTGCTGCAACAGCCATGCCATCATATCCCAGGCATAGACACGGACTACACTGATGGAGGATGCTTTTCCTGAAGGTATCTACACCACCTCCAAGCAACATATACCACATGAACAGAAGAACCACCAAAGCTGTTGTCACAACTGCATTAATGGGGGCTTCAACAGGCTGGCCATACCATTACAAGGTTGTTAATTCCTGTGCCCCGGCCAGCTGTAACCTATTTATGTTAGCAAAAGATACGATCACCAATTAGCACTTTAATGCTGTTTTAAAAAACGTGAAGGGAGAAAACTGTTTGTATAACGGCCCTCTTGCAATTGGAAACAGAGAAAACAACATGGCCACATGATGGCACTATTTCCTAGGAAGAGAAACGTGGTCGTACTCATCCCTTCTTCAGTAGGGAACATTTTCACGTTCTACATGAAAACTTGTTTAAACCACGCTCGCTTGTTCCCAGAGAGCTCACGTACGATCCTGCCAAACCCCAGCATGGCCCAACTGTTTTAACTGGCTATAAGTTTACGGCAGTTTGGATCTTTAAAAATCTAGGTGGCATCTATTGCTAGTTTCCTTTCACAGGTGTTGTTACTCAAGTGGGCACGCTGCACTAGCGGACCTGCAGCAAGAGAGCCACTGAACAGAGAGAGATGAGATGGGCCAGCAATGCCGATGGAGTTACGGTGTGAACACTCCCAACTCAAACAAAGAACGGGGGGACACTTCTTGGAAACAGAAAGAACAAACTTTTTGGAAAATGTAGGCAAACAAGGTGATTTATTTTGCTATTCGATGGTCCTGATTAAAAGCTTACTGTAGTCATTAACAATACCTTCACCTGCTTTAAGGGCTTTTGAATACCTGAAAGGAAAGTGAACAGGGATTGCTTTTGGTCATCTCGCTGTGGTGGACTGTATAAACTTACTATATCCTCTCTCAGAAGCATTGTTTAGGGGAGAGAAGGGGCTGGGGTTGGAGGTGGGAGCTGAGTCTGGAGGAGGAATGAATTAGAAGGACAATAGGTGCAAATATATTAAAACATGTCTCCAAAAGAGACAATTGCTATTCCATGAACTCTTTCATGTTTGCCCTGTATTGTTAGGTTTTTCCCCCCAGGCAGAAAGACAAGGAGGAAAAGCTTATCAGTTTGAATGAGGTTAAATACAGTAAGCCTGAAAGCCTGTGGGCTTTGGTTAAAAGGAAAATATAGATTAAAACCTCTTAAGATAATTACCTGTTTAGAAGGTTTCTATTCAAGCTAGAAACCTCTACAGGGAGTGTTTGTAGCAGTCTGCTAGGAAAAGGGTGCAGTCAGAAATGGTTTACTTTTGTGGGAGAGATGCTGCCTGTGGAAGAGCACCGCTTATACCCTCCACGTTTCCAAAGAAAGGCCTTTCAATGTAGAAGATTTTTTCCTGGTCACAGAGCTACTGGTTGATGGGAGAAACAACAAATGGATGAAAAACTGTAAATGCCAGTCCTCAAGGCTGGGAAAAGGATGCTTTTATCTATTCCAGTGGCTGTGTCTCAGCCCTGAGTAGAGGGAAGATATCACATGAAAATGATAGATTTTATTTGGTTATTTTTTTCCATTTAGCTTTTTCATCTGTTAGTGAAAGGGTAATTGTTAACTAGTACAACTGGGTGCTTTGGTGAATATTTCAACTTAGAAATAGCGTGAGACAGATATTCATACTGGTTTAGACTGTGGCTTCTTTATTTTGAGTTTCTGGGGTGAGTGTTCAGGCCTGCTTATAATTCAGATTTAAATATCAGTGGGAAACAGCACATGCTCACTTCAACAATGCTGAAGGCCATAGGGAAAATTTCTGTCCTCAGTGAGACCTCTGCAATCCCTGGGAGCAGACTTATTTCCAAAATCACCTATTTAGTTTTGATTGGAAGAGAAATGTATGGTAGAATGCTTTAAACTAATAAATGAAGGCAAAAACCAAGAACACAGCATTCATGGGTGGCTTGATATCATCAGATGGATGTGTAGCATTAAATGTACATTGTGAGTTCCAATGCTTCCCCTCCAGCCCCCAGCCCCCCAGGGAAAAGGCCCTGGAATTACATGTGTACACAAGCATACAGTCACCAACAGGTGATACCAATACAGTGTATGAAAGTTATTTCTCAGGTCTGCCTTCAAGCACATTCTACCCTCTACTCAGCCAAAAACATGAGAGACAGCATCTGGGAGTTTTACTTTTGAATACAGGGAATATGCCCTGTTTTGAAATGCTGCATAGGATCAAAGCACAAAATATTTTTGTTAAAGTTGACATGGTTGCACACACAGGCACGAAGCTGTGGGGAGAAGTCCCTTGCTCTGTTTTTATTTCCTCTATCATACCCCTTTTCACACAAAAATTGCTACTTTGTGGTTTTTTCTCTATCTGTGTAACATCAATAAATTACACGTTATCACTCCTATCATCTAGTTATAAAGAGCCTTTCAAGTTTTTTAATAGATGCACAATATTGCTACACTTACATTTTCACTGGTTAAGAACTCAAAAATAGCTGTTGTGAGATTACTCTTAATTTATACTACTTCTCTCTTGTGGGCTTTCAAGAAGAAGCATTTCACCACATGTCACAGATTGATACAGAGTATATATTGCGCATCCCAGCCGGGCAGAGATCCTTTCAGTGTTTAACACAACAAAGCTGGGATGAGTAGGGGTTCTAGGATTTGTTTATCCTTTTTTCATAGCTGCAGTTAATTCCTCAAGGAGCTATTTGTGCAGACAGACTAACTAGAGATCTTGAATTCTGTTTGTATTCCTGTTCCTGATTGGTAGATACCTAAGACTAGATTTCATGTTATTTAAGACTAGATCTCATGTTATTTTAGCCTTGTAAATGACTCCATGGACTATGAAAACAGTCGCAGAAAACATAAATGAAAAGATGGCGCAATGGCATTCCCTCTAGAGACAATGATAATTGGCATCCTTGGGAACCCAAACATACAGAGCCAGCCAGAACACATTGCTTGGTCTGCTGTGGACCAAGCTGCAAGGCATATTTGCATGCCCCCTGATGCAAATAAAGGAGTTCGGTGGCACTCTGATGGCTTACAACTGACTTTCACCTATGGAGTAGATCAAACACCACATTTCTTGTGGAAATACAATGATTTTCCCCCACAACATCCCCTAGCACACTTTATAAACCTTAGTAGGTGGTATTAAACAGTACCCTGGTTTTATGTTTCAGGTTCTCTCCCAATACCACGTTAAGGCTTCACTTCAAAAACGCTTTGAATGAAAGAGCTCTCTTTGTTCAGCAGAGAACAATAGAAGAATTGTTTTGGTTTTCTCTCATTTGAATACTGCTCTGGCCCCACCTTGTTCTAAAGTTATTGAGTGGGATCACGGCACAAAGATTACATGGCTACTCTACCATAGGTAAACGAGAGAAAAGAGGAGAAAGTGACTATGGAAGCTTAGATGAAAAGAGCAAAAGCTTCAATGCTAGACAGATCACAGTGGTGAAAAGGCACAGAAGGTGACTAAGTCTATTTTTACATCTGTAACTTTGGAGTTGCACAGTTGCAACAAACCAGGCAACTAATGCACCAGTCAATGTTTCTCAAAGCATGAAAGGTGTCTCCCTATAGCATGCAAAGGACCAACCAAGAGACATGTAAGCATTGAGTTATGCAGGCTTTTAGCAACACACAGTAGGACAAAAGGAGATGTAGATGTAGCTGCTTTAGTTTCCTTCAAGTAAGAGTCACCTGTCAAACACTAGTAAGTTTGACTCTGCTACATGACGTGTCCCTCTGCAGACCGTATTAGGGAAACGGTACATTTGGTTTGGTCTTCTCACCCGATTAGGACAGAGGAGATGACAGCAGTTGCATGTGTGGTTAAGACATGAAATAACAATGATTGGCGTGATTATGTTTGACATTCCTTCAAGCAGATGATATAAGGTGGCAGTTTTGGTATGTGCAACTTCAGGATGAACAACTATTGAAACGAAAAAAGAAGAGGAAGTTAGTCAGAAAGCATCTGAAAGGAAAAGATAAGGAATTAAAATCCATAAGATCAGCAGGGAGGTGGCCTTAATAATACTTTATTAGAGTCCATGTGCATAACCAAGGACAACAACAAAAAATAAGGAAGTAGGAAATGCTACAATGGTTAAATAACAAGGTATAAGAGTTCATTAAAGGTGAAAATGTATCCTTCCAAACATGGAAATCATGCCCAAGTGACACTAATAGAACTGAGCATAAACTGTAGCAGGCTAGATATAAAATAAAGCTTAGGTAGGGAGAAGAGCAAATTTAAAGAAAAAAACACTAAAGGTATAAAGACAAATACTTTCATTATTTGTCTTTAACACAAACACATCAGACAGAGAAAGTTTACAAGGCAATGACCAGTATCTAAGAAGTGCTGTAGATTATGTGGATTGATAGATTAAGTAGGCAAGTAGTAGACTCAGTGGGTTAGCTAGACTACTGATTTATGAAAGCAGTAAAGGTAATCAAAGAGGTTACAGAAATTCTGCAGTGGAATTGACATTATTGCTTTAATTTTCAGAATGGAGGACGATGAAAGAAGGTAAGCGTGCTCAAGGGGGAGAGGAGGAAAGCATTGTTCTGGAGACTGTTATTAAAAAAACCCAAAACCCACATACAAAAACAAACAAACAAAAAATCCCAAACAACAAAAGAGTATTAGAACATTTTAATACATTGAACAATGATAGATAGTTGTATAGTATTCATCAGTCAGTCACTTCATGAGTGAAGCAGTTGAAACACTCATCCAATATATAAGGGAAGGATTTACTAGAAGACTCACAACTAAAAGAATGGTAATAAAAATCCGTGGGGGGGCAGACTCTGAAGACAGGAACACGTAAACTCAGAACAGACTGCAGATATCTTACTGGACAGTTACAGTATGTCTCAGTGCCTGCAGCATGACTTACAAACAGAAGTATCACAGTATTATCAACTCAGTCACCTCAAAATCTTAAGAATGGAACCTATGGGACTGTAAAGAGCAATAAGACTTCTTATCCTTTTCCATGGTACTTCGAAAGAATAGATACACCGGGGACATATCTTCAAGTTCTCCCCTGAAATCACGAAAGCTAGAAACTTGCACAGCTGTTTTAAACCAAAGCTGAAATTATGCATGTTATCACTGAGCGTTCTCTAAATGGAAAGCAGTAAGAAAAGCACTGAATACCACAAGAATTGACAACCTAGCATCAAGCCAGTATTACAAGGTCATCAAATGGGAGAATCAACATTTAGGATAATTAGACAAATTTTCAAAAGCATCTATGTGTTATAAATGTAAGTGATTTATGCATCAGTGAAACTTAGGCTCCAAAGTCGCACAGTTGCTTCTGAAAACATACTTACTGACTTCATAACTGAAGTACCATATGCTATTAGTCATTTCTCATGAGAAGAAAAGCCCGAGAGACCAACCTGACAAAACTCACTTAGTGTACTGATTAGGAATATAGAGACCAGTTCCTATCAGTAGTACAACATTTTACACTGCCAATTCTTCAGTGTATTGTGATGGTTTTTTCAACAGAGATAGGGTGAGCTCAGCTTATAGTTTTACATATCTGTACTTGTACGTACTTCTGTCTCTACACAATTCCAGCAACATATATCTGCTTCTATGAAAAGACAAGTTATTCCTGGCTGATATTTCTTTGATAATCTTACAAACAGAAATATAAACCTACAGGACACAGAAACCACTTACGACTGTTAAAAAGGGAAGCATTTACTAAACAAGATTTCAAATGTTCTGCAAGACAAAAGTGTAATTAAGTATCATGACATCAGTATTTGAGAACTATGGATGTCCTTGCTTTCAGTTTAGCTTGCTACAGAAAAGGCCTGTATCATTATTATTATTATATCATCTAAAATAGATATCTAAACATATATCATTTCTTAGGTCACCAAAAACAACCTAAAAATACTCAGCATTAGCTAACACATACCATACATAGATTAGCAAAAATACAGATGAAATTACTACTGACATACTGCCTGCCTCTGAAAACAAAAAAAACTGGTAGAATCATGGCTCCCTTCCTCCTCTCTGAGTGTGGAGATCATTCGAAAGCTCCAGAGCAGTTCCTAGGGAATCATAGCCACAAATTTCCAGGGGCAGAGGGAAAACCATATGGACATGTAACTGTTCTCTTCCTGCCACAGAACCTCAAAGAGAAACACAAGAAACCTAAAACATTAAGATGAGGCCAAACCATATTCAGATCCATCTAGCCTCTATATTAGCCCCAGGCAAATCAAACTTGTTGATTTATGGGAAGGGAATGGTGGGTCCCTCTAGCTGCTCAAGAAAATGAAAACTCAGAGTTTCCACATCCACTCCCATTGCTCTGTGAACCCTGTGAGGTTTCCCCCCCTGCCTTTCGCTGTTATGCTAGAAGGCTACCAAGGTACAAAAATTAGAACTTAGAAGGAGAAAAAGAAAACAGACTGCCTCAAAGTTCCCATCCTGTGAAAGCTAAAAAATGCTGGAATTGGACCAAGGCAGCCACGTCACTTGAGCATGTATAGACAAAGGGTTCAGATGTGGTCCATCACTGACAGTGTTTATAAAGTGCATTCTATTTAATGCATAAAATCTCCGCAGTCCCTTGCTAAAACATAACTTTATAAAAGTTATTCCCATCTCAATGTCTTGCCAATGACTGCTTCATGGATTTCTCAAAAATCATCCATGCCTCACTTTCCTTCTCAACTTTTACTCCCTACCAGAATCTTAGGTCTCCGCAAGAATTCTGTGTTCTCTAAAATCATAGAAATTGCTTCAGCAGTTTTCCCAATGATTGTCTAACCTGCCTCTCAGTCCCATGGAAACTCTTTGCAAAGATGTTGCTTTTCCTTGTCTGGAACAAACTCCTTCACAGATGGACCATCCAATGTCTAAGAATAACTCTTTTAACTATCAATAGAGACAAAGAAATTCAGTTGCACTGTTCCCGTGGGATTCCTTTGAGTTTGGACACATCTGTTAAGATGCATACATCAGAGCCTGAATGAAGTTTTTGTCTGATTCTATCTCCGAGAACTCGTGAAACTTTCTGCCAAAATGATCTTATCTCTTGGCACTTGCAAAACATATACAGTTATAGATGCTTTCTGAAGGGCTCATGAAGTAAGTGGCCTATACGGACCAAATCAGTTCAAGTACCGCCAAGTCCTGATGACTTCCTTCCCTCTCATCAAAGTCTTTAGAAGCTTTACCTGAGGCAGTTCAGCCTTCAAACTAGGACCCTACCAACTTTGTGTATTCTCTATCCATAAGCAAGAAAGTATGTGGAAAACTGTAAACAGTACCAATCTCACATGCTTTCCTTTGCTTCTTTGTAACCTTTCCAGAACCTGTGCCCCCATGATTGTCCCTGTAGCTTTCTGCACAAACACCTTTCTTCTGGGTAAGCAGCTACACCTGTTAGTGACAGCTGAGTAGCTAGAGGTATAACTCATTTGGAGCTCTATCAGCTCGCTCCATGACTTAATTCCAAATTAATTCAAAGTGCTGCTTTGTATCTGCCAAGCCCTACATGGAAACAGTTACCTCAGGAAGCACCTCTTCCTCTAACTTGTTTCTCCAGTCCCATTGTGTGAGCCAGCATTTCCCAAGACTGAAAGAGATGAGAACTGGTGCTGGATTTTGCTTCAGGGATTCAACTGCACTGGAAATATATCATGATATTCAAATACAGGTATCTAGGACCCGGTCCTACAAGGGTCAGAAGTAATGCAACTTCATTGGGAATAAGTGGCATCAGAAACAACATGTACAATGCACTACACTATAGAATTAAGCTCTAAATGAAGTTGTGCATCACTGTCCTGGTTCCGGCAGGGATGGGGTTAATCTCCCCCGGAGCCGGCAGGGGGCAGGTATTCCATACCACGTGACCCATGCCCGGGCTATAAGAGGCGCTAGCCGGGGCGAGGAGAGGAGTCGCCACTCGGGGGTGGACTGCGGCGGTGCGGGTCCGGTCGGTGCGCTTCGCGGCGGTACTGTAATCGCGTTTTCGTCTTTTCCTTTTGCTGTTCTGTTAAATTGCACTCTTTTAACCCACGAGTTTGGCCCTGTCATTTTCTTTTTCCACGACTGTGGGAGTTGTGCGAGCGGCTGCGTGGTTCTTTGTTGCTGGCTGAGGCCAAACCACGACAATCACATATGACTTTACCCAGATTCTTGTACTAAGTACTTGTTTTAGTAAGACTGGCATTCAGACTATTGCTTGGGCTTTCTTCACCTCTGCCTTTTACAGCTGAGGAGCAGATGGCTATCATAGAGTCTTTATTTTCTATGCTTGGAAAAACTATTTTGATCTGAATCATTCCAAAAGCCACCCTGATTTTTTAGAGTAGATTGGCTTCTGAATATTTCTCATAATAAATATGTGGTGGTGTTTTCTGCCAAGCACTAGTGACTGTGCATGCAAAATGGTCAGTGAAGATTTCAAACTGATTTGAATAGGTGTCCCATAAAATCCAAGTCTTTTTTCCAGATACATGAATGAGGGCTTATGGAACCATCTGTACCTCAGTGCATTTTTCCAAGAATTGATATATCCTACCATGCTGACTCTTTCTGGGTGTTTCTGATATTTTCAACAAAAATTCCTCTCAAGCTTCCTGTCTAATCCTAGTTTTTAAGTATTTTTAAATTATTTAGCATCCACTAGAAAACTCCCCACCAGAATGAAGAATGTCCTTTGAAAATGAAATGTAATCTGCCCAGTTGTGGGGGTAGAGGCAGTATGGTGGTCTGGGCAAGGGAGGAGAAGCAATGTTGTAATGTCTAGAAGGTAGACAGAAGTACAGGAAGTGCTGCTGCTGCAAAAAAGTAGAGCATCAGCACAGGTCCAAAAGTTGACAGGAAAAAAGATGTGGCAATGTAGCTCTGAAAGGAGGGCAAGAGAAGGACAAAGGGAGAGATTCTAGGGTGAGGGGAAAGAATCAGTCCGAAACGCAGAGGAAGCAAGAGGTGAGGAGAAAGGGTTTGTAATGACAGGGAAGCCCATTTTTAAATGTTGGAAGCCACAAATATTAATCTCTTGGGTTAATGAATGTATTCCAGCACAAAGGATTGAGACAATATTAAAAAAACCACCCCACATAACATGGGAGATAGCTATTGTAAATATGCAGTAAATATTCATCGTGCTTTGTTTTTAGTTCATGTGAGAAACTGGCATTGCTATTTTGCAAGGGCATGCCAAACACTAATTATATGCACACAGCCCCAAACAAATACAGCCTGATAAAGGTTATAACCCGTCATAAATAATGGGAGTTTTTCCACTGGTTTCAAAGCACATGGAATCAACTAATAGATCAACACCACAAGACGTCTTAACACTTCTTGAATTTTTGCAGGACTCTAACTGTAATTTGGGAACTAAATTTCAACAATTCCTGAGATGGGACAATATTAATGCTGAAATTATTATTAAACTTCTTTTCTGAAAAAATACAACTTCAGTGTGAAAAGAGCATCTGACATAGGTTTGCAGTTTATTCTAGAACAGGTAGAGCATGAAGAGTGCCAGGCTCCACCTCCCCCTACTGCCCTCTGCCAATATTCCTCACCCCTGAACTTGGCCACCTCAAAAAGCAAAAGCAGGAGTTCACTCTCCAAGTTCCCTACAATCCCTGCTGGCCTCTGTCCTAAGGTTGCTTTCATGGGTTTCCATTTGTACTGTCAAAAAACATCAGTGTGAGGTTTCAAATCCCATTTACTAATGAACTCTTTCATCTTTGTGAATGGGATAAAGAGATTCGTTGTTTGAAAATAAGGATTATTTTTTCTTGTTGTTCTGCTCATTTTTTTGTATCTTTTCACAAGCTTTTTGTTTTCAGAAAACATTACAAGACAAAACTGTACCCCAGTTTTAACAGAGTCTGACATCTCCCATTTGAAGAGAATTCTTGTATATACTAAATTGCATGCTGCCTGCTGCTCAATTGTTTCACATCTCTTTCTTCTCCCCAAATCACCAGGTGAGATTTGGGAAAGTCTCCCCAATGTTTACCAGCTCTATTAAAATCAAGATCTCTAGAAGCAGCTCATAATGAATAAAGTCAGAAGCCAACAGGAATGAATTGCAGCTAAAGTGATTTTGATAGTGATGATCCCTATAACCCGGCTGCTTCCAAGCTTGGCCCTGAGGCAGGATTTTTAAATTAAAAAAAGAGAAGGATATACATACTTTTTAATCTGATTTTTTATTGTCATGCCCTGATTTTTTTTACAGTCCTTTGCAAAGTCTGGTTGGCTTCTGAGCTCTTGAAACCTGGTGTCATCATCTTTCTTTCTCCTTTTTTCCCCCTTGTAAATTTTACAACATCCTAAAAACACCACAGAAGAGGTAAACTATATATTCTGAAACTAGTGAATGATGAGGTTCACATCACCCTGCACGCTCTTGCCCAAGAACCTTCCAGGCAGGGACCACTGTGAAATGACAATGTTTTGAAGAGTTAACAGGGTAAGTTCTGACTTTCCAAAATCCAGTTTTAACCACTCCTTCCTTTATTTTTGTATTTTTTGGCAAAACAGAAAAGAACATTTTTAAAAGGCTGCTTAACCTATGCTGAGTAATCTGAAAGTGAATGTACTCAAAACAAGGGCCTTAAACTGGTACAACCACACAGGTCTACAAAGATTTTCCAGACTCTCACAGACTCCTCTCCACAAAACCGTCCCTCCTTTCTTTGTGGAAATCCTTTACGATCCTGGGTATCAGAGCCAGACACTTGTTTTCTCCCATTGCAATACAGCACAGGCTGAAAATCCCTAGTCAGTAGATATGCCTGGGTAATGAGAAGCATGTGACTACCTGGAGAGGAATAACTACAGCTCTAGATGGAAAGAGACACCCTTGAGGGGTCTTCCGTTTTTAATTCGTAAGAAGCAGCAACCTCACTCAACAACATGCTCTCAGCTTCCTCTGGCTGATTGCATTATCATGACCTTAACAGAAAATGCTCTGTTTCAGTGGTAATTCCCAAAGAAGGGAAAAGGTAAGCCCTGAGGAAGTCCTGCTTCTGCCATTATGGAAAAGAGCATCCAAGTGGAAAACCTGGTCCACAGTAAGGAGTGTGTTTTCAAGAACCCCGGCGCAACCCAACAGCATGTTGGTGTACTCACAATCAGATGACCCTGTGTGTGCGTGCAGGTTTGTTGGTGAATGTGGTGAGTGGATGAGGGCCGGGCTCAGAGACGGAACAGCTTCAAGGTTCAGGCAGGGAAGGCCCGGCTTGGCGCTGCATGCACCCGTCTGAGTAATCTCATTCTCCTCAGACGCCTTCTGGTTTTCAGCTGTCTTGGGTTTCTTCCTGAAAATAAACAAAGAGACCTTTGAAGGGACTGACTGCATATTTGGGAAAAGGCATTTTTAGAATCTGTTAAAGATAACTTTCTTTCCCCCCACCACCCCCCCTCTCTCCTCTCTTTTCCCTTACAGGGAAGGAGGCAGAGAAGACTTTCCTCCATGCTTCTTGTTTGGAAACAAGCTGCTCCTTGTTTTGACTCTGATGCAATGGCCCTGAGACTGTTACAGCAAATAGGCCAAACACGAAGCTCCTCATTCTGCCCCTACTGATGACATATAAAATGAAATTCGTCCCAGTGGTTTAGACAGTCGAAGCTCCATTTGACAAATATTAACCAAGGCTGTAGCATTCTGAATAAAGAGAGTTATACAGAAATGTGATAGAATTGTCTGAAACCAAAACAAATATGCAAGTTTCCAGTTCAAAATGAATCAGTGTAAAGCACTGAAGTAATTTTTAAATGCAGAGGTCATCTAAGTAAAGCAAGAAGATTTGGAGCCTGAAACAACAGTCTATGAGCACAGTGCGAGCGAGCTCTCAACGCCTCCCTCCATCCAGGACCTCCGAGCATTTTGTAAACGTGAGGAACTAAGCCTCAGAGGAACATTAAGCAGGTAGTTAATCATCACCTTTGTTTCACAGATGGAGAAACTGAGGCACAAAGAGAAGTGGCGGGCTTCGAGGCACTCAGTGAGCACGCTGTACAGGGAGGCAAGCACCCACATCTCACTGTTCCCCCTCCGTTTACAGGTGAAGAAGGCGCTCCCTCCTCCGTTCCTGGAGGCAGGTAGCTGCCCAGCCAGCTCGGGCCGCAGCCTCCAGCCGGGAACACCACTGCCCTCACCCAGCACGTGGCCCTGGCGCCTCGGTAAACACCCAGCAGCTCCTGCCACGCGCTGGGGGGCACGTGGCCACGCTCACGAGAGAGCAGCAGGAGCCGGGGAGGCCGAAGCTGTCCAAATAAAACACCGTTATCTCCTGCTAGCGCCCGAGGCGCGAGCAGCAGCAGGTCACCCTGGGAGCAGGCCCTCCTCGAGGCGGCACCTTGTGCTGCTGGGTGACCATGGTTTTTGGGGCAGCATCTGGCCCGAGCAAGGGTCGTTCCAGAGCATGGAGGTGCCGCTGGAGCCAAGGTGGCCCTGCCTTCCCTCCGCGCAGGCCCTACGGCTGTGGCCCTGGCTCCCCGTCTGCTGGCAAAGCCCCCCTCCACAGGGACAGACTGTCCTCTGCAAGGGCCAAGGTGGGAGCCCCATCTCCCCACAGGCCCTGCTCTCCCACATCCCACCCAGGATGGTGCCCGACTGACACGCCGAAACGTGATTTCTGAGGACTGGCCCGGCCCCTCAATTTTTAAACAACCACAAAAAGCCCTGTTCCCGCGGGGGGTGTGTGTGTGTGGGG
>NW_009647236.1:4534513-4551780 GCF_000708025.1 Charadrius vociferus | reverse complement strand
CCCGGCCCGACCCGGCCACGCCAGCGGGGGAGCGGCCCTGCCCGCCAGCCCCGCCCCGGCGAGGTGCCTCCTCGGCCGTAAGGTGAAAGCTCCGGGAGAGGAGGGAAGAAAAAAATGTAATTATGATGAAGAAAAATAAGTTAAACGGGCCAAAAAATAAATAAAACAAATCCTCCCCCAGGAAATGCTGGGCCCGGTTGGCCGCTGGCACCTGCCGTGGGCTGCCCGGTGCTGAAGGGATGCCATGGACCGGCCAAAACTCGGGAAAAGGCACTTGGTCCCAGACAGAGGGGGGTTTCGGGTGAACCGCTGCCGATGGAGGTCACGCTGATCACCCCGCTGCTGATGGCGGCTCTGACATGTTTTGGATTACTGGGGCTAAAAATCCCCACGCCATGGGACAGGCAGATGGTACTGCTGCTGTATCCTCCATATATATAATCAATATGCTCAAAATATACTGGGCTAAAATCTAATCTGATCTAAATCAATAGGAGATGACTAAACGGACCTTACTTAAAGTTGTAGAGGTATAGCAAAGGGCTGAACTGATTCACTCCATTTTAAATGGAAGGAAAATCAAACCATTTAAAAGCGTATTTTTTTTCTTCCTGAGGAGTAAACAGAGCATCTTGTCACTCCAAGCTCAGGCATCCTTCCCTCTGTTCCCCGTTCTGTCACCCGGATCCATCTCTTGCTATGTGGATGAGGATGCATGAGACGCAGAGCTTGTACATGGGCACATACATTTTAAGGTATATGGACTGCATGTGTTTTGTTTGTAAGTCTGCCTCGATCCTTGGCATAAAAACTCTGGCACACCTTCACACGCCTCATTTCCAGATCTCATGACTTTCCTGGGGGCTGCTGGGAATCTGTGTATAAAACAGTGCTTTTTTACAGCATTGCTACCCAAGAATCTTGCAGACAGTGTGGCTTTTTGTCCAGGCAGCAAAGGATGTCTGTAGGGTTAGACTCTGGATGCACGGGGTAATTAAGTCCCTTGCGCCTGGAAGCCGAACAGACATATTTGAGGTCTGTTTTCAGCTCAGAGTGAACTGAAGTTACATGCTCGGAATATAGCCTGTGATTCCAGCTCTATCCGCACACAAAGATGCGCCCCCCCTGGCAGGATGTTGCTGTTATTTGCAGGGTAGGGGCTCAATCTGAGTAAACACAACTTGTTGGCCGCCAGCACAGCCACCATTGTGTTATTAGACCAAGCACTGACTGATGCTTCATCATGTGGTTGATCCCACGTGTGCCTCCCAGGCCTTCAAAACTCATTAGAGGGACAGATTAAAAAATACTTCAGCAACAGGTAGTGACACCAGCGGGGCTGTGCACAGCACCCCCTGCTGCTTCCTTTCCAAACCTGTTTATTTTCAACTTGGCTGTTAAGGCTGACACTATGTTATCAAGATGCTCTTGTGTCATCGCTTTTCCACATCAGAGTCCTGCAGCTTGGTGACTTGTGCTCCATAGGATGGGAAGAGAAGCAATGGTGCTGACTGGCACTAGAAGCAACACATCTCCACAGCAGTTCGTTTCCCTTACACTGTTTAGACATGCCCTGCATCTCAGTACCACCTGAAAGGAATGCAGGCTTCCACAGGAGGAAGGCTGAGTAAGGGAGACAGCTGAGTCAGCTAAGGATCTAAAGAAAAGTTTTCAGAAAAGAAAAATCCTGGGGACACTGTGATTAAAACTGCCTCTGAAGAAACCCAAACAAGGTTCTTCTCCAGTCTGCAATGCCTGACTGCTGTTGCCAGCAAAGGACAATGGGCAAAGCCAAAAAAATCCTGCTATACTGTTGTAAGTATATTGCTGTCCTTTCACCCTACCTTATCACAGATATAGAAAGCTCCTATTGCTGTCATCTTCACCTATATATTCTAATTAAATATTCTTACATTCACTTACATAGCCTACTTCTATTGCTATCTTACTGCTATAGTTTTCACAGGGAGAGTTGTTAAGTGCTGTATCAGGCTGTGGCCTCTCCATCCTTGGAGATTTTCAAAACTTAATTGAACAAGGCCCTGAATAACCTAATCCAACTTGGAAGTCAGCCCTGCTCTGAGCAGGGAATTGGACTACAGACCTCCAGAGGACCCTTCCAACCTAATTTTTTTTCTGATTGCACACTTCTATGAACACTTCCATCATCAAGCTCTCTAATATATCTCCATGTTCCAGAAGGTAAAATGGCACACTAACTGTGGAAGAGTATGACTTGTCATAGCTATGTCAAAAACTGAAAGCACAGGGGTAGGAGTGACAATGAAAAAAGTAATAAATATTGTTTGCGGAACCTTCCCAAATTATGCCTATCTATGTACCATCCCTGGACTTCATTGACTGGCAGTCCTGTGTGATTATTTCATTAGTAAGGGTCAGTCTGCCTTGCTACTTTAGTTCTTCTAGATTATGTTCTTCTCTACCAACTAATCCTGGAAACAAGAAGTTTGCTATTTACTTGTTAGTAAGGGCAACAAAAGTTGCAACTTATTTGCAAAAGACTTGGGAATGTGCTCTTGGAGCAAGGGGCTCCAGTCTGATCTCCAGTTAACTCTGAGCTCCTTCTCCCCACACACCAGTGATGCATTACAAGTCCTTCCAAATACTGCACTCATTCTTAAAATTATCAGAGCGCCATCATCATCTTTGCTTCTTGTGAAGGACGGCAGAAGGCTAATATAGCAAAGAGGTGCCACTTTTGTATGTGGACCTGATGTACAGACTCCCAGAAGTTGGCGACAGAAAAGATGCTGACCTTTCTAAGCTAATCTGAGTCCTGAGGGTCACTGCAGAATTCATATTTGCTACTGATTTATAAAAGATTTATCTGGTCCATTTCTAAATATCCTACCTACCCCATCTCTTTAAATTTTCTATCCTACATCCAAGTACTTTTCTTCTGTTGGTATTCACTTTCAGCATTCCCTGATATTTATGTATTTTTCATTATGTTCATTTACACCACTTAAAATATATTCTCTTCTTTCTTGATTGTGTGCTCTCCAGTACCTAACACCAGGCTAACTGCATCCACTGTCATCCCTGAAATGAACCGTGCGTATGAGCACTTTCCAGCTAGTGTAAAGCCAGCCATACAATCATTGCCATCTTTTTATTTCTGTTTTCTGTCAGTATCTTCATTGCAGTGAGACATTCCCTCCTTTCCATGTACCTTAATGCTACACTATCATACAACAAGGTCTCAAACGATAGACAACTCACAATGCTGCAGTGACTGCAATGATTTGGGCACTGGCTGCAAAACAGAATTGGCTCCTTTCTGTTTAATTTGAAGACAGAATGGACAATATTTTGGATGTCCTAACCTCAAAGCTAATTACTGCCTCTGAGCTTTAGAATGCCTTTAAAACCCCTGCTACGCTTTCCCCTCCTTGCTGGCATTGCTGCATACAGCCTTCTCTCCCCCAGCCCTCCACTTGCTCTCCACACGTGATTTGTTTGCATGTATCTCCCTTGCAACCATTACTTGAGTTTGGAATCGATTTCTCCTCAATGAGTTAACATGTTCTCACAGGGGGGCCACCAAACCAGGTCTCTGTCAAAAATAGGCAATGTATGTTGTTGTACTTCTCCCAGTGCAGCTATAACTAATGCTTGAATCGTCCCTTACACAGGGAACAGCCCTCTGTCCTGCGGAGACACCAGGTTAGCAACGAACAAATTAGCTCAGGTATAGGAACCAGCGTAGCCGTGAAGAACCCACAGTAGCGTCCTGGCTCTCAGGGGAAGCTATGATAATGTGACTGCATGAGAATAATACTACATAATGAACAATAATGAGGCAGTTTTCAGCCTCTGAATACAGGGAGGGCTGGGTCACCAACCAGACCTTTGTTCATTGCATACTAAACAGCACAGAGGGAACATGCCACAGGGTTGCTGATGTTGTTACAAGTGCTGCTGCTGGCTGAGTCTGCCCACCCATGTTCCAGGCATTATTTCTCCTCCTCACAGATACGGCATCACCTTCTAGTAAGTGCCCTCAGGTCAGAGATCCCTGTAGTGCCCAAGCACTGCACTTAACTCACTGGTGTACAGTTCATCTGCAACATTAGTAATTCACAGAGACTGTATATAATTTAAAAGACCCCAAACAACTGGCTTTTCAGATCCTAAAAATATGAGTGTGAAAATAGTTCACGTTTGATTTTAAGCAATATTCTTCCCAAGTGTTCTGCTACACATTCTTCCTCTGCCTGTGTGCGACTAACACAGCTCCTGATATCAGTGCTTATCACTGCCAGTGTTGTGTCTCTTCCAGACATGACATTGACAATACATATTTAGAAACTGACAAAGTGAAAGAGAGATATGAGTACAATCACTGAATATATAAAAAAAAAACCAAACCAACAAACAAACCCAAAACAAAAGCCCAAAAGAACAGCAAAATGCGCTGAAATCTGCCCAGAGACCTCACCTCAAAATTCAGGGCACACTGAACACCAGAGCTGAGGGTGAAGCTTCCCGAGAGAAGCTTGCTTTAAACCACCTCAGCCATCCCAGTTTTCCTGCCAGAAGTGTTGCTTCAGTAGTTAAGTCCTGCACAAGCTGACTGCCTGAATATTCACACAGCTTCTCTGATGATTTTGCAGCCACATTGATCTTCATGCTGTTACAGCTACATGACTGGCAGTTTGTTTAAAATCTCTGATTGCAAGTTTGTGTCATACAATGGAAAACACAAACTCCTGAAAACATCGCCATAAAATGTAATATGAAAGAGAAATCCCAGCAGAACGCTGCAGAGCAAGAATGGGAGGCATGGAGAACTGACAAGAGAGGCCCAATGTTCTAGTGCAATAAAAGCCTGGAAAATTTAATCAACGCAGAAAAGTAAAATAAACTCCAAAATCCCTTACAGGAGACTGATTAACATAATTAAGTTAAACTAAGAGATTAAGTTAAACTAAGTCTGAAATTTGCTGGGTCTGTTTCAGACCTGAAGTGGGGCTTATATGCCATTTTTTCCATCTAAACCACAAGTCTCATGAAAGTTAGGCCCTGCCTGAAAAACTTGCCTGACTTACACCCTCAGAGCATCTCAGCTACAGCAACACTCTGACAATACTGGCAAGCACTAAGAATTGATCATAACATATCAAAACTATGAGCTCTACAGTGGAAAAAAAGTGCAAATACCTCACAGCTGATAAATTCAGAGCATAATAAAACCACAACACAAAGTCAAAATTCTCTTGGGCAACTTCACCAATGTAATCCCGCCAAATTTACCAAATTGTAATGGCCTTAAGAAACACCAGCCCAAATCACGATTGACTAAAGGCCTGGAAAGAACAGCCTAAGTCTTTAAGCAGTTGCAGTAAATTCAATCTGTATTGCATGAAACACCAATGAGAGGAAAGGTGTCTCATTAAAAAGCAGTATGAATAAAAAAGGAAGATAAACATTCTGAAGATAAACATGGATGAACCAACTAGAACAGCACGAACTTGAGCAGTAAGCAGGGAGAACCTGCCAAACTAAAAGATACAAGTAGATCAAACCAGCCATTGCTGAACTATGCTGTGAGGCTACAACTTAAATATTTAACAGTTTTTTATTGACATATTTTTTGCCCACATAGTTCCTTGCAAATTTCAAAAGCAAAACTTAGCTTACCCTCATCAGTAACGCTCACAGGTGCCGCAGTTTGTTTTTGTTTTTTAAAGATGTCTTTTTTTGCTGAAACAAGAAGTCTTTTATAAGAGATAAAATATACTTACAGTGGTTTCCAAATGGTATCACTCTTCAGGTAAATTACTCCAAGCCTTGGACCTAGTGCAGACGTTCATTGGGGCAGGGAACAGAGAGAGGCTGTGTCTGTACCAGAAAGAACCAAAAGGAAAGGTCAGGGGAAAATAATAATTATTTACTGAGAGCAAGAAAACTTGCTGCAACACTAACTGACATTCTCTGCTGTCAGTACAGCTGGCTGCAGCCTGGTAGGGCCAAATTTTTCCTGTTTCAATCCCTCCAGCCCTGGCTGCAAACGACAACGGAGTCAGTCCCCGGTTACCCCAGTCTGCCCATTGCAACCTATTCTGGTGAAGTGAGGAGGAGAGGGAGGATTAGCCAGCAAAGCACTATCAGTAGGATTCATTCTGAGAAGTTGCTCACTGTAATGGCATGAGCAGGGAGCAGTGATGGAGAGCTAGCACAAATTTGGCACTCAAGTGCATCTCATCAGAACAACAAAGCTAGTCCTGTTCAGAGCAGCAACAAACACTTCCTCAGGACTGAATGGCAGGAAAAGGAAGGAAAAATCCCCCTTCGCTTCTTTTGCTGTCTTTACATCACAAAAATGATGGCTCATATCAAAGCAGAAACCCCACTTATCTCCCATCAGCAACCAGGTCTACTGTGGTGAGACCAGTCAAATAACTTATTGTCAGCCTTTCAGGAAAGATTCAGCTCGGCAGCAGTTTTATGTCTGACATCTCCTGAGCTAAAGAGGGAGTTGGACTCAGTGGACTAATACAGAGCGGGATCCAAAGAAAAACCTCAGCTCCAATATTTATTAGAGGGTGATTTCACCAACCAGACCTAAGTTTTTGGGAGTATTTACATTTTGGGGGGACTTGAATGCCTCTCTAGACCAACAGAACTCCTCCTTTGCTAGCTTCTTATGATCTTTGGGTGGCTTATTGTAGATGTTGGAAGTATGTCTGAAGTTAACATCCAGGGACAGAATTAAATCCTGCTCACTTCACTTATGCAAAGAACTCCTGGGACATCAGCATATTCAGTCCTACCCACAGTGAAGCCAATGGTGCTATTTCCATGAATAAATGATTTTGCCTACCCTGATCAGACAAGAAAAGCAAATATTTGCTTTATCAAAGAAATCAAGAAGGTGAAGAAAAAATGATAAGAGATGTAATTGTTATTTCACAGGTAGTTAATGTCACTGTGCAAGTTGGAATTTATGTCTGTAAATGCAACACAATAAAAAAACCCCACTGTTTGTGCAGCAGGAACACTGGAATGAGCGCCAGCAGACACAATGAAGGATTTCAGATGACACTGTAATAATGTACTTCACAAAATATCCATTCGGTTTTAAGTTCAATTTATACATTTTGTAATGATGACGTTTATTGGTGACTGGGATATATGCTACATACTGATTTCAACAGGCTACACAAAATCTGGCAGCTACACTTCACAGGGGCTCAAGCAAACATTTTCTTTGATTCCAGTTTTTGTAGGTTGTCCCCTCTTGAAGTCTGCTTTGAATTGCAAATTGAGTAAATTTAAACACACGCGCACACACACACAAATCCTGCAACTCAGCCTGAACCTCTGAGATTCACCAGGGCTTGGGAGAGGAACCACATGCCAGCATCAGGCTAGCTCAAAAGAATTACATAAAACAGTGACACCTTTGACCAGTACCGAGGGTTGAATTTCAAAGATGCAGTAACGCCCAAGGATTCTGTAGATTTAAGTCCTTGCTAACACTCAGCACGGCTTACTTTCAAGCTCTCCTTCTCACTTCAGTATATGCCCCACCTGTTCTGTTAATGCTGACCTTGCTTCTTAGATCCACTTTGCACACATCAGTCTGTCTTTTATCTGGCTGTTGCTCACCTTTTTAAGGCATAAATCCTGCATGCCTTAGAGTGCCCAATACTTCAGTTAACATGCATTTTTAACTTGTACTAGAAGCAGAAAAATCACAGGATCGGGTCTTTTGTCTTTACTTCGGCAGAACTCCTGCTCACTTCACTCCTGATTTCACACAAGAGAAGCCTAAGAACTGCATGTACTAATCCTGCATATTTTGTCACCTCTCTTTTCATGTCATCATTGCTCTTCCAATCTCTGGGATCCCAATCCAAGTGGCTCTCTAATGTAGCACTGCCTAGCACTCAATCTGGCTTCACATCAAGGGTCAGGCAGACAAGTTGTTAGAGATGGGCTGTTCAAAGTCTTCTACAAAATCTGGGCACTAAAATCTCTGTGAAAGGCAACACTTATAATATCTTTATTTTTCTGTATCTTTTTTGCTACAGCCTGGGAAGATACATCTCTTTTCCTCCAGTGTGATGAGCATAAAGCACTGAGGTCATCAGCAGTTGATAGGTACATTTTAAGTACATAAAACCAACAAAGCTGATGGTGTTTCAGAAGTCATGGCGAGTGCAACAGAGAAGGAAACACCCCCAAATTTTTCTAAAAGTCTTAATCTAGCATGGGAAAAATTAGAGGAAAAGGAGTTTTGACCATGAGAAGATTGGGCAAAAAGAGAGACAAGCAGGACAACAGGGGAATGCGATGTGTGACATCGGGTTAAGTCACTTCTCCCCTCTCTACCTGCGCTCCTCTATGCAGAAAAGGAAAGTGTTAACATTTCTGCTCCATGAGGTACTGTGTGCTTAATTAAGATTTTGGAGGATAAGTTTTCTGCATGAATGCATTCCAGAAATGCAGACTCTTATTACTTAAATATTTCCACTAATGATAGTAACTTGGGCATTTTATAAATGCTCACTTTTATTCCACCTTGTTCTTCCCAAGCTTTATCTGGTAATTTAGAAGGTGTAAGAAACATTAATTGTATTACTGTTCTTATTAAGGAAGGTCCATTTTATGATAGCAGTGATGTACTACAGATCGTGATTTAAGATGTATGCTTCAGGTCAATTCTATACTGGCTTCAGTGGAGTTGCAGTGGGCATAAAGTCAGGAGAAAATGTGGTACTTTACATAATAATGTTGATGATTAATGGGCTCCTGGACCATAACTCCATATTCTGAGGCACTGATCCTCCTTCTCCTCCCTCCTGAAATTTGTGTCTTGACCCTTTCATCTCTTGTTAGCTACCTTTCCAGAGCTGTTCATTAATCAGCACCATTGATCTGATGTGGTCTGTCATATCATATTACTTAAAACACACATAAGCAAGCATTGGCCTGACTGTTCTTTATACAACACACCATCACAATATTTCCTTTATAGATGACTTAAATATTATAAACATCAATTTCCTGCTGGTGCTTGGTCATGAAATTTGCTTTTTCTAGGTTGGTTCCCTGCAGGACATTTCTATCTCTCCCCCTGGCTGTACTTCTTTCTGCTCAGAGACACCATCAAACACCTTCAGTATTCCCTGTTAGGGACACTCTATGTCTGACCTGCAAGAGACAATCAGCAGAACAGCTCTTTCTCTTTGCTTGACACCTGGTATCACAGTCTTCTGTGAGGAACTTTCTCTTAGTAAGTCCTGATCAAGGGGACTCAATTTTTTAGTTAATTGCTATTTTTTTTATGCCTGCAATACTCTTTTCCCCGATATCTTCAGAAGTATGCTTCCTTCTGCCTTCTGTGTGATCCCTAGTAATGAAAAAATTAAAAGAGGAGCTTCTTGTAAGCTTATTTCTGATTATTCTTATTTGCTGTGCTGGCACAGCACTGTCTATCATGAGGCAATGGAAAATAAGAACTTGCTAGTGCCACAGAAGTTAGCATGTCTGATCATAATCCACACATTGTACAGGTCTCTTGAGTAAGGTGGGGTCAGTTTTAATTGATGCTTTCACTATTGTGATGTATTCAGACTGAGTTGTCTAGGCTAAATGCAATTCTTTTTGGCCACTTTTTCTCTCCAGAAGTAGCATTTTGGGTGAAGTTCTTAAAGCGGCAACAAGAAGGAGAAGGCGAAAACACAAACCTGATTCAATAGTCAACTTGCTGCATGAAGTGTGTTATTCCAGATACATTTTAACGTTTCTTTTTCAAAAGGAGGCATGTCCTCTGACTAGGGCATACTGCAGCATTTATGTGACATGAACAAGGTTAGGCTGTTGGCTACCTATAGGTACATATCTAACCATAGTGTCTTAAACAGAAATCAAGATGGACTGGGATATAAAAAATGACTTTCCAACAGAGGTCAGAACTTGTGCCACAGAAAACAAAAATTTAGCAGCACAGGACACGCTATCAGAAGGCCATAGCATGATTTTTTCACAATAGTCAGGCCTTCATCTAGGAGGGAAAACTGCTCGTTTCTGTACTCTACTGGGAACACTGTATGTCCACTATCTGTAATTGGGCCTGAAATTCAGAAATTAATTTGTTAATGGATTAGACATTTGCAGAAAGACTTTTTAAAGAGGCTGGACTGCTCTAGCTTGGCATAGGCCAATTTCCCACAAGGACATCTTTGCAAAAGTACTAGAGAAAAAATCTCTCCCTGAAGTCCCGGGGGTACTTACTGAAATCTGGAATAGCAAGGTAGTTTGTAGTAAAGTCTACATCGTGTTCCTACTTTTTGTCTCACAAACCCTCTATTACTTGTCTGTATCTATTTCTTTTTCCCTTCTTTCACTGCCTTTTATCTGATGCTATAGAATTTCACTACCCTTAAGCTGCAATTCTTTTCTTAATTTCAATCGGGCATTTGGAATAGGCATTTTCTAGGCCTCACTTTCATCTGTTGATTCTTCTGATATTTCTTTCTATTTGCAAGCAGTATTCTCAATGCCACAGCTAACCACACCTAAGAGCTAAGGTCCAAAAAGATAATTCTTCTCCTGCTGACTTGCCTTTCCACTCCTCATGCTGAATGGCCCCTCCTGCCCCGGGCAGTGGTACAAGGCCTCAACCCTGAACTTTTGAAAAAGTTTTATGTCATTTAAGATATAAATTGGGGTGCTGCCTATTTTTGATTAATGAAGACCTCATCATGCTTAGTGTCTTGGGCCTATAAACCCCACACTTGCAGAGAAACGGCTTAGACGATGCCCAAGCAGAGTGTAGGTTGCTCTCTTGGCTGCACCTCGCTGTGGGCAGAGCAGGGTAAAGCAATGTTAGGCAATGTTAAGTACCGGTTAGGACTTTGCACATCTGATTTGAAATGTTGAAGATAACTGGTACCTGGAAGAGACAACTAAACGTCAGTAGGCAGTAGGCTTAATCAGAGCAGAAGCAGATCACCAAAAGCCCTGATGTAATAATATTCAGCCAGACATTCAAATGAATACAAAAATCTATGATGCCAGACTGAACTATGACAGCGTGTCAGACCATGAGTTATCTCTTCACAAGTGGTAAAGAGAAGAAAGTGTTGTACATATAGATAGATATACACCGATATGGTAACCGCATACATATATATGTATGTCTGTATAGTTATATACACAATTATTATTTTAAAATTATCTTATTCTGGCAAAATATTGCTGGGTACAACAATACGGAATTCTCTACATTCCTACTATGGAGCCTTCACCATCGTATCTGATTGTTGAATGAAACTACATACTTTTCAAAGCAATTCTTTAAAGTGGGGTGTGACTGAGGCAAATACATAAAACCATGATTTTATTGATGCTGGTGTCAAATACGGGGTAAATCTTCTGTGCTCAGTGGAACTGCACCTACATAAGCTTCCTTGGGAACAGACTGATTTGTGGGTAGTGCTTGTGTACTGCTAACGTTGTTGAGTTTTGAGTGCTAGTTCTCTACAGATACTTACTATTAATAGAGGCAGTTTGAGAGTATAAACAGCCTCAGGCATTCATGTGCTGATGCTGTAGGTTACAAGGCATCAGCATTATGGTATGAAACTCAAAAGGTTGTTGGGAGGGGAACAAGGTAAGAGGTTGTTTTGAAGCCATGAACACTGAAGGTGGCCAGCGCAATCAGAGTATCGCCTTGTTACCAAGAGGGTGGCACTTGGACAGCGTGACACTGCCTGGCTACCTTAAGCAAGGTTCTCAAAAAACTAAAGGTATAGTTGTGCCGCAATTACTACCAATGTTTCTGCAACTGAAATATGAGTTGCCATCACTGCAATCACCAGAGACGAAGAAAATGTGTAGAAATTAAATTGTTAGGGTAATATATCCGCCTAAGCTACTGCTTTGGCTAGATGAGCCAGATTAGCTCATGACAGATGAGCTTCATGAACATTTCATTGCCAAGGAACCCTGTCAAAATATTGGTGATTTCTCCGAATCTGTTCAACATCATGGAGATGTCAAATGAAATCTGAAAGGACATTATTTTTTCAGGAAGAACAAAAACAATGAAAGCATACGAAGAGAATGAGCTGAGTTTTTTTCTCCTCCCCTACACATTGCTTTGGTTTCATTGAATGCTGTCCTTGCAAATACTTTGGCATAAACCCTGAAACCCTTAGTCGCGTCAATTGAATTGAAGAAAGTACTGAATGTCCTCAAAGAACAGATCTCCATGTTTCAACAACCAGGTTTGCAAACTGATAATGTATTTTTACCTAGGTGCAGGGACTGTAAAATCTCAAAACATAACACAATTTAATGAAGATTTACACTACTGGCTCTGGTTCTGCCATACACTCCTCCCTCCTGGTCTCAGTGGTACAGCACTTGATGTGTCAATGTCCGGCCATCAAATTTGTAGACCTCATGCCAAAAGCTGGTCTCAATCACAAGTCTGAAGTACAATCATGAGTACGGAAGATGATACAAAATGGTAACTGATAAAAGTAATGAAATCTGATTTTTTTCACGGCTTGCTGCTTGCAGAAACTATGAGGTAGTTTTTACACTCATTTGTGGTATATTTCCATGGAGGACAACGGAATACCACCAGCTTTAAATTTCAATGGATTTGATCCATTTGTCACAGTACCACTCCCCTCAAGGTAACACAGGAAATAAAGCCTTCACTCATAAATCCAGTTTTCTCAAGCACCAAAACTCAGGTTATCCAATAGGTAAACAGAAAAACTGAACGCTCTCCTTCCCCCCCAAAAAACCTCTGCATCATCTTAATGGAATTCTTCCCTCTCATGAACTTTTATTACTTGACTTGTTTTATAAGGAGAGGCAGAAACTTACAGGATTTTTACCTGCCTTTACTAGAGGGAGATTTATATTAAAAATCATGTTTGCATGCATTCTGAGGGGCAAGGTCTGAGACAAGGAGTCTTTTCCTCAAGTTTTAAGATTCATAACACCAATGCCCAAATGCTGAGCTAAATGATGTTACTGACAGTCAGGAAAAACACTCAGATGATTCTGATTTTTTTTTGGTTTTTGTTTTGGATGACTGTCTCCTGTCTCTGAAGATTTCGCTTGCAAGTCAATCATTAAAGAGTCAGTAACCAACATAGTGCAAAGCCTAGGTAAAAAGCACCACAAACATGTTTTCCCATATCATTCTTCCTGTGTGCTTGCTGCCTCTGGCCTCAAACTGTACAAATGAAAGCTTGTTTGATTTATGTCAAAAACTATATATAAAATATCACACAGGATCCACAGAGAAACAGAGTCACTCTGGGCTTTGGTTTCATTATCCATTGAGGAATAACTGACTACAGCCTTGGAGTACGTAGAACTGATCAAAGCGTTTGCTTCCTCACAAGCAAAGAGAAACCCACTGTAGATTTCCTGTTTCATGCTTCAGTGCCAAAACACAATGAAAAAAGTTCTAGATGAGCATGTGAATTATTCTAAAACATTGTTCAATCAAATCTGATGGTTATGCACATTTGTGAAACTCATCATTTGAAATGTCAAGTCACTGACAGCAATGTGTCCTGAGGTGTGATGTATATTTGTGATAATTATTTGCTTTTTAAAGTTATGTATCATCTGCATCAAAACAGGATTCTTCTTAAGTGGGCCTGAAATGTAGAGATGTCAGTGCTGGCTGTGTTACTCAGATCTGAGTTTTAAATACACTGTGCTGGCAAAGCACAGAGTCAGAATATGACTACAATGCCATTTTTAAGGCATTCTGAATTATTTTTCACTTTTCTCCCAAAACTGTATGCAGTGTGGCTGATGAAGAACGATTACTAACATTAATAGTAGCAGAAGTGATTTCTACTCTGTACAGTATATACAGCATGATGCATTAAGGAAAATAACATAGCAATAATTGCTGTTATTCTTACTCCAGTATTAGCAAATGACAAACTCTTGGAATTTATTAGAACGCAGTATTCAGCTCTCTTCTGTGGCTCTTAAAGGCTATTTCTCTGGACATTTCAAAACTTTCTTGAATGAAACTGAAGGCAGTTGGCTCTGTTGTTGGATAAGTTCTGCTAACGTAGGAGGGCTGTCTCCTGAGTGCTAAAAAGACCATTTCCAAATCTTCAGCATTTTCCTCCTTGACAGCAGAATTTACTACGCAGAATGGTTTAGATGATGCTGACATGAAATTTTACAGGAGAACTACAGTATTCCAAAAGGAGACATGGTAGGGAATGGCAGTGACTTGAGGGGACCCAATAGCAACTTCCCCACCTTTTATTTCTGGAAGGTGAAACTCTGTAAATTAGCACCACGCTGGTTTTCACTTTGGTATTCTGAACATAACTCTTTTTCCTATCAGGAAAGAAATTCTGCAAGGAGGAGATTGGATCTTTGTAGACAATCTGGCAGCTACCTTACTCCTGCTATCTCCCAACAGAAATTATTGTAAGAAAATGGCCCAGATGAACAAAATTATGAAGGTGCTTGTAGATATTCTGATCTCTGCCACAACCAGCAAGAAGTACCATAGGAGATGGATCAGGAATCTTAGCTGTAGGGGAGCTCAGAGCTATTCTAGTTCAATCAGATTTCTCAATTTGCTCTAATGAAGAGTGCTGGCAGAAGTTCAAAGCTACTCCAGGTCTCGACTCTCCCTCCACATTACTATAAAAATGACTGTAGAAGTGTTAACTGCAGAGGAGCCAAAAGTTGTTTTGGTTCCAGCCTTTCCCAGCAGGAGTAACTGAGAAAATAGAGTAGGAGTGCTAGTTCTGCTCACAGCTCCCTCAGCCCTCCTGCAGAACACCAGAGATGTTGCCGGGAACATGGCAAAGTGTGCCCAATGCTGTCCCCCCTCGCAGCTCCTGCAGCCTCAGCCATTCCCTGCAAATGCCACCGATACAGATGCATCGGCTCAGTAACTCCAGAAGTCTTCAGAATTAGCATTAACCTCCGCTGCTGATAACCCGACGGCTGTTTGAGAGGCAGAAGGTATCAGGAGGATGGCTGTGTTCAGCCAGCATTGATTTCTTCAGCCTTTTGTCTGTGTCTGCTTTCTGTCTCGTTTGGAGGTGGTTACTGTTACTACAAGTAGCATGAATCATGTCTCTGTTAAAAAACAGAGCTTCAATTGTCTTACATAACCCCTGGTAACGGCATGTCTAATAATAGCAAGCCATTTCCAGGTAGGGAATCTGTCTGAGTCCCAGACCCAGACACATGCACACACACACACATTCGTATTACTTTTTACACTTCACTTCTGGGAAGGAGTGAGCTTTTAACATGCAATATGACAGTTCTGAGCTGCAGGACCTGGCAACTATTATTTTAAAATGCCGTTTTTCACTTAGTGCCTTGAGAAGCCAGTCCGGTACGTGCAATTTGCTTCACAGCCCAAGCAGCAAGAGAGAGCGAAATGAAAACCTGACAGCACTGTTTGGTTTTGAGAGGGCATTGAATGGTAAAGGCCATGGCTGGATCCTGACCTGAAAGCTGGACTCTTTCTGGACGTGAACTCTCCTTCTGTCTCTTAGAGAAGGCCCACATTTTGATAAAGTTGGTACTTCTCATAGTTCTGGCAAACCCTTATTTTTTCCACCCCTCAGTTTCCCCCTTGGAAAAGTAAACAACCTGCAACTCTGTCACTACGGCAGGGCTAATAGATAATGCTGCAAATCAATAATGAGGTCTTCAAAAGAAACTTCTTTATAAATTGAAAACATTATTTGTATTATAACCCATGAGTGGCTGACAGAAGGAAGAAGTTTCTGAAGTTTACTATGGTTTGAGGTCAAGGAACAAATTCTCACTGGTAACGTTGCTGCTGTGCAGCGAGACGTTGAACTACCTGTCCCCTTGCCAAATGAGACAAAATTTTGCTGTAAAGAAACATGCTATCAGGTCCATCAACTTCAGTATCCTGATTCTGGTTAATAATAAACACAAGACTCTTCAAAGGGAAAGAATCATAGAAACACAGAGTATCTCTAGTTGGAAGGAACCCATAAGGATGATCAAGTCCAACTCCCTGCTCCTTGCACAACTACCTAAAACTAAATCATATGACTAAGAGCATCATCCAGACACTCCTTGAACTCTGACAGGCTTGGCGCCATGACCACTTCCCTGGGGAGCCTGTTCACAAATGGAGTGGTTCTAGACTGTTTCACAAGGTTTTCCAAAGAAACCAGTTACTTCTGACCTCTCTTACCAACAGTCAGCATACCTGGGTATCTAAACTTGGATTATATGGTATTACCAACATAAGAGCTGGGCTTCAGCTGTTCCAAACTTCTATGTTCTCTCAGTTCAAGAGATGGTTTGGAGCCAGGGATTTGGAAAGTCAATTTGACTTCTGAATTTGCTCAGCTTTGAGAGTTAAGTTTAGGTTCATCTCTTCACATTGTGGGAATGTAATATACAATTAAAAACTTAACTGAGGACTTAATAAAAAATGTCCTCCTTCAGATTTTATTTCTAAAAGTATCATCTTTCTCAGCTCAGATTATCTTTCTTGAAAGTTTTTGGAAGTACTTGAAAACAATAAAGCTTAGTGGATCAGATGTCAGACTCTGGTTCTATGCCTACTTCTGACCAAGGCATACTGTATAAACAGGCAGTATCTTTAGAGGAATCATTACTTGCCCGTTTCACAGGATCTATGGACAATAACTGAGAATTTGATATTGTTATTATGGGATCAAGCACCTTCCTTATTATGAGTCCCTGGATCCACGAATCACCTTACAGTAAAGTGAGAACGTGACTAAACATAAATTGTGTTTGAACTTACAAACTGACTGTTCTTGCCAACAATTGCAGAGCGACTTTCATGGATGCCCTCCCATTAAGTTAGTCTGTAATACTCATATGATCTCAAACAGATTTCTGTGGGTGCAACAGGGAAAAAATTTGACTGGTACTTTTATTTGTTATCAAATAAAAACCTATGGTTCAGTGCAATAAGCCTACTGTGAAAAGTCCAAAGACCCAAGCAAGTGAAAAAAACAAATCAAACAAGAAACCTGCTGAGTTGTAAACTGTAGTTTATCAGTATCATGCAGTCATGAGCTGACTGTGTTACTGCCCTAGGGTAAGAAGTTCTTACCTTTTCTGTAGGAAGTCAAATTAATTTTCCTTCACTATCTAGTAATCCCCTTGTCAAGCAGTAAGAAATTCAGATATTGGCCACTCTGTCTTACAACGTACTATTTAGAAAGTTGAAAGAGAGAAACGAATGGAAACCA
>NW_009647236.1:4519217-4534486 GCF_000708025.1 Charadrius vociferus | reverse complement strand
TGCTAGAAAAACAGTATTAATATTTTAATTGCTGATCATAACACTATGTCCCAGATTCCAGCTAAGCATTGGAGAACACAACGCATCTTGTGCATTCAGGTTATTTTTATTAGGACTGAAACTCCTGCAGGAAACACTTTCACTGGTGGCCCAGTAAAGGGTTAAACAAAAGTTGGACTCAAGTTTACAAAGCCATCTGAACTGGCTTCAAGTAGACATGAAACATCAATGCATCTGGAAAATGGAGCTTGCAATTGACTGTTCTGTACCATCTGCTCTCAAGAACATTTTCTGCTTGGGAGTTGCATAAGCAATGAAAAAAAGCACACAAACAACTTCCTGTACCATGTTTTCGGTCACTTGTAATGACGCATTACAAAGCAAACCAGCTAAATATGCACAACTGTGCCTCACTCCAGATGACAACATGTATTATATAAGAGCAATGCCTGACAGAAAGACACTTATTTTAAGATATCACGACACAAAGATCACCCAAGGGGAAACATTCACTTCATGTGAGAGTTGGGGGCAAGTGCCAGAGAGAGTTTTGCCTCCATCTCGAAAGGCCAAGTGCAGTTTAGAAGACAGAAGAATCAAAAAGAGGACTTTTTTTTGGTTTACAAAGTAAAATGACAGAACTTGTTGGATCTCCTTCTGTAAAGGGGAGTTTAACTTGTAATGAATGTAAGCTTTTTGTTGTTATTTAATGTTACTTTAACACATTTTAGATTCAAAATTATTCTTTTCCCAAAAGCTTTCAAAAATATCATTTGTTTAGGTTCGCTTTGTTTGCCTGTTGGGAAGCCATGGCCTGATTTAATCTCGTATTGCGGCATAAATAAAACAATATCCACAGGAATTAGAACAGTTTAACCAGAATAAAAATATCTACCTCTCCAAAAGGGTCCCAAGCCTTTAAAACTGCGTGTGTATGTATGTGTTGGCCTCTTTCTCTTTCCAGTGACTGCACTAATGGAATGGAGACATATGGGGAAAGCCCAGTACCCGTGCAAACGCAGGGAACTGCTGAAGGCGAAAGGGGACTGAAGCCTAGACTGAAGCAGGGTGTGCAGCTGAAGGAAGGTATTTTGCCTCTACTTTGGTAGATTTTTGATGCTGAAGTTGAGATGAGTTTCCCCGCTAATGAACAGACTCAGGCTATTAGTCCACAACCGTTACCACGGGATCACTCAGCAGTATAGATCTGACCCGGTTTGGGCATGGGCCCGTGATCACATTACTATCAAATTAGCAAGAGTTTGTGTCGCTGCAAGAGAACAGACGATATATAATCTAGCCTGAAGTCAGAGTGGCGCAGACAGGTGATATCTGATCTGGCATAAAGCCTGCCATATAAAGTTAATCCATTTGTTCTGAAAACATTCAAACTTGGGAGTATGTGAATTTATCCTAGATCAACACTTTGTGTTATATGACTACAGTGTTTTTGATAGAGTATTATGACTCAGATCCTCTGTGCCATCAGACCACAGCTTCAGAAACTATTTGCCCCAGAGATTTTGCATGGAAACAACCAATTCTATCAATCTACAGGGTAAACCTGGGCTGTGAACAGCTCCAGGGGAGACAAACTCCCACCCACCTGAGCAGCAGACTGTCTTTGTAAAGACTAGCCATGTAAGAATAAAGGGGTTCACTTCCAAATCAGCATCTATTACTTCACACAGGCCAAAAAGACTTGGACCACTGAATTTTCTTCTTACCTTCAGAATACGGTGGCTTTGTTGCTAATACGGGGCTTTCCTAGGTAATGGACCCTGTAGTCTAGAATCTGCAGGACTAGATTATTCTCAGGAGACCAGTCCATCTCCAAGAAAATATCTCAGCTTGTGGCAACAAAGTCTCAGGTTAATGAGAACTGTTTTAAGATTTCAGCTGAATTAAGCAGGCGCAGAGTTCACACAGGTCACCTCTGCATGGGAAGGAACATCAATATGTTTTCTGTACCTGCAATTCATTAATAGCAAAACCTGGTTCATATCCTCTTTGCTACAGCGTCCTTCCTCTGCCTCCCTTTGCTGCCTAGCCCCCTTCCTGACTATAATGCCTTACACCTCCAGCCATCAGAAGGAGACCGTATGAAATTTTGTTCATAATTACACTGGCAAGTTTCCTCTGGTTATCGTGGAAGTTGCATCCTCATAAACGAGAGCAGAATTTGGCCCCCTGTCTTTTTGAAAGGAAGACTAACGATCAAATAATTTTCTCACATCTCTGTTTGCACTTTCACAGTCTGGTTACATTGATTTGTGTCTCATAAGTAGACATTTCCTTTGTTGGTTACAAATCAATGTTATAGACCTAGCCTGCCTGCACATTTTTCCCTTCCCTCTTACTGTGTGAAAAACAAAGTGCAGCTTCAATTCTTCTTGCTTTATACATGTGAACTTCCTTGATGAAGCATAAGAGAGAAAAGCAGATAAAATTCCAGCTCTCCCTCAAAAAACAGGAAACGTCTGTGCTTAAATTTCTAATTACAGAGATGCTTTATGGTATGATAAACACCTTTATCATTCCAGTCCTGCCACGGCTTTGTTAACCTAGTTATAATCCTCTCTTTCAGATATTGCAAGATTTCCCATAGCAGCCCAATGTGATATCAGACAGCTATGACTTCATGACATGAGTAAGGAAAAAAGAGGCAAAGGTTTTAGTCTGCAGTAGGACTGAGCTGCCACGCAAATCTCCTGGAAAGCATGGAAAAGAAAAGGGTTTGCAATTGGTGCCTGAGAGGCTATGAGCTTTTTGACTGGAGTATGAAAATACAACAGTGAAGATAGCTGGGTATTTTACTACAAATGGATCCACATGATAGCAGAAAAGGAGTAGTAAGAAACAGAGCCATCAATCAGAATATACCAAGAGAAAGGAAGCACAGGTGTAAATGTGGAACATCTCAGTTTGATTTGCCTTTATTAAAAGAGAAAAAAAAGTTGAAAAAAAAAAAAAGAGTAAAAGCAGCCTCAACTCAATCTCATCAATTTTAATACTATGAAGATGTTTAGGAAGTGACAGTTCCACCAATTTGATGGAAAACTCATGGCTGCCAAAATAAAAATAGAAATAGATTAGAGCTGGCATCAATAAAAATAATAATAATAAGGTTTAAAGGATGTGAGATCAAAAAGGAAAAGAAAAATTTTACAAATATGAAACAGGGATTGCTACACTGCCGTCACCACCATCAAAGAACATCTTCAGAAGTCAAAAGGGAATTTTATTTATTTTAAAGAACAGTAGTAGGAATCAGGAAATCTGGGTCCTACTTACACCTCTTCTGGGGAATCTATGCTTGGCCTTGAGAAAGATACTTCAGTGCTCCGCACATCAGCTTCTCTGTAAGGCCAATCGAGATAATAACAGATCGATTTCACAGCCATTTTATAAAGCTTAATTCATGAATGTTGAGAAAATACTTTGAGGTCTTTATGTAGAAACTATTATATGGAAGGAAAGACAAAAAGGACTTTGAAGATCTGGGAAACACTTGAAAAAGAGATTCCACAACTTGACTATCTCCTGGAAATCACAGAAAAAGAACAAATCTCTTCCTTTCCTGGATTTTATTTCCAAAGGAAGCTTCTCAGCCAAATGGGCAAAGAAGTTGCCCCTGCAAATAGTTGAAGAATCAGTGAGTAAGTGGTAACAGGGAGCCCTGGCTTTGCTGCGCGCTTGCTCAGCCTCACTCCCTGCTGAAACACAACGCTGTAACACCATATGCATGTGCCCATTCCCAGTGAGATAACACCATCCTGCCGGCCTATTGGGAAGAGAAGTTATGACTACTTGGATAGCTACTTACACAGCCTCTTGCCAGCAGCAGTTCAGGCAAGTTGCCCCAACTGTTGCTATAAGACTCTGAGGACCAATCATTTGGTCTCTCTGTTCCACCAGTCCACAACCCTAGGCATCAGCCCGCTTTGCTTGTGTTTAAAATGGACCTGGCTTTCTAAAACTTTTAAGTATTGTACTAGTAGACATAGTGGAATAGCCATTGATAGATTAAATCCATAAGCTAGGTTACAAAGAAAGAAACAGAGATGCAAAAGGAGAACACTAAAATTAAGAGAATTATAAAAAAAGCCCACAAATTGTTCTGATTTGATACAAGTTTTCCAAACTATTTTACTTAGATGTAGATGACAAATAGAAGATACAAAGCTGCCATGAGTTAGACCTGCAGAATCAAATCTGTTCATTGATGTTGTTTTGATAGCATCCATCATTGTCACAAGTCTTGTCTCTAGTAAGAGTTAATCCTAAAGAAAGAACTCAAGAGACAGAACTGCCCAAACGTGCGTTAGCTTACTGATGAAGAATATAAGCTACCAAAAACTCCAAGCAGTAATATGGTACCCATTCAAAAGGACTACCACAACCATGTTCATCTAAGGATGGAGAAAACTCAATATGCATTTCAATACAAATATAGTTGAAGCTGCTTGTTTACAGCATATGGTGCCTTCCACTGTATTCTGCATATTTTTCTTATCTTGCACTATCAAAGTTAGCAGACAGTGGAAAGGTATGTATCTGTTTCTTATCTTATCCTGAACAGGCTTCACTAACAAGGACATAAATTCTGTCTTTTCAATACCAAGCTGCAATTAGCACAGAGGTCATGACATTGCAGTTAGCACAAAGGTCACAGTAGCAAAGCTACCCGGGGGTTTCCACACTACAGCTAAGCATGAACCCAAAACACTCTGGGCATAGGGAAAAGTATAGGCTTTTTTTTTATGTCTGTATATATGCATGCCAGCAGTAAATATTTAAGGAACAAACAACATCATAACACCAGAATGAGAAAAACAATGATCGTAAGCATAACAGTGATCAAAATATCTAATTGCCAGATGGACAAAATAGGTTTACCCGGTGGTGAGCACTGTGGAGAGAAATGAAGTCTTGCCTTTTACATTTCATGCATTTTAAGAAGCTGCTTAGATTATTTGTTTACTTTAACCTGACATCAATTCTGTTGACAGTAAGTGCTAGAGCAAAATTTGTACTGGAATACAAACACCTTCAACAATTCCAAGGTATCTCAACATGGCGTTTCTTTTTATATAGCTGTATGAATAAATATCAAAAGGTGAAACATCTGGGTTCAAGTCACCCAAATACTGGGGAGAAGGACCCAGACTGAGGATTTTGCTGCAGGTGCATGTTACTTTAAAACCTAGTCTCATGAAGACAATATGATTCCCTTACCCTAACATTTTCAAAGAAGCCTTGGATGGACTTAGGTAACTAAAGGTGAGTTGCCAGTGTTTGCTACACATTGGAGCAAATAGCCTCAAAACCTCAGCACACAGGGTTGGCTCTGAAAGCAGGTGGAGTTGAACTGTTAACTGCAGCATCCGAAACACACATACCATGAGAGGATTATAGAGAGTTCTGTGACAACTACACTTTAGGAAAAAGAGGGAACACTTTAGGAAAAGGGGCTGAAGGAGCCTGAAAGGAAAATGAATAAATTCAGATCAATGGAACAGGCCTGGAGGCTGCTAAAGAGGCTGTTTTAAGAGCCACAGACAATGGTCACAGTCTAGACCAAACACACACAGAGAGAAAAGTCAAGACAAATCAGCACCATTAAAAGCTAAGTAATCACATCATGTAACAGCAAGATACACCAATAGTCTCTCTGTCTCTGCTCTGAGGTGAAATCACCTAGAATGTGACATTTGTTTCTGGGCACCTCCTCATCAGAGTGATTGGAAAGAGTTCAGAGAAGAGCCACATAAACCACCAGGGTGGTGGAAAGACTGAGCTATTAGGAAAAGAAGAGCTACATCTGCAGAGCCCAGTTACATGCCAATGACTAGCAGATGAAGGGAAAGGCATGAAAACAAGCTGTGTATAATTGAAAGGTGCAAATGCCAAAAAACAAAGGAAAAATAAAAAGGAAAGAAGAGAGGGTAGCTAATAATAAAAAGGTGTATGAATGAAATCAAGACCAGTAACATAAAGTTGAAATTCCAGGGAGCAAATAGCATAAGCCCGAAGAGCAGTCTCCTTAGGGAAGGAACTGAAGGTTGACTGTGTATTTAAAACTGCCCTAGACAAAACACTAGACATGTGACGCATACACCATCCTTCATTGGCTCTGGGGAGATGGGCTGAGAAGGTCTTGATTGTTTTTCCAGTTTGATGACTCCAAGGTACACTGTGTTTTTCTGGCCTAAAAACCATCCGTAAAAATATGGAAACCCATGAAACACGCTTTGGCAGGTTAGATGATGATTAACTAGAAGGAGACTAAATTCATGTTCATTGAATAATCCTGTGAATTAGACAGAGTTGTATATGAGGAAAGGAGTAAAGCAGCAAGGAGCAAAACCTAGCCATTGAGGAAATGGCTCTTTTAGCATCAGATGGTACAATGAGGAACAGCCATACAGCAGAGTCGATAATCCATTGCATAAAAAGACAGCAGCATGTATGGATCGGGCAACAAGATGTGACAATGGAGTTGGGGAAATGACTTCAAAGGATACATGACTTCCTGAATCATGATTCTGAGGTGGTCAGCTAGTCTATGGAAGGTTTATATGCTTGCATCACAAATCCGGAAACCTGACTGTGCAAAGTGGAGCTAGTCTCTCTCTCTAAATCATCCTAAGAAAGTCAATGACAGACAGCCAGAGTGAGCCTTGCACTCTTCCATACTATTGAACCATGGATATAAGCCTATACAAGAAAAAATAATATTTCCCTTACTTCAGTATTAAAACACTGGAAAATGCTGCATACATACGCAAAAAGTATCAGATAGCCACGCAGGGGGTGGCAGTGGAGGGAGCACAGGCATTTGGACATGATGAGATGAAACACTACTGTCACTTCCCATCCATAACCCTCCTGTAGCAAGGAGTGCAGACAGGAAAACCACCAGCTAAACCTGAGACATAAAAGTTACTACACAAAGCAAACCGGATCCTGACTGATTTCAGCCTGCACTGGAAATGATCCTTAGCTTTTTCAACCAGAAAGTAAAGAGCTTATGGGTGAGAAGCAAGGGGAAGGTAGAAACAGAGAAATAAACTTGTTTTTTACTGATAGTTTTCAGCAAGAAGGACAAACTCTGTCCTTATAGCAGTGGTGTTATCAAAGAGAAAAAATAGGTTAGTGGTTTATTCGAGTGACATCTGTTATTCTTGTTACATTTTTTGGAATCAAAGGAAAAAAAGACAACCTTCTTTGGACCAGAGGCACTAACTGATTAAACTTCCCTGTGGTCTTACATAGGAGGGGCTACTTCAGATTTGGTGCTGCCATGTAGCCTTGAAAATGCAGAACCTTCCTGACACTGCTAGATCAGTCTGAGGTCTTATGAGTACAGTTCTGCTGACTGTGAGATCATGATGTGAAGGAAAAACATATCAGGAAGTTTCAGGAGACATGATACAAAGTTCATTTTTGCTTCTAATATATTCTTCTGCTAACCTTCCTCATTGGTCAAGTATGACATCCAGAAGACTCTTTCCAAAGCCAACCACATCCTGGGCTGCATCAAAAGAAGCATGGCCAGCAGGTCGGGGGAGGTGATTCTCACCCCTCTACTCCACTCTCGTGAGACCCCACCTGGAGTACTGCATCCAGCTCTGGTGCTCCCAACACAAGAAGGACATGGACCTGTTGGACCGAGTCCAGAGGAGGGTCATGAAGATGATCAGAGGGCTGGAGCACCTCTCCTATGAAGACAGGCTGAGAGAGTGTGGGTAGTTCAGCCTGGAGAAGAGAAGGCTCCGGGGAGACCTTATAGCAGCCTTCCAGTACCCTAAAGGGGGCCTATGGGAAAGATGGGGAGGGACTCTTTATCAGGGAGTCTAGTGATAGGATGATGGGTAATGGTTTTAAACTGAAAGAGGGGAGATTTAGACTAGATATGATGAAGAAATTCTTTACTCTGTAGGTGGTAAGACACTGCAACAGGTTGTCCAGAGAAACTGTGGATGCCCCATCCCTGGAAGTGTTCAAGGCCAGGCTGGATGGGGCTTTGAGCAACCCGATCTAGTGGGAGGTGTCTAGTGTCTCCTGTCTAGTGGGAGGATTTGGAACGAGAGGATCTTTAAGGTCCCTTCCAACTCTAACCATTCTATGATTCTGTGATTCTACGATCTTTGGAGAAGTGGAGCTGTTTATACCAGCAATGGTGCACAAAATGGTAAACATAAATGCAGTACTGATTACTTTGCAAATCATGTCCTGAGGCTGAAGGTCCAATGAAACTGATTTCAGAAGCAACATCAGATAAGGTATTCTCATGACTCCCCAGGCCATTGCAAAAAATTACTCCCCGATCCCTGCAAAAATCCATGATTTAAAGAAAGATTGGTTGTCTCCATTCATAGCCCAACTCTACAAACAGCTGTGCTGGCACAAGTTAGGGAGTTGTGCAATGTGTTGGCAAATCTGAGCAGCCAAAGAGGGAAATTTGTTCAACTGGTTTGGTCCCTGAAGCCCATGTATCGACAAACCACAGCCCGTGCACCTTATTAGCTTTCTGCAGTTTCCTGCTAACTAATGGTATGTACCTGTCCATCTGCAGAGCCAAATATAGCTTCTTTTAATAGAAGAGAAAGAAATCCCTGCTGAGCCTGACAGAAGACAAGCCCAACGTGTGGCTGCCTGGTGCTGTGGAGTCCTGTGACAAAGATGGCTTGAGGCTGTGTGTTTATCATCCAGCTGATGCACACTGATAACTTGACCTCTACACTTACAAGATCCGTGTAATATTTCATTGCTTACCTCAGTTTCTACAGGCCCCGTATACTAAAACCCCATGTACGTCACAGAGGACCTTCCAAGCAGCTGACAGACAAAACAATTCTGGCAGCCATTCTGGCTAGGAGAACACTTAAATATGAGGAGGAAATACAATGCTGCTCACTCCCCCAAGTGCAAGCTAATTTTAAAGTTAATACTGTAAGTCCTTATAGATAGGATGTTTTAATTACCTTGAGCCTGTCCAAACCAGCACTCCTGGTACTGCTGATATGACTGACAGCTGATAGCTTTTCTAAACACCAAGCACAGCATTGCAGTCACTAGTGACTCAAACTGCCTAAAATGGTGCGATTTTTATCACTTTGACAATATTTATGACAACTCGCTTTAAGCATAAAGGGATTTTTAAAATTTGCTAAGATTTATAAAATGATCCCACCTAAGAGTTTGATGTGTGTATGTAAATTGATATTTAAAATCACAAAGAATGGTCTGACTTTGCCTCATACCAACATTAAAATAGGTCCCTCGGCTCACAGAAACAAGCTTGGCCCTCCTTTCCTCAGTTTACGTAGCCTCCCACTCAGCTTACTCTCCCTTTTCCCTGGGAAAATAGATAGGGCTCTGCTCCCCAGTATAGCAATCTGACTTCCTCTGTGGAAGGATACACGAATGTGGTAACCAGAGAGACAAGGCATGCAAGAGAATCAATGGCTGAGCTGATCAAGCTAATTCAGCTGTTAAGAAGAGACCAAACCCCATAAGCCCCACAAAGGTCAAAAAGCATCTCCTAGATGATGCCCAAGAACAACCTGGAAGTCAGTGTCATCCAGAGAGTGCTAATATATCAAATTCCATGGCAGAAAAAATACTATGCAAGCAAGAACTTGTTGTGTATATGAGCTGAAATTTTTAAACTGTCCCCCACAGGGATAATCATAGTAGGATCCACAACGAGAAAGATCTTGTTACAATTGCCCACCAAATACTAATGTAAACAACACCATGCTTCTATATTCAGAAAGCATCTACATCTCTGACAAGTCTTCTAAGATTTCTGAGACCAGAGCAACAAAAGCCAGGCAAATGCAAGTAGGTCTTAATTTCCAAATACAGGTATCTTAACATCCAAAGGGTGTGTTTGCAATTTTTTCTGGCTCATGAAGTATTATGTACTAGAATACCTAATCTCTAATTTATGTCTGATTCAGCTCCTGCTAAAATAAGAGATGCTGATGGAACCAAATGGGAGGCCAGGACATTTCCAGAAACTCTTTAGCTATTATCAGGCCTGGCTGTCTATGATACATAAAGATGCTCTTTCAGGCAGAAGCAATGAGCATGGCTCCACCCAATGCAAACTGTAGTCCTACTAGAATGGTCTCTTTAGTAGAGATCTGCACACCCTCCCCTGTGTATCTGACCTTCTGTACACTGTCGGTGTAGGTGCACCTACTGCTGGTGCAACAGATGTTAAAGCACGAAAACCTGACTCCCAGAGCAGAGGGATTAATGGGGCATTAACATTAAGGCCCCAGTTGTGGCTGTTTGAATGCTAACAGCCTTAAGCAAGTTATCCAAAACACAAGCTTGCTGTGTGAGCCACTAGAACTTACTTATAGAACGTTTGGGGCCAAAACTTGCTCCAGGATATGCATGAGGTCATCCTGATGATGCTAATAGGAAGCCATGTGCTATATATTAGGAAAGCAACTGTTTCTAAAAAGGGGTATTTTAAAGCAGAATGTAACAGGTTAGCTTTTACTGAACTGTCCTTTTACTATTTACATTTACAAAAATTAATCACGTCACAGATGTCCAGACTCATCAGCTGGGCTCCAATTCGCATTCTTCACTAACATTCCCACAAAATCAGTTAAAGAAAAACTTGATTTTAAAGCCTAGCATGTTGAACTAATGTTCTGTTAAATCAGTTATTTATTGACCCTTGTTGTAATTCTCCTTTTGAAACTCTTCTGATGCACCTTTTCCCATCCAAAGTGTATTTCATGGTCCAGAGATGTTTTTTGACTGAGCAGAGTGTATTTTCACCTACTCTTCACCTCCCAGAGCAGTCTTTCAGGGCCCATCATGAGGTATGCCATTAAACCTAAAGCATGCACACGGCTCCTCTCACATTGCAGCTAACAGACCTGTTAGACTTCAAATCTGCTGGGCAGCAGCAGGTAAACACAGCTTTTGTTTTAGCAGCTCAGTTACAGCTAAGTGAGCATCTGCCCTAGCTGTACGCAATAAACCTTCTATTTCAGAGGAGTATAATTGTCATTGCATTTTGTTGTCCTTTGAAACTTGGAGCAAGAGGCTTCAGCCTGAGGGTACACTGCAGTCTTTAGGATATTAATAAAAGCACATCCTTCACTGCTTACTACCATATGCAATTATTGATATCTGTGTAAAATGAAAGGGAAATATCTCACTACCTAAAGCCTCGAATGATCCACTTGGCATGGGATTCATACACAAAAGGCAAAGCAGTAGAAATGCAGTACTGTTGCATGGTTATGGTACTTGCTACATGCTATATACTGAGCAAAACCCTGCTGTCACTTTGAAGATTTTCCTATTCCTGTTGACAGGTGAGGGGGCTCTAGAGAAGTGTCTGATCGGACTCTACTTTTCAGCTCTAATGAAGCTTTCTGCAAAGTGAGAGTTGAGCTGGCTCCATTTGCCACTTCTCTTGCAAGAATTTCACTTGTGGAAGATATGGGCCTGTTCACTCACATCAAACTCCTTGTTTCCCCCCAAAAAGACCTTTGTATCACCATTTCTTCAGGGAATGCGTTAGTACTTCTGTTTTATGTCTCCATGGATGGCACAGATGCAATTTTGAAAGCAAATCTGTGGTGAAATTCAAGACAGGAATGCATCATATATGTGTTCAGAACAGGGTTTCCAGGGCATGAAGACTGCGAAGTAATCGGCAACTGATTCAAAATCTTAGAATGGGCAATTTGAGGCAAATTAATCTATGTAAAGTTATCTATAGCACGTAGGGAACACATGCATACACACATACATGCTTTTGGAAAAAATACCCAACCTCTCAGTACACACTGACATTGCATAGTACATACATTAGTGTCTAATGAAGTGTTTGGGGCCCATGCTAACTTTGATGTGTAGGGCTTTAAGTCATGCAGCTCATGCTAATGTTACTATATGCTGCTATGAATACAGAGAAGAATTTTTAAGACCAGCTCAGTGTGTTACACTCACAAGTCTCATTTTATTTCAATGTAAATTGTGTGTTTAATCTCTTTTGAAGGTTTCAAAGATCCTAGCCACCTCTTTTGGGCAGAGAGTCTCATGAAAAGGGATGCAGTGTAAATTCTACCTGCCTGTTACATTGTGTTCCTCCCTTTCCCACACTTTTCTTTCTGGCTGTCCCTTTATCTGCCTTTTTTGGTCTCTCTTTACTCATTTCTAGTCATTCCCTTAGCCTGCTACTTGTTTTCCACTTCCAGTTATATATTTTGTAATACCCTCTAATATATGCCTTTTTCCTGCTATTCCTACTTCCCTCTCCTGGCACTGTCACTGTCCCATGCCAACACAGTACCTGTGCTGTAATTTGTGTGTTTACCTTTACCTTGCATTTATTACGAGAAACTCTCTCCATCTCACACCCTCACCTTTCGTTAACTCTGATTTCCTATCCTCTTCAGTTCCTACTACTGCAGAAAAGGCAGGAGGGGGAATGAAGTGCTTGTGGAGGCAGGGCTGGCTGTCACAGATTGATTGACAATGAGCACGGTGCCTGCAAGTGCCGAGATGCTGCAGTTTGTAGAGTGAAGTGAGACCTCGGTGCCCGGTACGCCCTCCTTGATTGAACAGACATTTTGAGTGTGGCTGCCGATCACCATTAGCCCAGTGACTCCCTGCATTCTCCTCACTTCCTTCTCCCAAGCTGTCAGACTGGCAAGGCTCAGGAGAAATCACAGGTTTCGTAATTGCATTTGTGCCTGCACAGAGAGAAAACTTAAATAAAGGCTGGTCAGATCTGTACGGATGATGGAGAATGCTTTGCTCCATTCTGCGCTAGTGTGGGCTCTTCGATTTGTGCCTGGCAGCTTCCTTGTTCCTGAGAACAGAAAGATAAACTGTGGCTTTGTATGGATGGGGAAGATGACAAAGAGAAAGGAGAGAAAAAGAAATTCATTACATTTATCTGTGCAAACATTTTCTCAAATGATTCTTGCAGTTTCATGTACCGAGTCCCCTCCATGGGCGCATCTATCCTGGATGGCTGTATCTTGGATTTATTGAAAAAGCTTGTTCCTTTATCTACACAGTCAGATTGGAGCCCTTTATTGGCGCTGATCCGTCAGTTCAGACTCTTCTGACTGCTCCTTGCTCAGAGGCAAGGCATCATGCACTGTTTCAATGGCTATTTAAATGGGGGGTAGGCTTTGGCAGCTCAGTAATTCAGAGAGGATGCGCAGCAGCAGCCAGTCTGGACTGTGAATCCGACTCAAAAGTGGCTGAGTTTTCCTTTGACCGCACAGGATAGACTCATCTAGAGGTCATTTTCCAGTAAAACCAAACACAAAAGCTGACTAAATCAAGATGGCCCAGTGACTCTTGAGAATCCCAGTGCCTTTAATGATCTGAGAGAAAGCAGGAGCCACAGACAGGCCTTCTCCCAGACCTTCCTTTTTAGAAGGTAATGGGTGGCTCTATGGGCAGCCTTAGTTTACTTAGCTCAGTAGCTCACAATTACTGAAATAACAACAAGTTGCTTTCTTCTTCTTTATCGCAAAGTCTCACGGGAAGCTTATTTTGCATACAGTGACTCAGAAAGCTGCCTGCTAAGCTGCACGTACTGTATGTCTGTCTGGAACAAGTCAGAGTAATTTGTCCTCTTGTTTACAGCCGCCTATTTATAACAGTACAGAGATGACCCAAGGATACACCAAATCTCCCCTCCACACGCCCAGAAAGGGGCTTTTCACACTCATCACAAAGCCACAAATATTATAGCCCCCTCAACTCCTCCTTCCAGTGAAGATGATCTCCAAGGGCAACAGGGAGCAGAGTGGGTTAGAGCAGGCTTTGATGAAATACATCAGCAAGAACATTTGTTGTGTCATGATCACAGCAAGAACCCACCTGCTCCAAGATGACACGAGGCCCAAAAGATGGAGGACAAGTGTCCTTGAATATCTAAGGATTATGGTATCCGCTGTTACTATTGTCCCCAGAAACAAGTTGTTTGCAAAGGGTAATGTCCTGAGGGATGCGTCTTTCAGGATTTTTGTTTAACGGCGTTCAAAGCTCAAAACGTATAGAATGAAATCTATAAAACCACAACCCTTCTTTGTCAGACAATGCCATCTCTTAGTAATACCTGTTTCAGAAAGCACTTTATGTCATGTATGTAGAAGCAATAGGCATGTAACAAATCACACGTGTATTCTAAATTAATTTTTCACAGGAGTAATTTTAAAGTGTCCTACATTACCATCTCCTGATGGCTAATCTTTCTTTCCAAGAATTAGAATAACAATTCTCCAACCTGTGCATCTTCAAACAACTACTTCTTCCTAGACAAGGAAACAGGCTTTTCCTCTCTGTTACAGATATAGTATTCCTCCTTAGAACCTCAAACCAGGACACCGCAGAAGCCTAAGGTCCAGTCTTTATTCAAAATTTTGTCTTTACATTCATGTGCAATTTCGGTTTTTCATTAGAAGGGCAACGTTGCTGCTCTAGAAAAAAGAGCAGGTTTCTTAATCAGACATGTCAGGCTTATTTTTGACCCTGTTACTAGACTGAAATTAGTGACTGTATAAATATATTTCACATATTTCATACACAAATATAAACATATATGTCTGCACAGACATACCCACACCAAACTCCAACAGTTATACATATTCGTGCGTGCATATGTGTAAACAACTAATCTTATTTTTACATACATATATATTTACACGCATGTTTGTATATATGCTAATACACACATACATATACTCACATACATAACTTGTAAGCATTTCACACTCATTAAACACTTCCTACGCTTTGTGCTGTGTCTTTCGTGATATCTGAAGTACTTGGCTGAAGATGGAGGGATAAAGTCAATTATCCCGTACTTGCAGAAGAGACCCATTATGCCTAAAGCTTACCTAAAATATTTTTCTGTAATATATCAAGTAACACAAAAGCTTCTCCCTGCATCCTCTTCTATTTGGGCTGAGCAGCTCCACTTGGAGATTATGAATGTCATGTCAATAAGACTACCTCTATCATATCACAAATACACGTCTGCCATTTCTACCACAGCACTCTCCATAAGAGGAGCTGCAGCAGATACTGATTCTTCTGCCTTTGCTCACAAGCTTCTCTTCCACAGTGCAATTTCTAGTATCTCAAACTTCTTAATAGTTACAAAGAAAACAACCTCTTCCCCTGCTCCCTAATTCATTTTTTCTTCTTTCTTTCTTTCCCTTTTTAGAACTTAACAATTGTGTGGATTTTTTTCTTTC
>NW_009647236.1:4516773-4519177 GCF_000708025.1 Charadrius vociferus | reverse complement strand
CTTTCCCTAAATGTGGAATATCTGACCATAAAGTAAAGTGGTCCAAAGTTCCTGAATGGCAATTTTGGTTTCTGGAGCAATGACAAATACAAGGTGTGAATTTTGCAATTCATGATGACAAGAAATAAGAGAATTCTGCATCTAAGCAAGACAATTCCTTCCATTTTCAATGAGGATACGCAGAACAGGGTTACAGGCAGCTTGTAAGGTCCTGAGAGCTCAGCAACACTATTTATAGCAACACTGTGTACAGAAAAGCCATATATGTAATTTTTAAAGTATTCTAAAATACGTTTACAGCTATTTCCTGCCTCTGAGGTTGGTCATGAAGAGTTGGTAGAGCTGACTGATGGAAAAATTTACCCCTTTTTTATTTTTGGTCTGCAAGTCTTAATTTTTTCAAGTGATGTTGTTATTCAGTTGCATGAGAGCTGAACAGCCTGGATAAATGGTATATATCCCTTTGGCAATATACGAAGGATTCTTTTTTTTTTACCATTTGTAATTTGTACCGTGCATCTGGTCATCTCAGTCATATGCTTCCTGTTTTTAACTGAATGACAAACTTTTCAAGCAGAATGATAGATTCTAAATGATGCGTAAGTACTCATGTCTTCACCTGAACATTTCTGAAATGTTCATTAGGAGAGAAATATGGCAAAATAACACAGAATCTGGACAAATATGTGCAGATGCCATTTTGTGGTGTTTTGCCAGGCCTAAGATTAGAGACTTAAAATACCAACATATGAGATAGGGAACTCTTAACTTATTTGTAAATGGTTACTAAGAATCGTAAAACGTTACGAAGAATCGCATGCCATGAATTAGAGAGTGATACAGAGTGGGATTAAGGCTTTATGACATTCATATGGGAAGATTTACGTTACTAACTTATCATAGACCTTTTTACTTTCCAGGAAAGTGATCCTCCCAAACTTTAAAGATGTTATGGCAGGTGTCAAAGATTCTCTAGCCTCATCACAGCAGTGAGAAGAGAAACCTGCCTATTAATTACTCAGTTTAACCTGTGGCTGCATTTTGTTGTTTGCTGACAATCCTGCTTCAGGTTCTTGAGCCTTCCCCATCCAGAAGAAGTGGGAGAGGAGTGGAGGTACCAAATCTGACTATTGGTTGAGAGCAACATACAGCTCTCTCCTCCCAGAGAAAAGAGCGCTACAGTTGTATGTGCCGGTTGCGGCCGCAGGGAAAACGCATCTTGGAACGCCGGAACATGAAATGATTATTCCTCGGCCTTATGAGAAGCAGCCTTTGGGCTCAGCTGTGCTATAGTCCCCCAGCCTTTCAAGCACAGGGCTGGCAAACAGCTGCCTTCCCCCAAAGACCTTAGCACGCCGCAGAAGCGCGGCTCAGAGGGGGACCCCGGCGCAGGGAGAGGGCGCGGGCGGGGGCGGCGGCTGCCAGGACCACGGACAGAGCAGGCAGGGAGGGGGCTCCGCCGGCAGCTGCGCCACCGGGTCCCTCGTCGCCCTGACTGGTTTCTTCTCGGTTAGGTCGAGCCATCAGACTGTTCTCTTGCGCCCACCCGTCTGTTGACTGGCATTCTCGGCAGTGGCTGTCTTAGCCACTGTGGCTTGGAGGGAAAATAATGGGGGAAAAATGTAGAAGAAAAACTCCAAAAGCTGTCAACAACGATTTCTTCTGATTATGAGAGGTGCTGAGATCATATACCACTGACATCAATAGAAGTTTGCACGGAGCTCAATATCCATCAGATTCCAACACTCAGTTGTGTGATTAATGCATTCTGATATGAGTCACAAGACTAACTCCTTTGCACAATGCTTTGAAAATGGTACTTAAGACTGGGAGGAGAGCTGGACCTCACTGTGCATCCTACCATCATCCTTTTATGAGGGAAGAGCATTTTGTGCAACCAAATCTACGCTCAGCTGCTCTCAAATTATGTCTTACTCCACAGATCTGCATTCCCAACACTTCTTTCTTTTCTAGATACTTATGTGAATAATAAGGCTGTAGCATCAGCTTACTGCAAGATCTTTGATATATTTTGTCTCACAAAAACCTTATAGATTACTGAAGTACTGGTGTTCTTATTTTACAGGGCTAGAAACTAAGGCTTGGAAATGTTAAGTTACTTGCCTAAGGGTCACAGAAGAAATTAATAGGCAGAAATCTGAAAATCAGTCTTTAGAATTCCAAGCCACTGAATTAACTGTTGGAATAGTCATGCTGTCCACTTCAGGATTAAAGACCCTCAAGACCCTTTTCCTCCTGCCCTCCTACATCATTAAACTGGATCTTGGAGCGTCATCATTTCTCATTAGATTTTGTCCTCTGCTTTTACTTACCAAATATTTTGTTTTGAATACTTTTTTCCCTTCCAGCCACTTCCACTATTCCTGTTGCCCACCCCCCCCCC
>NW_009647236.1:4504779-4516736 GCF_000708025.1 Charadrius vociferus | reverse complement strand
CCCCCCCCCTTGTTTCCCATTTCTCTTACCCTCCTCTATTTCTTTCCCAGTTCTTAGCTTCCACCAGGTTTTCAAATTCACCCTTCTCCCTCCTCCTAGGCCCTTCCAATCTTTGCTTTAATTTTCCCCTTTTTCTTCTCTAATATCCTCTGCTACAATTCTCAGAAGGACTGATAATACTCAGAGAAGTAATTTTTGATGTTCAGGTGCTCAGATGCTAAGCATACTGACCTCTCAACTTCTGGAATTCAAAACGAGGGTGAAGAAATTGTAAGTTTCAGGTAAAGTACCCTTTGTACCCTGTAGTATACCTGTATATTTTGGGGGTGAAATTCATGATACACAGCACATGGCTTTGGAACTCAGCTACCTGAGACTGCTTTTCCATCTGTATCCACCCGTTGTAACTCAGATTAGCAGAGGCTGCTGTGCTAGAAGTCCCAAGAGTCAGGAAACCCCCATGCAGGATTTTTAAACTTTTGACCCTACCTTCTCCCTTTGCTTCACTGAAGTGCTTAAAATTCCATGTATTGTGCAAAGCTTGAGTCTAGTTTCTCTGTGGGCAACATAGGTTATAATCTGTTATAGTAACATTTTCTGGGGACATTATGGAGAGATGCACACTTCTTCCCATTGCATTGTGCATTTCTGATTTCCATTCTGGATGCTCAGAAAGCACTGGACATCCATTGAGTCTTTCATAAACCTGAACTCAAGATTCACTTTCACAGAGCAGTTAGGAGCATGGCTGCTCCTCAGTCCCATATCTCTTTTCCTCCTTTCTATATGTTCCACTGCTCCATTCAGTCTTCAAGAGGTCTCAAGGTGGTGTGTTTTCCCCTGAACTCCACTGCCTTGTACTTGGTGGCACAGACTGTCACATACAGCTAAGATCAGTTAAACCCCATAACTCAGTGATCCTGTATGCCAGCAAGCAACAGTAGACTGAGAACATCTCAGCCAGGTGTAAAAAGTAAAGTACGTCTGGCAGCCACAAACTTCATTACATCCCTAGCAAAGACCTTATACAAAATGATGCTCCCTTGGTGCAAGAACCTTGCCTTTCCCTATTTCTCGACAACTTCAAGTACCGTCCTGGAACCAGATAGATAGCAAGTGAGAAGTAGGCTGAAGGCTTTTTTTCTGATGGAGACAAATAGTGAATGCTAGCTGCTTTCAATACCATGCTCACTGTGCTTTGGCATTTGGAGACATGCTTAAGCATGGATTTCTTGGTTTCTCTTGTTTGTATGTTCTGCCCCACTGCTATTTCAGTGTACATTTTAATGAGTGAATTTATTATATAGCTCACTGCACAAAATTTTCAGTTACATTATAAAAAAACTCCCTAGTACTGATTTTTGGATCAGATATTTCCTGCATGTATTTTGAATCCACTGTTGGTTACTGAGTAGCTTTTCTCTGTTTTTTTTTTTTGTTGTTGTTCTTGGTCCTGTCTGGGAATAAAGCTTAATGTGGGTCTGCCCTCAGTACTACCACCTTTTTTTTCCTCCCCTGTATCCCAGACTACAGCATAGACCTCTCTTAAACCCAGTGAGACAAGATAAGCCTTTTTTTTGCCTGGCAGCGTTTCAGAGACATTAAGTGTAAGAGAGAAGGTAAGTAATTCACCATGCCTCCCCATTTCTGTAATGGGGGAGGACATCTTGATACATTTACAATACTCCTCTGGGGATATTTCATCAGTTATACCTAACTCTAATGGACAATAATTGATTTGAACTTTCTACTTAGCACAGAGCTGTAAACAGCTTCACTCCAGGTTGCAGCAATGAACTGGTGTTTTGTAAAATTGAGAGAAATTTGGAAAACTTCTGTGTTGGTCTATTAAGTAAGCTAACAGCTGAATGATCCAGGGGTAAACTAAGTTGTCTTTTCAATTTTAATAACAGAGAGAGCAATTATTAACCTAGATGATACATTTTTTCATTCTAACATCTCTCCTCCACTTTTGTCAAGGGTTGGCATTTCAGCTATTTCATTTACTTTCAGTCGAGATTTGTCAAATCAGGATACAGTCTGAGAAGGTATTTTTATTGCTCTGTTTAATGTCAGATGCTTATTTTTGTAGTTCATAGAATCACAGAACCGTCTAGGTTAGAAGGGACCTTTAAGCTCATCGAGTCCAACCATCAACCTAACACTGCCAAAACCACCACTAAACCATGTCCCTAAGCACCACATCTACACCTCTTTTAAATACCTCCAGGGATGGTAACTCAACCACTTCCCTGGGCAGCCTGTTCCAATGTTTGATAACCCCTTCTGTGAAGAAATTTTTCCTAATATCCATTGCCTGGCGTGACTTGAGGCCGTGTCCTCTTGTCCTATCGCTTGTTATTTGGGAGAAGAGATTGACCCCCACCTCTTTACAGCCTCCTTTCAGGTAGTTGTAGAGAGCAACAAGGTCTCCCCTCAGCCTCCTTTGCTCCAGACTAAACAACCCCAGTTGCCTCAGCTGCTCCTCACAAGACTATTGAGGGTGCACTTGACCCCCTCGTTCAGATCATTGATAAAGATATTAAAGAGAACCAGCCCCAATACCAAGCCCTGGGGAATACCACTTGTGAGCAGCTGCCAACTGAATTTAACTCCATTCATAACCACTCTTTGGGCCTGGCCATCCAGCCAGTTTTTTACCCAGTGAAGAGTACACTCAAATTTCAGAGAACTCTTTATCCTGCTATAGTCATTAGATAATATTTGCTAATGTCTAAAGTCTATTAAAAAATAGCATCCAAGGCTCTTAGGGTGTTCCCCCCTCCCCCATCAAGTTTTCTATTGGTTGGTACCTTAGGCTGTTTTATTCCTGGGCATGAAAGCAAAATTTCATCATTTTTGAAAATTTGGCATATACAGCATTATCTCTTTGCCAAGGTTTGCAATGTGAAAACACAGAGTTCTTTGTAGCTCTGCTATGGAGCATCTAGGCAGCCCCTGTTATCACATGCTGTATTTTTTAATGCCTGTTGCATTAGAGGTTATCTAGGAAGGTTACAACTGGGCCAAAAGATCAAATCAGTAATCCATATTAAGATCCCCATTTCCAACATACTGATCATTAGGGTGAGCTACGAAAACACTTTTGTAAGGCATTACAAATTCTTTAAAGATAATACCAACACTTACAGAAAACAGATAAACAAAGTAGCTATGATTTATGTCAATACTAAAGTTAGAAATCAGGAAAGCATAAGCAAGAAAAGCCAAAATGTTGACCTTCCAAGTTCAGCCTTTTGTTCCTCTGAATGGCAGATGTCATTCTGCAAGACTATGTTTCTGCACTGTTTTGTTACATTGAGGACAAAGAGAATTTTTTTTTTTTTTTTTTTTTTAGATCATAATCTTGGACTGGTTCTGAAGCAAGACACTGGCCTTGAAAGCTTTGCTATGGGGCCACAAAAGTGCCTCTAACACAGGTGGATCAGAAGATGTCATGTTTCAAAATCAAGCAGCTCTAGCTGCCACCACTGTCTGACAATGTGAATGGGATCCCAACCTATTTTCAGTTGGTATGAACGCCCAGAGCCTAATCCTCACAGGCGTTGCCTTTCTTATTTTGGTAGTCGCACTGACATCAGTGGCACTGCCCCTCTGAGCAGGATCAGGCCTTTTGTTTCCAGTTTTTGTAGTTCACAGTGGATGACTGAAGATGTACTGAACCAAAATGGCAAAAGGCAAGATGTAACTTCAGTATTCTGAATAACTGGAATGAATAACGGAAAACGGCCCATGTGCCTTCCGAAAGTTGAGAACCACACTATTGGGCATGCAGCTTCTATAGCTCTGGTATTTTGGGAGAAAAGCTTCCTGCTGGTCCCTTGTTTGAGCAGAGCTTTTTGCGTTCATCCAGCACCAATTTAAGGAGCAGGTAGCAAATACTAGGTGCAAGTCTAAGTTTTACACTCTCTTTTTCACTAGTGCTGCAAACATAGAATCATAGAATGGTATGGGTTGGAAGGGACCTTAAAGATCATCTAACAACATGGCAATAGGGAAAACTGGACTACTGCTGTTAACAGGCTGTGTTCTCTTCTGCAGTTTGTAAATAACTGATTAAATTCTGTATTTCCATATTATAAGGGTCAGGTGAACCAACATTGAATGCCAGTATTTTTTTGCTTATTACGTTGGTGCTTTTGTTCTCTTATAATTTTTTTTATAGTTCCATTTCATTTGATTGTATAACAGGAGGCACAGCTGTATTTCAACTGTTTTCTCATGAGTTACTCTAAGGGACACATTTCTTGACCCAGTACCTCAATTTACCATCTTTCTTCCGACAAATTTGCAATTTGGGAACGGCAGAAGATGAAGAGAGTGAGGTGCTAGCACAAAGGATTTCATCTGAATACATCACATTCCAGCACATTTCAGGGAGAAACTGCTAAAAGGAACTGGCTCTTCTAACACGCTCCTTATTGTGAAACCACAAAGACAGACTGGACTGAATTATTAACTTCTGTAGTGATAACATTTGCCCCATCTCTTCTATCCTCATGGATATCCTAGGAACTGGATCCTGGATGCAATACACAATGCTAGCTGCCAATTACTGCTTCACAGCCCAGCACCTAGCTGGTAGCAGGAAGCAGCAGAACCTCCTGGCATGCGGTGCTTGGAAAGGTGCCCTTCCACAGAGACAACACCCGGACCAGAGGGATGGCCTGTTCAGGACAGGAGGCACTACGCACTGAAGCACTCAGGCACAGGCAGATTCTTCCAAGCACACGGAAAAAGCCAGTGAAGACTAATCAGCCTGCAAAAAAATTGTTTATGGTTTTAACTATAGTGGTAAACAATTTACAAACTATCGAAGGAAGGTTTGCTACATTAATTCATAAGATGACTGCTTGGTCTTTCAAAGTAATAGAGCAACCTTTGAATGAATCTCCTTGTTTCTCCAGCTAATTTTAAGAACAGATTGCATTTTTTTTTTTTTTTGGCTAGGAGCAGCAACACCTTCTTCTCAGTTCCCTGAATGCTCTAGGACTCATATGCAACATGATCCCAGATGATACATCACTATTTATGTTTTTTTTCTTTTTCCATACACCGTCTGTGAAAGTGGTCTAAAGAGGATCTTACTCAGCTAAAAATCATAAAGGGCTCCAATGTATGCAATGATGACAAACAAAAATAAATTCTTTACAACATTGCAGTATTCCTATCCTTAAATATTTCCTCTCTTCTTCCATAGTGGCCTTATCCATTCCCCCCTTAGACTCTCAAGCTCAAGTACAGAACCTATGTCTTTCTGTGGGTTTGCTCTTCGCTTTTCCAATCACTGTTGCATCCTTTTTTCTGTAACTTTTATCTGAGATTTATAACCCTTTCTTACGGGTCTGCTTGGCCTAGGCTTGTGCTTAGTGAAAAGTATTTGTTTGACTTGAGCAACCTCTTACATTTTTGCCCATTTATAGAATCATAGAATCGTTATGGCTGGGAAAGACCTTTAAGATCATGGAGTCCAACTGTTATCTAACTCTACCAGCCCCACTTCTAAACCATGTCCCTAAGCACCATATCTAGATGGCTTTTACATACATCCAAGGATAGCGATTCAACCACTTCCCTGGGCAGCCAGTTCCAGTCCTTCATAACCCTTTCAATGTAGAATTTTTTCCTAATGTCTAACCTAAACCTCCCCTGGCGCAACTTGACATCATTTCCTCTTGTCCTCTTGGTTGTAACTTGTGAAAAGACACCAATGTACACTTACCTTCCTGCTTCCCTTCTTGTGTTTTGTAATACTATGTCTCCATGACTTCTCTGGTATGCTTAAGAAGCCTTTGGGAACCTTTCAATTTTGTCACCTGAAGCTTACAGTCTTCCTTGAATTATCCCCTCCCCCCCCGCCCCTTTTTCTTCTTTTAAGTGAAAATAAAATAGGCTACCATTATGTATTTGTTCGGGTATTCAGCAGCATCAGAAATGTTTCCAAAGCAATTCCCAAAGACTAAAGTATGGCCTGGGCCAAAGAACAGTTCTTTAAAGACATGTTGTAAATGAAAACACTCTCTATAATAAATGCTATTTGCAACACACCAGAATGGCTTGACTTCTTCCTTCTAGCCATTCACTAATGAAAATATTAATATTTCTAATTTACCGATATAAATAAATATAGGTGCAACTTCTAGTTTCTGGCAATATTCTCATTCTTACTAAATCATATTAAAGGAATGTACTGAAATGCAGTGTGATGAATTTATTTTCATGAAAACAGGGAGGAAGATAATGGATCTAGTAAGACAAGATGCCAAGATCTTTATACACAACATCCTTGAAAACCTATCTCTTCCCATTATATTTAAGAAAGAAATTCTGCATTGAACTGGCTTAACCCAAGGTGCTATAAGCTTTGGAATTCCAACTAGATGATTACATTTTCAAATAATTCTTAGATATAAAACAATCTTACATATGGTTTGTAATCAAGGACTCCAATATAATATTGCTAAAGGAAGGTATAATTTTTATTGCTCACCTCTCCAAAACTTTCCCCAAGTGGCAGCCCACACATCTGATCCTGATATTTTTCACTTGTGATTCTGGATACATGCAACAATTGCCTGGGAAATATTGCAAGGTCCCTTTACACAGGGTGAATTGGGTAAAGACTCAAAATAAGTGGTGCCAATCCTTTATCCATCTGGTTTATGACTGTTCCAGATGGAAGGAAGCTATTAGAACACCACTCTTAACTCCCAGCAAAGGCAGAATATAGTCTCCAAATCAATGATTTACCATATGAGCAACCTAAGCTTCGTCAGAAGGCCAAGAAAGTACTTGGCCCACTCAAAAATGTTCAGATCCATCTCGAAACAGAAAAGACCAGATTAACAGTTCCTGAAGTCTAGTCGTGAAAGGAGCTAGGACAGCTTGACAATGCCTGACAGAAGCAGGATGGAAGTCAGCCCTTTCACTCTTACTCAAGTTGAAAAGACTGGTCTTCTGCCTGTGACGTATTTTAGGACAACTGTGCTCTCCTGCAGCAGAGTTTCCAATCCAGTAATGCAGGTTCAGCCTTTGACAGCCACCTTTCCTTAAAACTAGAAAAGCTACCAAAATGAATTACTTTCATTTATTCATCGCTATTTAAATGCTGAGCCGTAACAACGTGCAACCAGTGAGGCCTGCCGGTGCAAACAAGAAGCGAGGGAGGCAGTAGCCTGGCGGGGTGACCAGTGGGTCCCCAAGCTGCTGGGGCAGCTGAGTAGCAGGACAGGGCTCAGCACACAAAGGTCCAGATGAACAGGAGGAACCCAAAGCTTCGAGTGACACCTAAAGGCAGCTGGGATAATAGAGACCTTTAAAGAGGTCTTTGAAAGAGGAATGTGGAACAGGGATAGCAGGGGGACAGGAAAGGCATCACTGAGGATTTTTCTGTTCGTTAAGGGAAGTAAAATACAGCCCTCGCTCATTATGGAGGCAGGCAGCCTCGCCAAGCTGATATATCTCATCAGCCTATTAATAAAGGTCTGCTCGAATCTAGTTTCACAAGGCAACCCATCGGAGTCTGTGCTTCCAACGCGTGGTACAGACACAGGGCTATGGAAAATCTCACCCTCCGGAGAGACCTGAGTGAGGCAGTCTTTTTCATTAATACCAAGTCTGCACAATGAATCAACAACAGATTCAATAAGGCCAGGAAGAGCAAAAATAGAGCTTCTGACCAAATAAAAGACATGTAATGAGATCAGAGTGAATTTAATGGGAACCTCTATTCCACTGAATAGACAAGGTCCCAGACATCCTCCTTCCTGGGTCTCAGGAGCTAAGCCAATAGACTTCAAGTTGCATCATTAAGTTCAAAATCAGACGAACTGTAATTGAAATAAAAGTCTTATTTTTGGCTTGTTGATCAAAATGGAGCTCAGATGTGCCTGAGGGCATGATTTTCATCAGGACCTCAATGCAATCCTTGATTTCCCAAGCACTGCACCTGCAATGAATCATGGGCTCAACTAGTAGCATATTAATACCCAGTTACCTGGTGTGCAGGTGGAAATAGAAAATGCAATATTTAAACGCTTTAAAAGCACCTGCCATTTATAATGAACACAATTCTTTCCAGGCACAAAATTGCATCTTAACACACATATGCCATTATTGAAAATCGTGCCCGATGATTTTGAAATAGTATATTCACATTTGTGCCTACATCCTGATAGCCTTTCATTCCCCCTGCCTCCAATAATTAGTCTAAAAGACCCTCTTCCTCACGAAGGAAGTTAGTAAAGTAGAATCTCTGTATCGTGATCATAGCACATCCATTAACCTTGTGGGAGAGTATCACAAAGCACACATCAACTGAGAGCCAAGTAGTGATCCTGCACTGTAACTTGTAGTCAAAGGTCACTAGTTAAATCCACTAAAAGCAGCATGTGGTCCCTCCTTTAATATGTAATACAGCAGGTGATGGAGAACTGAGAGAAATGAGAAATCTTGTCCTCGTGGGTGAAGGCGCAGCCTGTCATCTGTCCAATTTTCCCCACACATGAGTAGGTAATAAATACAAATTAGCATCCATTGTCCTAACGTCTTGAAGCTTGGCCTCTAACTTAGTGTCACACACAGATTCAGTAAATCCTGTGGGATACTCTGGTACCTAAGCAGGAGAGAAGATAATTTGGGGGTTTGGTGATCTGGGGCAGACAAATGAAAGAAATAAATGGCTTCTTCGTTTCACTTGTTTCCTGCAGAAGAAAGCATCTGCATCAAAATGAGTTTAAACATAAGGGAATACGTTTTCAATGTGTTGCACAGGGATTTAGCCACATGACTCCCATTGATGTTTATGGGAAATGAGTGGCTAAATCCCCATGTAATAGGTTGAAATTTTAGCCCAAGGAGACTGACTGTGGAGGAACTCATCAAGGTCTTTGCTTACAAAAACTGTGAGCGTATCAACCATTCTCAAATACCATCTCTCTTTACTGGTATATAATCAAGTGGACCCCTTGAAAGGGACCAGCGAAATTAACTCTATTAAAAGGTTACTGAAAACCTTTAAACTGCTCTAGTAGCGAGTGCATGAATGTGATCTGTGGGTGAAAGGGCATGTCAGAGGCTGACTTTTGTGTTGATCGTGTCACGTTTTACAAGCTGACGCTCTCCTGGAAGACAAAAATAAGGGGTTATTGAATGATTTAATGCTTCAGACTTCAGCAACAAAAGGTTTCTAGCAGCATGGACATCCTGCTATAAAATGCATCAAGAAGAGCTTCTAACCATAGTTAGTCTCAGTAGGTTGCAAGAAAAGAAGGAAGATGCTAAATCCCTTGGCTTTTCTCCTGCCTTAAGGAGGATGGAGATAAGCGTCAGATTAAAGTGAGAGAATCTCTTCTGTTTTCCAATTACACAGATACAGGCCTACCGCAAGCCAGAAAATTTTCAGTAGCCAAAATTTACAGCCAAATCGGCTACATGAATATCAGATTAGAGGTTTAACCAGGAAATACAAGTCTAATTCTTTCCTCAACCATATGACAGTTACTTCTCAGGGTAAATTAGCAAAGGACTAGCCTATTTCTGACTAAAATACATAGTCAGGGTAACAGCGTTTCTGTGAGACCTGCATCCCTTCTGCAGCAATGCCAATGGAAATCTGCAGCCATTTCCTCTCCCTCCCCTCATCTCCCATCCTGTCCTCACCCCCCACAGAGGGTGTTACGGAGTTAGTACGAACAAAAATGAAATGTTTTAACATAGCAGATCATCAGATTATATTCTGTCATCCTAGTGCAGGTTTAAAGAAAGTCTAGGTCAAGTACGGTGATTACAGAAAGCAGGTTCTTTACAGATGCGCAGCCAGCAAAATATTGTTGCATTTCTGAAATTATTTTGATATAGCCGCTGAAAAAACCTCTTCCTACAGAGGTTAGTGTTCATCATTATTGTATAGACTTGAGAAGCCTCTGAAGGTTTTGATTACAGCAAAAGATCTTTTTTTTGACAATTACAAACCATCAGTCAGTGGCATTCCATGAAGTCAGAGCAATGCACACCTACTTTTCTTTGGCCATCACACTACTATTTCAGAAGATAAACTGCAGTCCTCTATGGTTCAGCTCTGAAATACTGTATATGCAAAAATTAATCTGGCAGACTCTTCTGAAATCGCAGGCTTCTGGGATGAGCAAATGGGTACAGTTTTCTTTTAACTGTTTTTTGAACCCCATGTGTTGAGAGAAAACAACAGAATGGAAATTGCTCATCAAAATGTTAACTTGTGGCACGGCAGAGCCCCAAAGCAGGTGTGTGGCATGCCGTTCCCTTCGCTGACATGCCTACCACATGGCACCCAGTTCTGCCACCTCCATCCCTTCCTTTTGGAATCCCTTCTCCTGCAAACACCGAAATGTGGCTCAACGCCGAGTCTAGCACAGAAGACACGTTAACCTTTCAGAGAGCAGGCAGTTTGGGAAAACCTTCATTTAGGATAATCCATCACAGAATAATCCTTTGGATTATATGTAGTGACCATGGTTCTTGAAGCCCAAACATAACTGTGTTTCAGCTAATACTTTCGCTATTAGGAGCATATCTAGTCAGAAAAATAATATGATCTTGCTAATTCAAGCTAACAGCTAGGATGCTGACCTATCACAAATAACTGAATTTTTCAAATTAACAAACACTTGAACAGACAATACAAAATATAAATAAATAAAGGATAAAGCATCACAGAGCATACTTTGTTCATTTATTTTGACAACTGCTTAGGCTTAATTTGTGAAAATACTTTACAGTGTACAAGTAAATGTGCTGTGATGAACTTTCTAAAAATAATGAAGGCTTCATCATCTTTGAATAAATGTCTATCTCGGTAGCTTGTAGCTGGAACTGAAAGCTACTAATGGAGAGTTTACCCCAATAACGGTGACTGAGATTTCCAGAGAAAATATGGGAGAAGAAATGCCATTTTTTACTTGTTCTTTATTCTTCACAATGTTCTGTGTACTTGGACATCACAGGCTGCAAGAAGCCAAAAACTGCTCTCTGTCTCCTGGATCCTCCAGCCCTCTGCTAAACCTCTGTGAAGGATCACTCACACTTACCCAAAACATTTAATGACAAACACAATGTTGTGTGCTCATCTCCAGTACCCACCCCCATTTGCCTTGTGTAGGGCCTTGCCAAACAGAATTTCACTTGCTCAAAATTCCCACATTTCTAAAGATGTTACCAGGAATTCTAGAAGTCACTTTTGAAATATAAGCTTAAGGGTATAACATGTTTATCTTCACAACCTTTTCTTCCCCTCTTAAAATGCAAGAAAATGTTCTGTCTTTTCTAAGGCATTAAGACAAATGTTGCTTCACAAACTAGAGAGCAATACTCTTCTTCCAGCCACATCATTGTCTTTTTTTCCCACAAAGCACAATGAAAGGACAGGATACCTTAGTAACGTTATTTGAAGAGAAGCTATCAAGCCTGTGCTCCATAGGTATTTGTGTCAGGGCTTAATCTATCACTCCCTCCCTGTGCAAAGCAGCAAACTAACAGTTCACCAGCTTTGTTACTGAATTTGTACAGTGTGGCCCTGAGGTGCCAGAGATCTCCCTGCCACTCTCTTCTGGAAGAGCACATGAAAAGTCCTAACACACTTCTCTGTACGATTCAAGTTTTCCCATGAGCTGACATTTCCTTTTCCCAGCTAGACAGAGAGTACAATAATCACCTGAAATGGGGAACTTTTGAGGTTTCAGAACAGAAGGAAATCTCCCTGAGAAAAGTCAATGGCACAAATGAAGTTTAAAAAAATCCTGATAATGCCAACGAGTTATCAGGCTGCAGGAAAGTCTGTGGGCTAAAGCAGCCCTTCTTCTGTGGCCCTTGAACTTGCTGAATTCAAGTTTTCTCTTAGAAATGGCAGTATGAACAACTACTGTTTCAGGTGGTGAAACAGAGCGTGCATGCATGGCACT
>NW_009647236.1:4490346-4504716 GCF_000708025.1 Charadrius vociferus | reverse complement strand
TTCCAAATCTTCAAGAAAAAAAAAAGATTGGAGGAAAAATCTTCACGGACTCGGTTCTTAAAGAAACGTGAACTCGCAACTATTTTGGCCACTGCGTTCCAGCAGCTGCTGTTTATTCCTTTCACCCACAGAGTGAAAGTTGAAGAACAAAAGGCTGAGGACAGCGTATTGCGAGTGAGCTGCTTGAGTAAAAGAATTACGCTGAACGTAAATAGACTAGAGATGAAGAGGGAAGTTTGTAGTACACATTATGCTGATGGCACATGTATTCCCCACACTACAGGGCTGACAGAACAGACACCACAGGGCTGACAGAACAGGCAGCACTCCAGGGAAGCACCCATTGACTGCACTGGGCTGGAGAAAGGTGGAGGGCTGGACCAAAACGGTTGGACAAAGCATTCCTAAAAAAGATAATGGAGCAGTAATCATTGTTATCATATTTATTACAGAGTTAGTGTAGTTTACTACACAGGTGTGACATAGTATTCAGGGGTGAAAAAGGGGCAGCTCTTGCTATGTGGACAGCATTGATGCGATTTTTAGGCTTGCCATTTTCCTGTGGCCAGAAAGGTAAACAACTCACAGACGTAGTTTGATTTCAGCCATGGGATGGCAAAAGGAGAACTAAGTCACAGCTCTGCAGATACTCGGTTGCTCCACTGGCAGTCTCAGTCTTTCCTTTCTTCTCAGGATGGAATTTATTATCATAGCTCTGAGCTCTGACTTCATTCTTAGTGGCTGAATTTGCGTCCAAATGTCTCTTTGCTGGCTGCTTTGACTAGGTGGGGGGTATTGCCCTAGAGGATCATGCTGTTTGAGGACAATAAACAGCTCTAAAAATTCATTATTTTTCTTTAACCCCCATCTCCTCATTATCATTTTGCAGTGGTAAATACAAAGTGCAGATAAGCAGTGAAAACAGAAGACATGAAGTACCCATGACGAAATACAGAAGCATTAAAGTGATGCTTCCTGCCTTCTTTACCTGGAGCTGAAGTTAGCTGACATGCTAGAAATTATAAAAATGAAAAACAAAAGTATTTTCAGCAAGAAGTGATTTGATACTTTTTAAAGGTTATTCATAGCCTACATTGCATTGGAGAACCTAAGTCCCCGGGAGTTGTTGGGATACGTGCCGCATAGCTTTCGAGATGGATACCAACCTCATACTATCAGCTGAGCTGAATTAAGAGCTGTCTGATGCCCCACGGCACAACAGCATGAGTTCTCAGGGTATGCAACATGGATCAAGCCATCCCTAAGTTTGCTGGGCACAACCTTCCCTGTGCAAAGCCCACTCACGGCTCAGCATTATCGAGGCAAAGCTCAAAAATATTTTCTTTCCTGTGAGTGTTTTAACAGAGAGATGTGTCCTTAGAGGAAATGCTGGGGTGAAAATGTCTGAGTATTATTCAGTATTTTCCTGAAATTTTCCAGTGCTGCTCTTATTCAGGATTAAGTTCTACTTTATTTTGTTGTACCAACAAACAAACAACAAATCCAACCCCAAAGCATTTAGTCTAAATCCACTGGAGTTTTATTGCACTACTGCTTAAGTGGGAACAGACCTCAAATGCTACTTCTCCTTTTCTGAAAGCAGAAGACCTTAGCACTTGAGCTCAGAAGCTTGACCATTAATTGTTTGTATTGCAGAGCCTATGACATACTTAAGTAGCTGAGCACAACAATAAACACAATAGCCAGTTCATTAAATCATTCTTTGTTAAGACTTTCCAAAGCTTTGGGCTTAAGCCTCTTAAAATTGAAATCATTATGCTATTTTTTTAAACAAATGAGCAAACATAACTCACACAAAAAGGGGAAAGCACAACAGAGTCTTTGATGTATGCATCATCACTGTGATGCCTCCCTGAGATTAAACTATATGTCTAACACCGCTAAGAGGTTTCAGCAGCTCTTTCCAAGGAGAAGCTGAAATCAGGAAGGGCTATAAAGTGCTGCCGTTGCTGTCACCTCTCCTGCAACAGCTTTCCTTGGCCTGTCACACCATGAGAGAGGCTATCAATAAACTCTGTAGAGTGGTGTTTGCAGTATCTCTTGTGTCTGTAAGATCCTGTCAAAACCTTGACTTGTTGACGCACCCTGCCAGGCTCTGAGGATGACTGGAGATGACAAAAGGTGGACGCAGAAATGGAGGTTTGCTGCCTTGGGCGAGTTTGTTCTTTTAATGCAATGTGTTAGTATTCCAGCTTAGAAAAATGGGGCCAAACTATTCACAGCCTTGCAGGTATTAGGCAGGTATTTCACACAAGGCTATTCAGACAGGCTAAAATACCTTAACAAACTGCTACTGTGATGAGCACACTGAATTATGCTCCCTTTTAAATAAAATCACAATCCTCACCCTTTCTTTTGCCACACAGCTCTGGCTGCCTACAGCTTGTTTCTCCTCTCCGTGCCAACATTGCAGCCGCACTGCAAAAGAACTCTGTTTCTCTTTCTCCCTAAAACAATCCTGCACCTTTTCTCACATCGTATGTCATGGGCAGAATCTCTGCCTTTCCCTTCCCGTAAATACCTTTAGTATGTGAATTCACACGCTATTAGCATGAGATCATATTCTAAGGAAAGCAGTAGAAATATGCAGAGCTGGGCAAAAGACTTAAAAGAAGAAATTGCCCTCTTTTTTTTCCCCACTGTTGCTACTATCCGCTTTTTCCCTTCCCTCAGCTGTGTTGGTTACGATGTCTGGTGTTACGGCCATGTCTGACTAAAAGCCAGCTTCTGGTGGGTGCTGACTGTTCCCTGTTCCCGATGGGGTTAATGAAAGCTGCCAGCGCTTGGTTTCCTTTCTGGAGTTGTCCCCTAGACCATAAGCAGCTTAAGGCTGGAGACAGTTGCTTATGGGCTTGTGAAGTAACATGCTCCTTTTTGGGAGTAACAAACACACACAACAATAGGTATGTCCAACACCCTATTCTATCAGATCATTAAATCGCTTTCTTGCAATTTTTACCATTTCTTACAATTGCTGCCACCATGAACTTTAAGACAAAGCTCACGCCGATACGGAAGTTACAGAATCGTGGCTCAGCAGAGGACTCCTGCTCTGTGGCATACTAGCCTTCAAGGCAGTTTTTCCTGAGAGGAGGAGCGTTAAAATAAAAGGGTGGTGGGGGGAGAAGGAGGCAAAGCCTGGTTTCCTTTTCCCCACATAGGTTACCTTAGCCTGAGCAGAGGGCTTGCAAACTGCCTGCTTAGGACAGTTGTGGCCTCAGACCTAAAACAAGGCTTGCCTTTCTGTGCAGACACAAAGCACATACAGCTTTAAAAAACAATGCATAAATGAATTGAGAGTTAAAAACTACTAGAGAATACTCCCTGGGATTATCTGTACTATCAAGACAGGAAAACTTTGCAGATGCTACTGTCTCTCTAGAGGAATAAATGCTTGCATTTTAATATTCTCAGCAGCTGGTTCCTGTTGAATGCCATCAGGATGATTCAGCCACCCACCAGGAACACCAGTAGCAAGTGCACACACACAGAAATCTGCAAAACTTTCTTCTCTCAATGCCAATGCTGTTACTTTGGCAGGGTCTGATCTGTATTAAATATTCTTCGTTACTACCAGTAGCACGTTTAACTTCACCCTGGAATGGTGAAAGAAAACAAGAAGCCCCTGGTGCTGCCCTAATCAATCCAACCGTCTGCCTCCGATCAGTAGTGCTTCCCACAATCCACATCCTCAGCAGCTTACTCTGTGGTTACCTTATTCACCTTCAGCCTCGCCACAAGTGACATATCTCTCCTGTGAGCTCATCTCGTCAAAGTTATGGTTCAGGCAGTCTGATGTCCTTCCCCCTTACAGTGGTCAACATCCAATGAAAGCGACATCACCTTATAACATGCTTGGTTTCTACATGAGACTTAAATGCGATAGATTACTTCCTCACCCTAGTCAATGATCCATTTATGTCTAAAAATATGAGGTCTGCTATCTCTACCCATTTTTTAAAAAAATCAACCTCGGTGATGTTCTGTCTGTGGTCTGTGGAGCACTTCCAGGTGTTTTATGGAGGTGCATCTGTCTCGCAGCAATAATGAAGCATTTACTGTTCCTCAAGCGGCAATGCTTCCTGACAGTTGTTGACTGGGTCAAATCACTCAAGGTTTCCTCTAATCCTGCTGGGCCAAATTTCTGCCTCTCTTTTGTTTGGCATTTCTTGGAAGTAGACTAATCGGTGATGCCAATCTGCAGAACACTACCTGGAGAGAACAGAAACTACAGAAGAAAGAATTAAACAGCATCGTCACTCAGAGAGATTGGGGAAACCGTTACTATAGATCCTATCGTAGGCAAAGAGTCTTTCAATTCTAATTCATGTGATAAATGACAGCGAGAGTGAAAATAAACAGCTCAGATGCAAAATGGTGGGAACGTAACAAAGCAGCTGCACCCATCTGGTCAATAGTGCCCACTTAAGTTTTCCTCCTTAACACTACTGCCATTTCATTCGGCTCAATACAGAGGGTGCTACAGGTGGACAGCAATGCAGTATCGACATCTATTCTAAAATTATGGGGTTTAATTCCATCATTATAGAGCATCCTAATTTCACCATTATTCAGTGTTTTGGAAGAAGAACATGCCTTCAACATGGAGATAAATGTTATTTCAGACCAAGTCAGCAGTGTTGGCCTTTCAACAGGAACAACCCCAGATACTAGTGACATACATACAGGTAACTCCTCAACTAATCTCTCAAACAAATGGAAGAAATTTAGATTTATTACCTGTGCCAAGTTGTCCTAATGTGGAAAACAAGTCAAAATAGAGAAGTCGGAGATTGTGCATTGAATAAGTGACAGAAACATTACGAACACAAGTGTTCTCATGTCAGATCCCTGATGTACCCATATAGCTTGTGACACCTACTGCTGACTGCAATGATATTCATCCTGATTAGAAGTGATACTATCATATTCCTTACTTGCTTCACAACTAATATCTTCAAGAAGCTGTGTCACTTCCAGAATCCAGAGTGGTCCCTACCATGATCTCACCTTAAATCAACAAAGCCGCCACTTGCTCATTCTAATGAGTGAAACAGTTAAGTGCCATTCAGAGTCAGCCAGGAGTCTGCATGAATATGGAAAAGAGAGGCAGGAGGGCAGCAGAAAGTGAGAGAATAATCTTTTATACTGAATTAAAAATGAAAAAAAAAATTAATGAAAATTTTAACTGCTTTCACAGTTTTCTGGTGCTTCAACTCATGTAAAAAAGGAGAATTAAAATTCACAGAAATTCAAATCACTGAAAAACAGGGAGTTATTTTTAATTAAAAAATAAAACCAGTGGTTTGCTTTTTTTTTCTGCATTGAAAAAAACAATGAGAGGAAGGGGAAAGAGAACATTTTCATTTCTTTAAATTTTCTTTTTTTGCAATCAGTAATGAGGTTTTTTTGACCAATTCTTCCAGTAAGCTATCTCATTGGATGCGATGTGGCAACAAGGATCTGTTACCCATTGTGGTTTCAGGGCTGAGAATGGATTGGACTGCCTTCTCTGTTATTTTAGCCCCAAAGTATATTTTAAATAGCCTTAAAGAGTATGAAAATTCTTCTCATACCAGTGACAGGGAGAAATGGCTTTAGAAATGGCTTTCATGTTTCCAACAGTTTTTGCTTTTTTCTCCTTCCGAGTAATTTTTTTTTTCTTTGCTTGCACAAATGCAAGCGGATAGCCTTGTTTGAAAGATGTCGGAATACGACACTTGGTGATCCATCAATCAACAAGAACACCCAGATACGTGCTTCTAGTAAGCAGTGAGTGTCATGGAGTTTACTTCCACGCACTTCATTCAAATTGGAGACAAGTCGGCCATACAAAGCCAGTTTGAAGGGCTGGCTTTTTTTTTTTTTTTTTCATCTTCTTAAAAGCACGTATCTTCTTAAAAGCTAGTCTGACTGGTCCAGATTGGCACCATTTCAGTGCTTGGCCTACAATGGCAACTTAGAAATTATCTTTTGTCTCACTCTATTTTCCCAGATTGGTTAGGACTAGGCATGTGTTTTGAAAAGAAAATCAAAGTCCTTTAGAAAAATATTTTTTCCTTCTTAATAGAAACCAACCAGAATTTTACCTCCGCCAAGGGATTTTATCAATATTTAAGAGGAGAACACTAATACCTTCAAAGCACAAAGAACTCATTACACTCACACTCAGTGCTCTTGTAGCGTCAGTGACAAGCATTATCAGAGTTATTTCACAGGTAAAGGAAGACAAGAGAGAAATGACACAACATTTGAGGTGAAGATGCAAGAATTCTTCATCCTGAACTGCATGAAACCCAAAGATAAAGGCAACCTTTCCACTTGAGCCTAATGATTTTGTAGCTTTTTACAGGCCACATTGATCCCATCTTCTAAGCTGCCCCTGAGACAGGAAACCACCATCTGGTTTTAGAGTTGTTCGGAGTAATCTGAAGCCAAAGGGTTAAGTGACCAGTCCCAGGCTCCACCATGAGCAGGCAGTGGGTGAGGAACTTGTACAAATTGCGATGTCCCAGCCACCAGAGCAAAGAGAGGTACCGCTCCGGAGAGGGCTGGAAGAGAAACAACTTGAGGAAACTAACAGTACACTTGCCCTAAGAAAGTTTTACCCTCTTCTTTGTTCTTTTGTTGGTAGAAAAAAAAAATAGCTATGTGTGTCAGAAGAGCTTTCTCTCGCCTAATTAGGCCTCCCTTTCGTTATGCCTTGAACATTGGAGTTTTAATCCTGAGCACAGAGGGGCCTTGGGCAGAAAATTTGGCCAGTCTTTTTCACAAAGCCTGAATGTGTTCAGACCTTTCAAAACTGTACCAGCCCCTCTCTAACCTGAAGATTAAGCAGTACATTTTCAAAGCCATAATGAGCTAAGCCCGCTGGCCTCCTGTGAGATAGGAAACTACCCACTGCTTGAGAAGCCGTAGTCCACACTAGCCAAGGTGAATTACTGCTACTCTTTTTGTTACATTCTCAACATAATCTTTTATTTTCCCATTTTTCCTGACCTTATTGACCATTGTAGACTACCTTTGTTTCTCTTTTCTGTCCTTTAATAGCTTTATGTTGCTTCTCTTTTCACTCCACTTTCTGTATCTATTCTCAAGACCTTTTTTTCCTACATTCCCATCTCTTTACCTCTTTATAACTGTTTCTTCACCTTTACCCACGTATTTCTTTCATTTCTGCCTCATCGACTTGGGAGGAAAAAGAAACCCACTGTATTTGCATACTGCTTCTTGTCTCTATTTGCCCATTTCTTCTGCCACCAATAATTCCTTACATCTCACTTCAAATCCCACTATCACCTTCCCATACCTTCAAACTGTACTCTGAGTGTCAGAAATTCACCATCAATCAGCCAGACTGGCAAAGTTTATTAATACCAAGCATGGGGAGAAGATTTCTGACAGTAGAGGGCTCCTTAATACATCAGACAAAGGCATATCTGAAGTTAGTCAAATTTAGATTCAAAAGAAGTGAAATGGACTTTAAAGCTTTCAGAATAGTTGACTTAAATATGTGGTCATTCCCTTACTTTGATTACCTGTCTTTCTGAAAGATATGTTCTAGCTCACCAAAAGATAAGAGCTTTAAGAAATTCAGTAGGCTTTAACACGTGAAGGAAACTAGATGGGACTATGACAGGGGCCCTTGCTGCTTGACCATCTTCAGAGATGAAAAGGTACCAGCGTCCAATCTGTCTCTGACTCTGCTTGGCAGTCCCATCTCTTGTTCCCACCTGCTAGTGGACATTGGACAGTTTAGGACAACTCCTTCCCTCTTCCGCTACAAGAGTATTTCTCCCTATTTGTGAGGGTTACCCTTTCCCAAGTCAGGGCTTTATGGCTTCATTAAAAATGGTGATTGTGAGAAATTTGAATAAATACATTCCTCTACCACCTATCTGTACACAGAGAGAAAAACAGAGCAACTTTTACTTTTCAAGAGCCTTTTCTCACTTACAGCTCCAGCCCCTGCCCCAGCTTCTGCTCAGGGCTTTTCCAGACTGCCTCCAATAAAACTGACCTAGTTCTTCTTGGCTCCTTGAGGTCCCCAGAAGCATCACTAAGAGCTCAAGATTAATACATTTTTACTACTACATGTTCAAAGGACCTTAGCAGCCACAGAGCTGTTAGGCCCAAGACACATGAAGTTATCAATGACTCAATTACATTAAATTACCATTTTGAAATTTACCTTCTTAATCTTATCTATGAGAATATACAGTCATGTCTTAACTGTGGTGCAACTGACACATATGGAACAAACCAGCATCAAATACATGAACTTTTCAAGGTCTGTTTAAATTCATTCTAAACTGTGGGTTTATGGCATCGCAAAAATTTACTGAAAAAACATGAGTTAATATTTGTCCAGTTCTTTCACATGAGAAGTGCTGTTACTGTTGTCAAAAAGTCTACTGTGGGCTTAAGTAGCTGTGAGAATGCAAAACAGTTTAAAATGTGAATAGCTTTCGTAACTAATAGCAAGTAGGCAATATAACAGATGGCAACTCACATGAAAGATAAACCACGTCTTAATAACAATAACTTACATTCAGAGGGGTAGCATTTCCTAGTGGTTAAAGCATGGGACTGGGATCCCGGATTCCTGGGTTATTCTCCTGGCTCTGCCACTGACTCACTGTGTGAACTTAGAGAAGTCACTCAAAGATCTCTGTGCCTCAGTTTCCTCATCTGCAAAATGGAGATAGTTCTTACAAATATCATGAGACCGCTGAGGGAAAAAGGCTCAAGTGGTTAGTTTTTATAAGAGGCATTTTGAGACAAATGAAGGTATGGAAGAGCAGCATTTGCTGGTGCCATTACTCAACCATTAAGTAACGGCACCAGTAACTGCAAACTGCTCAACACTGAGTGACTACAGCAATACCTGGAGTGAGAAGTGGCAGCTGCTTAACTAGGCTCCATACCTTTATGGTATGGCTCAGGCCAGGAAGTGAATATTGCCCTATCCAACCAACACTTTAGAGGGAACTCAAGGCCAAATATAATTACCTTCACTGAAATTTAGCCAGGACATTATGCAATCTTTAACAGCGGTCTGAATCTCTATTTTATATCTCTGACAAAAAGGAGCACCTACAGCTCTCCAGGTTTCTGTCATCATTAGTTGGCACATTACTTCGTTTTGATCAGAAACAAGATTGCTTCTCACTCGCTGACTCTGCTTTGTGCAGCTCTACAGAGTTTCACAAAGGTCCTCCAAAGCAAGCACCAGAACAGTCTTACGCTGTCTGACATGAGCATAATACAAAATGAATAGGCTGCAAAATTAATGTTCCCCTTTGCTTTCCACTGTATATCAACTTTTTTTGTATGAGTGACAGATTGAATTTTTAACTGTATGAGTAGCAGAGACTCCACTCGGTGACGGTCCATTTTTGCCATGCTTTCCCGACAGAGATTTGCCCCGACTTTGGTGAGAATTTCATGAAAATAGAAGTTAGAGAATTGGACCAGGAGGGAAAAAATGGCTGGTTACAGAGGGGAAGATTCTTTGTAGGGTACAACCTGGTGCTTCAGCAACATGCAGGCAATGGCACAAACTAAACCTCAAAACCATCTTGCTGGCTTGTCTCATCAGTGGGGAAGGCTGCCTCAGATCAGCTCTGTTTTGCTCTCTCCAACTGTATAGGGTTATTGTGGCACTGATAATTTTTTGTGGCTTCTGAAGATTGTGGGGATATATTTCAACAAGCCAAAAAAAAGTCACAAAATAGATAAATAAATAAGTGTGTATATATATATAAAGAACAGCTGATCTCACTGAAGAAGACTCTGGCATCTTTCTACACAGTTTTCACTGGTATTTCCTGATTCTCCAGCCAAAGAAATCACCACTAAGCCCTTTTTTCTGGGAGGAGGGATCAAAAATTATTTCTCACGCTAGCTTTGCAGGCTTTATGGGATATGTAGTTGAGATTAACAGGTCAAAGAGTTTTAGGAGTCCTATTCAAAGGACTGCCTAAAGAATATTCTATGTAACTAACTTAACTGCTCTCCAGATGGTCAAAACTGAAAAGGCCACCTGAGCAAAAATCAAGTTTTGGAAAGTGCCATTAGAAATTTTACCCAGAGGATGTGGATTCTGCTTCTGCCGGCTTCAGTGGAAACAGAATCACTCTCATTTATTAATTATTTCTTTAAAAAAAAAATAATCTTAAGTTCATGCAAAGAAATGTCTGGAAATTCCATGTTGTTATTTTCAAAAGAGATGAGCTCAAATCACAAAATCTGGATCTGGATGCCTAACAGTGCCAGAAGTTCAGGAGAGTTTGGAGCGACAAGGCTGGCTCAGGCAAGTGTTGAGTGTTTTCCCAGGATTTTTTGAAGGCCAATACAAGGGTTTCAAAGATGAGAGAGGCATGTGCAACATGGCAGAGTTACAAAAAAACATCGCTTGGAATTTCCTGGGTTTTGCGAGATTAAAATTGTAAGTCTAATTAGTTTAAGGAAATCAGCTCTTTATAATTTTCATTTTGTATTGAAGAAACACGAAAAATTAAAAATAGAATGAGAATGGAAAAATTAATGGGTTCCAGTAATTAGTTAATCAGAAAATGCTCCTGTCTTAGTGTGACTGCCCAACACACATTAAAAAAGAAAAAAAAAGAAAGAAGTAACCATGACTTTCCTCATACTTTCCAAAATAATATAAGCTTCACCTCTGAGCTTGGAACAACCACTTGACATTTCAAGTCAGCTCATTTTTTAGCGGTAAGCCACTGAAATCGGTGTTTAGGTTGAAATATCATCTCACCATAACATTAATACAGACATAGAATAAATACATGCATCCTGGCAAAAATAAACCAGAATTTGTTTCTCCTACTGGCCACATCACATTTATAGGAGTTGCATGCACTAATGAAATGTTAAATGGAAGGGAAACCTCTTCTGAGAGCAGACCTTTTCACCAAGTGCTGAACTGAGGATCTCTGACATCTGAAAGCAGCAGGACAACTTATTACGCTGTAGGGAAATGCATTTCTCTTGACAGTGGTGATCCAGTCTGAGGCCCCACAAGCCACACACTGGTGCACTAAAGAGACATGTGTTAGACAAGCTGTTTTGTCCCTTGGCTATCACCCTCCCGAGCGCTGAATAGATCCGGATTGGGCTGGCTTAGAAAAAAAGTCAGATGAAAGCAGTGAAATTAAGCCAAGTCAAAACACAACTTTGGTGCAATTCCGAGTCCAAGTTATGCTAACAAAACTTCAGCAGCAACGAGCCGGGCCTTCTCTGCCCAGCCCAGAGCCACACTTTCAGACATTAGCTGCAGCGCTCGGCTTTCAGCTTTCCGCAGCTCTTCACTATATTTATTTAATGAGGTAGCTAAAGATGTGTTTTATCATTATTTGAGCTTATAATAACTTTGAAATAGAATAATCTCCTCTGCAGAGATGAAGTCAAAGAAGTTTGAGGAGAATGATTTTTTCTTTAAATAAAGGTGCTGAGCAAAAATCCACTGAAATGGCCAAAAACTTGAAAGAAGCCTTCTACCTCTCACTTACATAGCTCTTGAACTTCAGCCTTACCGTTGAGCTGTTTACTGATTGTCAAGTCAACTAAATTCACGGGCGCCTACCAGAACGAGCTCACAAATAAATACCCACAGCTAGGACTGCTCAGAGCACTGGAGTGTGCGTAGAGTAACAGCAAACATCATGTACCGTGCATGAACAGCACACAATTTTTAAATGTTTGCAACACTTATTTCAAAACCAAATTTCTTCCAACAATGTCTGTAATTCCTTCCTCAGGACCGTGAACGCGCCTAAGCACAAAATGTTAAAACAGAGCTGGTCTCAAGTTGCTAGAGGAAGAGAGAAAAGGAAAGAAGCCTCAAAATGTTGTCTCTGGTCAAAGAGTCTCTTACTTCTCATTGAGATGACTGGCAAAAACAAAATAAAAAGAAACCGTCTGCTGTTGAGAGCGAAGAAGAGGTATCGGTAATTTTCTGAAGGAACCGGAGGCATACACAAAAAAAGTTTCAGACTGCAAGAGTCATCTCAACTCAGCTCTAGCATGTCCACTACAGCAAGTATGCCCTGTGTGCGACAGAGGGATGCTGTGCTGCACAAGGACACATCCTGGGCTGTCTGGTTTCCAACACTGAGTCAAGGGGATCACCCTAAATCCTGATATTCTAGCTCTGTTTTTCATTAACCCTTTCTCAGGAAAACCTGCACTGACTTCAGTGGGAAGGTGCTCAGTTAGGTGAGAAATAAGAAACACCACCACCGAGCAGGGAGACCTCGATGTGGTTGAACACACCTACAGTATGGCCGAAATACAGCTGTTTCTGGATTCGTAACAAAAAAAATCTCTAGTCCTTATTTGCCTCACTTACAAGACTGCTTTTGTACGCTGGCCTAAATATACACCGTAAAGGAAATGCTGAAACTTATAGATCTTCAGCTATACTAATAGGAATATCGGCACAAAACGTATATAAATCGCGTATACAAAATACGCCCGTACTTTCCCCTGGAGCGTGGCCATCGGCCCGCACACAGCCAGCTGCTGAACAGCGCAAGTTGGTGGAAGGACTGGCTGGCCAAAGCATCCACCTCTGACAGAAAGTGTCAGTAACTCCTTTGTGTCTCTACAGCGCAAACAGGATTTCGGCTTTGATGATCTTACCAAGTTCAGATGAAAAAAAAAAAACAACCCGCATTCCACCAAAATACAGCAGTAATTACAGAGGGAGCAAAGTTGTGTAAAAAGCTCATTTTCTGGTTTGCTTGCCAAAGTATATTACAATTCAGGTTGCACAAAACTGAAGCAAACAAACAAAAAACCAAACACTTGAAATTCTTCCCAAACAACCTAAATCTCCCCCCTTCAAACCCTCTTGTTTTGGAATGTTTTTAAGGATTTTCCCCCCTTTTCCTTTAGAAATCAATTCTTAACAATTGTCAAAATAAATCCTTAGTTCAAAACCAGAAATGAAAACATTGCATAGGAAAGTATCAAAACAAAACATTACCTCTCTTTTGGCAAGACAGGCCTTTTTTCTTGCGACGATTTAAAACATTTGATAGCGATTCATTGTTTCTGTTAACGTGACTTTGCATTTTCAGGCAAAAAAGTTTTGAAGCAGGGTTTATCTAAATAAGTTATTGCTAAAGACAGCACAAATAGGGAAAAAACTCATCTCCCTTAACTAAAATGTGACTCTGTACTAGAAATATTGCTACCATAAGGCTAACTTGGCTATACACCTCCGATTGCTAGCTGCTGTCTGGCTCCCTCCGCCCTATTATTAGGCACCAGCGTTCTGGTACAGGAAACCTTTATGGGTGGCGTACACAAAACACATCTAATTTCTACCTCGCACTTCATCCTCTATTCCTTCAGCACGATATTTCACTTTCTTACAGCCTTAACTTCCCCTGTTTGCTCACCTAAACGCAGAAAAGCCAAGCACAGGCTTCACTACCTGACAGCTTTTCACACTCGGTGTGGAGAAAGTGCCCAAATGAAATAAATAAATAAACAGAGGAAAGTTTATGAAAGTGAAAGGAACGGCGCAGCGTGGCAGGAGCGGCAGCAGGCAGCTCTGTGTTCCTCCTTAGACTGACACAGGTGTATCCCAACTTCACCCACTCCGGCAGGAGGGACAGAGGGACACACACAAGTGCATACGGACACACCGAGAAGTGCCAGAAAGGGCGAAGAAAGAGGTAGAACAGAGAAATAAAACTGAAAGGTGTTATTTATTTTTACAACTCGACAATGAACTTCAATTTTGGCAGAGGATTAAAAACAGCCCTGGGAAATGATTAAGTTTTTTTTTTTTTTTCTTTTCTATAAAGCTTCAGCACAAAAAGAGAGATTATAAAAGGGATACGCTCGCACAGGCACACATAAAATAGGGGGGGAACTGGGGAGAAGGAAATGAAAGGAAAAGAAAACAAACAGCCTCCTAACAGGCCCATACTGCTAACGGGAGTCCAAATAAAGAGTCATATGATATCTGATAGTGCAGGACACGTCGCCAGGAGCTGGAGCGGATTGCCTGCAGGAAGAAAGAGCCAGTGTGTTACTGCTCAAAGAGCTTTTCTTTCCCTTTTTTAATTTTTTTTTTCCCCTCTCTCTTTTCTCCTGTACCGTGAATGTTCTACTCTCAGGTCAGGTCCGTGAAGAGTCCCCAAAAGACAGCTATCGTCTTTCTCCCTACTTCTGCAAGCAGTGACAGCCGCTGGAAGATGCCTTCTACTTGAGATCGAGGGGGGCTAAATCTAGATTTCAGCTCTGTTATGTCCTCCCTCTTCTGTCACGATCTCCACGGTTGCAGATACAAAATGCTCACAAAAGCCCTTAAAA
>NW_009647236.1:4395735-4490336 GCF_000708025.1 Charadrius vociferus | reverse complement strand
GGGGGAGATTCAGGATTCAGGCAGGGAAAAAATGAGACTGCTTATCCTATGGAAAACTTCAAAGCCCAAGTCCCATTTCTGTGCTCTTTTGTTTACTTTTAGTGTGATTTTTTTTTGTTTTCCTTTTTGGAGAGTGAGAGTGCAAGAGAGAAAAGTCAGAGAAAACATTCAGACCATGAAAAACATCAGAGGTTGGGAAAACTCTCCGGAGGAACGAGGAAAGAGAGTATTTAAAATAAAAGAAAGGCATTTGTAATTTGCCAAAAGTTCCTCTATTTGTCATGTTTGCCAACAGAACGACCAGCTCTTTTTGGTGGTCCATCCCTCTCCGTCAAGCATTTCACATTAAACTGGGGAGCCCGCAAAGTACTTTCGACTCAACACCGCTATCATTGCTACCCATGGAAATGCAGAGCGCCTGGGTTACCTGCAGCAAAGGCACCTGGACTCAGAGCAGGGGACCTGAGTCCATCATGACCCCCCAACTTCTGCTGGGGAAGCTGTGCCCACCAGAGATTTGGAGAGGGAAGAGCCCCAACTAACAGAGCTGGAGGGGTGCAAGCCCCCAGTGTAGATACTGGTATGAAACCAAAACTACGTTTTAACTGACGGTTTCACTTGTCGTAGGTGGTTTCCCTTCACTTTTGCAAGGGACAGGCTGTATCCTGCAGGACTTTTTGCCACTATAAGGTAGTGGCGTTCTTAAAGCGGCACAGGCAGAGCCCAAGGATGGATTTCCGCCCCCCCTCCCCATCAAATGAGGAGATGTAAACGGACTAATTCTCAGTATACACTTACACAACGCATAGATGTTGCTTAAAAACAGTGCCACAGATACATATGCGATACCAATGTAGCTGTAACAGACGACCTCTTCTGAGGGAAGCCTGCAGCATGAATATAAAAATCAAGGTATTGTAGCAATAATGCCCTGTATCCAGAAACAATCGTTGTAACTCTATAATAATTTGATCTAGTTCTATATATTGTGTGCTTATGATTCTTAGGGGGGAGATAATATACAGCTTCCTCTCTTTTTTTCCTGTACCACTGATACATGATGCAGTTTTTAGATTGGTAATTTGTCAAAGCCAGGAAAATACAAATCAATAAAGGAAGGCAGGCAGAATTTGGCTACAGAAAGCACTTCCTTAAGCTGCTGAATTTGTGACAATATATATTCTCAAACATCCTAACCACTGTACAGGAGAAACTGTAGAGAAGATATCCTATATGTTATACACTACATGCAATAAAATTCTGATCTAAACATCATCTTAAATGTCATGCATTATTCCCTTCTGTATTACGTGTGCCTTTTCCACGTAGAAATAGACAAAGAGTGTGTCTGTAAGAAATACATTCAGAAGAACAAAAAATCTACAGTGTAAGCAGGTCTACCCTGAAATCCTCAATTTGGGGCTCGATTAGAGAACTAAACTCAGAAGGTGAAATGGAGCCATTTGAGAGAGGGTCCCACCAAACAGAGGAACAAGCAAACAAACAAACAAACAAAAAAATCCCTGAGCTCCGACTAATCATTTGAGCTGCCAATGAGAGGTGACTTTTAGACAGATGGTCAGGGAAAAGCTGGGTCCGTGGACACAGACGTTAGTGCCCCATCTGTATTTTAGGATCCTAGCTTCAACAAGCCATTACCAACTTTTTTTTCTAAGTGACAGAAAGTGAAAGATTTCTGTTCCCACTCATTTATTTCTTTTTCACCGAAACCACCCCATTTCCCTCTCCCCCCCAGTAAGAATTTGTTGCTTGATTTTTTTAAGTAAAAAGAAACTGTTCGCCGTATAACTTTTATGCCAAAAAAAAAAAAAAAGAAAAAAAGAAAAAAGACGCTAGGTAAGTTGGCAAAACAGCAATTGGATTTAAAGAGAGAGTTTATAAAAAGGGAGAAAAGAACGACATCAAACTCACTTGGTCTCGTCCCCCTTCCATTCCTGTTCTTATTAATTCCAAATTATAATTTGGAGGTAAGGGAACTGCATTTCCTTTCAATCTATTTTGTTGCTGCCACACATTCTGTGCTTTGCTTCTTTTTTTTTTTTTTTTTTTCGGGGGGGGGGGCAGGAAAATATCCCTAATAAAAATAGAAAAACATATCTCAGGCGTTAAGCTCGCTCTCCCCCTTCCTTTGTAAAGAACTCTTTGTTCTCTAGTGAAAATGCTGAAAAAAATCCCCGGGCTCCCTGAAACAAGTGCAAAACACTTAGAGGCTTTTGGGCTGGCGAGGAGCCAGAAACCCTCCCGCTGTCTGGTTAGGAAGAGAGGGGAGAGAGAGAGAGAGAGAGAGAGGAGAGAGAGGGAAAAAATTGGAGCTTCCTTTAATAGACATAGGAAGCAGGTCCTTTTTTTTTCTTTCCTTTTTTTCCAGACATCCTGTCTGGTTGTGTTAGCCGAATTCAAGTGCTGTAAAACCACATCTGGAGACACTCAGCACCATAAGAAGCCATCTCTAAACTACTTACTGCTGTGCAAACCTCATGCCTTCACCCTTAGTAGATCTTTAATGATGGCAGACAGCACTCATCAAGATGAAAATACAAATTTAAAGAAAACAGCAGTAAAACTGAGTGTTGAAAAATTAAAAAACAAAAAAGAAAAAAGAAAAAAGGGGGGAAGAAAAAAAGCTTTTTTCCATCTCCGTTGCGACAGTGATAAGGGGTAGGGAACATCTCATACCTGGTGTGAATGCTAATCAGCCAGGAGTTCTCCTTTTTTCCCAAGACAGGGAACTGTTTCCTTCCAAATTTATTAGAACCTCCTCCACTGCCTCTTTGAAAAACCTTCTTTGTCACCCTCTTCCCAAGTCCTGATACTTCTTTAAAAAAAAAAAAAAAATGGCTTCGGAGCTCCTTCTATTCTTGATATTGATTCTCTCTCTCTCTCTCTCTTTCTCCCTCTCTCTTTCTCTCTCCCCCCCCACCCCCCCCCCCCTCCTCCTCTCTCCTGTCTCTGTCTCTCCTCCTCCTTTCTCCTGTCTCTGTCTCTTCTGAGTGGTCTATTGATAAGTCCCTAGAGGCACTGGGTCAGCCTGCCCGTAGGAAACCAGACACAATGCACAAATCTCCGAGTGCCATTCTGCCATCAGCAAGCAGACCACGTTTAGGAGAGAGGAAAAAAAAAAAAAAACACACACACACACACACACAGTAGAGCAAAAGACAGAGAGAGAGAGAGAGAGAGGGAGAGTGTGAGAAAAAGACTGATTGGAACAGGAGGGAGGGAGGGAGGGAGGGAGCGAGAGAGCGAGGGAGAGAGAGCGACACTGCCAGTCAGGTTAATCATCCCTACTTTAATTAGCTGTTCGGCTTAGACATAAAACAATTGAATTTGAATGATCTGTCAGTGGGCTCGGCTGAACCAAAGGGGAAATGCGAATATTACAAAAAAGACTGTTGGTGTATTCAGATAAGCTCGCCGGGAAAATCCTCAAAGGATAACTATTAAAACTTACCACCAAACAAAAAGTACAGATTCAAATGGCATTATACCGAGGCCCTCTCCAAAAAGCTGGGAGATCCCTTCCCTCTCTTTTTCACACACCACCGCGGCTCTCGCCGAAATAAACACCCGCGCCTTCCCCCAGCCTTCGAACACTACCTGTCCTGCGGGGTAGGGAAGGAAGTGCAGGTTCGCCTGCTCCTTCGGTTCGGTTAAAGCGAGACCCTGCTGCCCTTCAGTTGAATTTTCCTGACGGATCACTGGAATGTTATGATTCGGGAACTACACAAGCTCCGAGAGCACATCCTTGCCATGGATGTCTGAGCAGACACAAACAAACTGCGTACCTGCCAGATACAGACAGAGATGCTGTAAAAAGGCAATGCCGGGTATTGGGATAGACAAGTCCCAGGCACTGTGGGGGGAGAAGTTACACCCCAAAATAGGTGGCAACGCAATCTATTCCTTCTACCCCGGGGTTGCAAAACAAAGTGCAGTTCAAATGGATGAATCCCGGTGATAACCAGTGCAGCGGCAGTGCTGTGTGGTGGGTAAGGCAGAGATTTATGACACTTCTGCAAAGTCTGCTTCTAAAAAGGTGTGGGGCAGGCGGCAGGTAACATGTTGCTGTGAGAGGGAGCTGCCAGTGTGTTCAGCCCCTACACGTCACCCCCCTTGCCCTGCCAGAACTTTCCCTTGTTAGACGCCTGGGGATCTGCTTTGGGTTTCAGGGCACACGGGCTCTGATGTCCCCTCTCGAGTGAATGGCAGCAAGAGGGGGGTGTGTGAATTTATTGTGTGAGGCAGGTATATTCTCTGTGTTTTAAATACATTCTCTGTACTTCATATAGGGCTGCAGCTACAGCAGTAAATCCGTAATTCCTGATCAGCTCCGTGAACATCTGCTGTATATAAACTTTTAAATGGGCACGGCTAACCTGCAAGCATTGCTCAAAAGCATGGGAAAAAAGGAGAGAGGGAATTCACAGCGCGGCTGACTGCTGGCCCTGGAGAGGGAGCCCTGGGATTCCCCCCTCACTTTGCATTTTGGGTACAAATGCTTAAGGAAAGAAAAACAAAAGACAGACAGAAGCTCTAGCAACTTCTCTACGTTAATTTCATCATCTTTTCTACATACATCTCCAGGCAAAGCTAGCACCAGGTTTTACATGTTTTGCCATTAATGGAGAGCTGACAGCTGACAGGAGGTATCAATATTATTCACTCCTTCTATCACCCTCTGCTATGGGAAAAGGTGGGTTCCTGCCCTCTTCCACCTTTTAAAATGCCACGTGCTGGATGGCTGTGTCCCATCTGCCTAACAGCCCGTTGGGGCCTGTTGACTCTGCACAGAGTACGGGAAGAACTAAGCAGGGTCAATAGGAGAGGGATGCACTGCAGAAGCAAATGGGACATTGGACTTAATGAGGTCTGTTAAAAGCTATTTATGAGTTGTCTCCCCAGCCTCCCCAAAATAGGCATTGCTCCCACTTGAAATATTATCGGATTATGGGAGGTAAGACGCTACCAGAGAACGGAAAAGGAGATTTCAGAGAAATACAGTGCCATCAAAGGCCTCAACTCCTTTCCAGATGAGGAGATTTTGTAGAGCACAGTGACACAGACAAGTAGTTTTGTCTTCCCTGGGTCAGTACCAAACTAATAATACAGCAGGGTGCAAAACAGCTCTGGGCTATGTTTCTAATGAAATATGCAGAGGACCTGACCACTCGATGCAGGGGTTCAGTGGAAGAAACAGTGTGCAGTCATGTAATTACAGGCTATGGTAATGCTACAAGGGGCCCTCAGTAAGGTTGCACAAACAGCATTAACGGTGGCATTTCCTAACTTTTAAGTGCTTGACTCAGTAACATTAACATCACAGTAATGCATTTTCAGGTTAATTTCTCAGGGTTTTCTTTTAAAGCCAACTTAAAAATCGAATGCCGTTCCCTGTTGCTGCCGATGCTGAGGCGGGTTAGCACCTGTGGAGCTGTAATGCAGAACTTCGCCACTTCAGCTGGCAGAGCATCTGCAGGGCTTTGATGGTGTCTTCCTGACAACGAAAGTGCTGAGAATCAGGACCCCTAGGCTGACTTCCAAGGAGCAGAGCAAAGCGCACTGCCATGGGAAGAGCGCTTTTGGTCCCTGGACACCCAAACCTGCATCTCTTCTGTTGCTGTTGGTTTTGCTTCCATTCACTCCATTCAGCGGGCTGTTGTTCCTCTGGTTTTCTAGCTTGCTCTCTCTCGCGCTATTCCTCCTTCTCTACGCTACTCCTTGTCACAGTCTGTTTCTCATCCCATTGCCCTAAAATAAACATCCCCTCAAATGCCTCTTCACCTCTGCTCTACCCCAGGCATGGGTGGACCTTGAGCACAGAGAAAAGCAAGCTGCTTAGCATGGTAAATTAGGCCACATGGTGTTCCAGGCTGCCTTAACTAGACCACTTCTTGCAAGACTGTTTAAAACTAACTCGGGTATCATAATTTGCAATCCACAGTGTAGACATATCAAAATGTCCTTGTTCTCATTTCCAGTGCTTGCTGCCATAGCAACCCCTGGTCAAAAGGAAATTTCCATTGATATCAGAAGGAGCAGCATTTCACCCAGGTGAGTTTTTACTATGTGGCACATATTTTATTAGCATGTGTTCCTGATATGGTGATCCCCAAATCTCCTACAGCGCAATGTAGAAAGCTCTAGTTTTAAGTCCTGCTCTCAGTAGGTCCCCTTCTACTAGAAGCTACACAAGTCAAAGACCTCCTGATTTCTACCTGAATACCAATCAAGAGCAGACCTGGAGTCTAAATGCAGAAGACCAGGAGCAGCTCCAAGAAACATACACCATCTTCCCCTCCTGAGATTTTCTCCTGGATTTTAATTTAGATACATCATGATGATGATCCCTCTCCTTGCGTTGCACCCTCTTGCTTGCTCTTTCTTCATATAAATCATTGCGTGTATCAGGGAGGTTCAGCCAAAGAAGCAAGAATTCAAAGTTCAGTCTGATCAGTTGAATAAAAGTTTGCTGTTTGCTATGAAAAAGGCAATCAGTGCTGCCACAAGCTTTCAAACTCAAACATATGATACCCGCTCCATAGGAAGGAAGTGTGGCTGCAGAATTGGAACAGATCTTTATGAGAACCGTACCTGGATTTGTCACTGGCAAATGGCAGGACTTCTGAAAGAAAAACCACCAAAACTGCTCCTCGCTTTCTGACTTCTACACGCATCATGTAATGCCAGCAAAAAGCAGGAAACAAAACAATAGCAAACTGGGAAGGACCTGGAAATGGCAGAGTACTTGTTCCTTTAATGTATGTAAAGTATTCTGCAGCGTAACTTGTAACAGTGCGACTGACAGGAGCTGACATTAATGGAAAATCAACAGATCTGGGTGGCACAGAGAGGAATTTGGTTCCTTTGCAATGAAGGAGCTCTGTCTACCTGAAAAAAATGGTGCTTAGCTATGTAATCTCAGGATAAGTTATATAAATATATTCCTCTAGATTTATTGGCTTGTCTTCATAAACAGCTGTGAGTCTGTGCTTTTTGTTCAGAGATGTAAACCAGCACAGCATGTTGGAGAGGGTGAATATATGGCTATCATTCAGTACATAAGAAATTAGAGGAAAAGACTGGAAAGTCCACCTATTACAGAAATCTATTCCTTGCTTATCTTTTGGGTGTGCAATCATTCCTAAACTTGCAGCACCATGCTTGGGAGATACCTTTGTATGCTGAGAAAGGTACCATGCCTTGCACCTAACCTAGTTCATTTCTGTCATATATGCAATTTGCTTTTCTGGGGCAAAACAAACAAGCTTATTTCCTATTGGACTGATTACCAGAACTACACCCCCCCGCCCCCATATAAAACTATATCAAATGTCCAGGACCGGTTCCTAAAGCACCTTTTACTGACACTGTGCAGTTCCCAAGGCAATTCCTTTCAGAGGTTTGCTGACAATAGGGAAATGTAAATGGAAACATCAGAGGGGCTCCATATATTTTCTCTCTTAGACAATCCAAATATAATGGCCTATTTTGTGGAAGAGCCTCTCTTTTATAAAAAAATAAAATATTGCAAACTGGGCTATGAGAGACATTTCTGTTCTTTTTTTTTTTTTTTTTTACAGTACCGCCAGCAATAAGATGCTGAAAAGTGAGCCATGCCCTCATGGGCACCAGTGCAATCCCCTTGCCTTCACTGGAAAAGCAACAGTGCAACCTAGGGGAACTCTATGAAACATCTGGTTGAGATGACACAAGAAGAGCAAGATTCCTGCCTTTCTTCCTCTTCAGCTGCATTGGGTTGAAAAGTAACACTTTGAAAGTGTGTTTTCACAACAAATTAAGGAAATCTGATCACTGGGTAAAAAGCAGATAAACGAGGAGATGACTTTCGCAGGTGACGCTTTCTGTACCTTTATATGGATGCTTATTGTGAAGGCCTCAGAAGACTTTTAAACACTGAAAACACTAACTCCTTACCTCACTCTCTACCCTCTATCATGATCCACACTGTTGTTGCGAGATTGCACCTCTGCTCCAAAATTAAAATTACTTAAACAGCATCGTGTGTTATATTCAGCCTACTCTACTCTGTTCTGTTATATTTTATTCTATGGTTTTTGAAAGCAGCATAAGTATCTCAGGGTGTCAGGAGGCTTAATTTTCTCTCATACTTTCATGGGAAGACAATTATAATTTTGATTTGAAGAACTTTAAAGCGGACGTCTGCCCCACTTCTGTTCTAAATGCTGACATGAAACATGCTATATATCCCTCTTGCTAACTTTGGTCCTGACACACATTCACAAATCTTACTATTTGGAGGTGACAGGTACTGTGTCTCTGCCTCCAGTCTTTCTTATCTAAAGATGTCTTGATCCTGCAGGCTTTTCCATAGGCTCAATGCTGAGTAAAAATTCTAATTATTTTCCTATTCCTCATTCAAAACCTTTGTAAGAACAACAGCATTGAGAGCAGTCTGGGGAGTTGTACAGCCTCAGCATGACAAAACTGAGATTCCTACCAAAATCACCCCACTGAGGGCTTCTGGCTTCTCTGTCCAACCACTAGTTTTGTCTCAGGGTCAGCTGCAAGGGTTCCTACTCTGCACATGCCACTTTCTCTCTTAAACTTGGATATAAATAGAGTGGGAAGCCAAAGAACCAGAGGAGGGTGTAGAGTTCTGTCTCTTTCCTGCAGCAGATACGATTGTCCATCATGTCCTTGGGCTAGGTGAAGCCGTGAGGAAAGAAGGCACAGACAGGGATGATCTCCACCTCCGCTCTCTCCACAGACACAGCTGCAGCTTGCAAGGTGACTGGAACGAGACCGGCTCAGGAAATGAAGAGCAGCGCATCACTCATTTTTCCTGCCTGTTTGCTCCTAATTATCTTGCAATACATTTCACTGGTAGTTTTATCATACAGAAAGACAGAAGATCCTTCTGGTTTCAGCACATAGTGACTACTTTTAAAATGACTTGCTATTCATTCTTGGGCAAGCCTCGGTCTCTTCCTCCCCTCCTCAAGTTCCCTGCCTCTCATTCTGAGTTTGTTGGGGTTTTTCAGGGGGGTAGGGTGTCAATTCTCTGATAATGTATTCCAATAAAAGCAAAAGAAGGGGCAGCAGAGGTGGCTTTCACTTTCTTTTGATGAGACTGTAGCCACACTGAAGGAAGTGTCAGCAATCTCAATAATTTCATTTTGGCCAATACAAAACCCCTTACAGGCTTGAGCTATGCAACTCCTGTGTAGCCCATAGTACAAATCAACAGAGCCTATTTTACACTCGTTTTCCAATATTTCTCTCCAACCTTAGAGAAACAGAGAATTGCCGTAGGGCAATGAACTCTCATTTTGCCATTGACATTTCTGCAATCCATCTCCCCGAGTTGGGAGACCCTTTCACAGATCCGGAACCTCACCAGCATAAGGAAGAATTAGTATAATTAAGAATTAGACACAGGGTCTCTAAAATGGGAATCATAACAATGACTAACGTCACAAGAGTGTTTTCAGAATTAATTCATGTAAGTAAAGTACTTAAAAGATAAAAATGTAGGAGCTGCCACATCAGATTAGACCACTGCTCCATCTAGTTGAACACTGCGTGTGCAACTGAGAGCAGCGATAAACGCAGGGTAGCAGAATTGGGGTCCCCCCCTGTGCAGGAACAGGGTTCAGTCTAAGTGTAGTCAGTGCCAGTCCTTGGTTACAGCATTATTTTATGACTTAGGGTACATATTTAAGCCCCTACAACCCACTGTCACTAAACAAAGTGGTCTTGCAATTAAAGGAGGGAAACAGCCACAGCAAGAATCTGCTACTCTGGCCGTACAACTCTACATTCATCCCTGTGCAGGACAGCTTCTGATCAAGAGTTTCTGCTTATCAATGAGAGAACCTAAAATTATTCTAAAAGTCTCAAGATTTAGAAGCACAGTTATTGAAAAAATATGCAGTAGGATACTTATAAAATGGGTAGACAGAAGAACATACATGCACGCTCACACACAAACAAGCTGGTTAAAAAAGCAACCTGATCCTCAGTAGCTCTGCTTTGAGTAGGGGTGAGGGTTGGACCCAGATGACTTAAGGACGTCCTTTCTGATTTTTATTATTCCAGGATTCTGTGATTCCACAATTTTCCGTTGCAGAGTTCTGTTGCTGAAGATGAAACAACTTGTGGTAAACATAATTTTTAACGAAAATATTATTAGGGAAGTTTCTTGGGTCCAGGACAGAAACGCTAGTTCAAAGCTGGAGAAAGAGGTTGACTCTAGAGCCTGATGATTAAGGGTGTGGAAGGTGGAAGCCCGATGATTAAGGGTGTGAGGAAGACCTGGAAGGGAACAGACCCCCATGCTCCCACACTCACTGGAGGAGTCCTGCCCCTGGAGCCATTAGCTCTGCTGAGGTGGATCTTTTGAAAACTCATTTCTCTATGAAAAAGTTCCATAAAGTTTCATTCTCATACTCCAAAATTTAAAATGTTTTCACCATGGGGCATTGCTGTTTCCTGGCCAGCTCACCTATATGACTATCCATTCTGCAAGTACCTGCAGACCTTACTTGACTCCTAACATCAGTTGTGACAAAGTTAATGACAATCTTTCTGTAAAATTTCATTATCTCAGATGGTTTGACACCTTTATTTTAATTTTTACAAATTATTCACTTCATGAAACAGCCTTATCTGAAAAGTAAATGGATGGGTTCAGATGAGTTTGTCATCATTTAAGAGCGGGGTTTTAAAATTTGTTTTTACTTTTGTAGTTATCATGAAATATTTAATAGAAAAAATCCATACAATACCAAACCCTGCTGAAAGATAGAGCCACTAGACGTTTTTGTGTATGATTCTACTCTATTCTGTATTCTACGTCAGGATAGAGTCATGAGAAAGAACAAATTAGTAGATAATCTGTGAAATGACAAACCCCTCATAACTGACCGAACCATAAATGAGTCTTATATTACTGGGACTGGATAAAGTATCATCAGTGCTGGATTATTACATAAGAATATGTCAGTAATGTAGCAGGAGTCTAGTCTTTTAAGATGTGAAACAGCGTTATCTAACCTCTCCGCAAAGTTCAGGAAGAGGAGCCATATGTCCAAATAATCATTTTCTTGCTGGTGTTTAACATGTCAGTTTTTTCAAGGGGCCTATTTCAAGTTTTAAAAAAAAAGGTGTGAAATGCATTTTGATTTTTTTTTTTTGGCAAAAGCAGCTCATTTTCAAGCTTGCAAGGAAACAAGAAAAACAAAATCAAATGTCAAGTAGATTTGCTCTTTGTTGTAATTAATACGCAAGCATTCGCTTGTAGATGGTCCTGTGCCTGAAAACACGTGGCATCAGTCGTGGTGCTATTAAAAACGAGTAGTTCTCTGCGAATCAAAGGGCCAAGTGCTCAACCAGTGAAAATCCCTGCTCAAATCAATGGCCCTAGGCCAGTTTTCATCAGCTAAGCATCTCACCACAAAGGAAGGACGGCTGGAAGCCCGATGACCGAGGACATGCCACATGCTTGCAGCATCCGGCCCTGCATGCGATGAGCCAGCAAAGAAAGGTAGCGTAGACTTCTTCAGAGTGGGAGGTGGGAAATGATTAACTGAAAATAAGGAAATTGCAAAGCCCTACACTGCAGACTACAGGCACGCTCAGTTTCTGGTCAAGGAGGTTACAGGAGATTTCTCTTTGAGTCAGAGCAATGTAGTGGATAAAAAGGCCCTGTCTAGCCAGAGGGATTTCCTGAGGCCATTGCAGACCAGCTCAACACGCTGTTAAGAGGCTTGTTTTCATGAGAGTTTTCCTTGCATTTGTAACGCTGGCTCCAGGTTCCCTAGAGCTTTAAGTGCCACATCACAGTGCTACAAGCCCAGCGCTGAATGCTTGGCACAGGACCAGGCATCTTCCCTGTCTTCTCTTGGTTTCCTCAAGTCAGCAGGTGGGGCTCCAGGGCTCCATCTTGTTTTGATTTGGGGGGGAAACTTTTTTTCTCCAAGAAGGTTGAAGAAAAAATGTCCTGTTGAATATTTCCTCTTCTCCTTCTTTCCCCCATGTTGCTTTGTGGAGGCATTTGGAATGAGAGAGAAAAAAAAAAAAAGATTTTTTTTTTTTTTCTTCAAAGGGACTTGCTATTTTTCCTGAAACTGGATGCTGGAAACACTTCATCACTGAGGTCTACTGGCCTGAGATCTGCTCGTTTGTACATCAGGGTGAATCAGTAGCAATTCAGCGGAGGTCACTGGGAGTGCTCCGGCAGGCAGCTGCCCTCTCTGAACGTGGGGCCAGCCCTACCGATCCAAGCTCTTCAGCAGGCCCAGCCACAGCTCAAGCCCATGCCAGGTCGCAGAATGGGTGTAAATGGATGCAGGGCAAAGACAACGCAAACTTCTACCAACTTTCCCTGTGAGATGGCCATAAAAGTGCTGGAACTCAAATGCTGGAAGGAGGAAGCGAGGGGCAAAGCCAGCACAGCAAAAAGCCCTACCAAAGTGTGTGATATTGGCCGGGATAAGAGAGAACTGAGGCAATAAGTATTATTTTGCTACTTATTTTCCCACATGCTTGTGTCCAACGTGTAATTCCCTCCTGTCATTAAGGTCACTGCTGGATTTAGCCCTATGGGTTTGAACAATTAATTATTTTCAGTGATAGAACTATTTCATTTTCGAAACTGGTTTGAACAGTAGATTAGTTCTAGATTAAATAATTTAACTACAGATCAGTAGTAGGTGTTTGCTCTATATTAAGTTCGCATATCACTGAGCAGGTATTACTTTTTAACATTTTAATATACTTAATAATTCATAATGCTACATTGTAAACTGGCTGAATAACCATCACCTTGGAACACTACAGCCAACACCTCCAAATTTAATCTCTTCTCCAAAGAGCCTTGTTCAATCTTTTAAATGATCAACTACAGGCAGAAAGAAAGGAATATAACCAAAAAGACTATCAAAAGAAAGTTGCTTAACTCTGCGAGCATCAGGTTGTATGACCCTAAGCAACTGCTCTGTCTCAGTTTCCCCACCTCTATGTAACAACAGTACCTAATTAATCGATTGCTATAAAGACTACGCAGTTCTTCTTAAAATGTTTTTTCAGCAGACTACTTGAAGCAGACATTTCAAATGATTTCTCAGAAAAATTCTTAAAATGACCCTTAAATTAAAAGAAATTTGTGCTCAGGTGTTGTTAAATCAAGAAGCGATCCATCCTGTGCCTCAGTTTCCTCCACAGCTCTGTGCTGAAAATATGACCTCTCTACTTCACAGAAATCCAGGGAAAATTAAAGTCATTTACAATTACATAGTAATTGCAACTTCTTGGGCAGAAAGTCTTGGAAAATGCAGTAACATTAAATCCTATGGATAACTGAGGCAGAAGAGGCCCAGAACTCACACCCTACGAAGTTTGGAGGTTCATCACATCAGAACCAAAAGGATTTGAAGTCAATTTTGTGAAGAGCAGCAGTGCCTGGGAACAGGGAGGACATATCGTGCTCCACTGCCAGGGGAGAGAGAAGGGCTTCAGACTGCTCCCTCCCATGCTGCTTCTCATTCACAGCCAGAACTGCAGGCTGCTTCTGCTCTGCTAGAAACAGGGGCATCACACAGATGTCTACTTTCTAAAAAGAAAAGCTAGAGTGAGAAGAAGAGGTGCATGGAGAAGGGATGAGGAAGGAATGAAGAGGAGAGAAGAGCACCAAACATCCAGAAGTGGCAGAACAACTTTACAGAAAAGGAGAATACTGGAGATATGTACACTAAACGGGCTGCTCAAATATCATATTTAAGTTCAGCTGATCATATTAAGGGTCAGGAAGGATCAGTTTGGGTTATGGAATAGTGCAACTGGCCAGCTGCACTAAATACGGCCTTCACCTTCCTGCAGTGCTTAGATTGGGACAGACCAAAATTGAGGCACTGGAGGTCACTTCTAATGCACAGCAGAGAAACTGTTCCTCCCACCTATTATTATTATTATTATTATGAGGTCTGAAACGCTGCAGATGGAGGACTGAGCAGCCGAGAAGATACAGTGTACATTATGGAAATAAACTGGAAGCATAGTTAAAGGTTAGCAAGTGTTTTTCCCTCCAGCTGCCATTGACATGAATGACGCCCGTTCTTGCACTGGCAAAGGGAAAGAAAAGATGAGTTAATGTCACTTTCCCTTCTCTAAATTCTCAGATTTGATGACTAACAGGCTACAATATTTCACCAAGAAAAAGGCCTGTTTTTTACTTAAAAGCACAAAAAGTATACAGAGAAAGTAATTTTCAAGGTCAGAAGGTTGTTCTGACATTTAAGAAATACTAAAACAGATTTTGGCTTTTAAATTTGTAAACCAGAACTGCTTCCTGACCTGAGAGACAATCTGCCAAATTTCTAGCTGACCACAGGCTTTTCAGGGTAAGCTAGCATTATCAGATATATCGTGTTGTCTACGTATGTGCCTCTGTGATTTTAAAGCAAAACACTGATCAACCTTAAAAACCCTCAGTTTCCCATACCCTTCGTACAAGCAACATGCACACCTTCTCACAGTAACTGAAGAGGCAATCCTCTCTTTAATAACCGTTTTGGTACAATGTTTTGCTCACTCCTGTAGAACTCAATAGCTTAAGATTAATATACTAATGAAAAAAATGGAGGGAAACAGAAATGTTTCAGCACACAGAAACCAAATAACTCCTTTTATTTTATACCAAGACTTTGATCCTCCCACCAATTCTGTTGCAATACAAACCAATTTCATTTAATACTACATCTGACAAGCCAGACTTCTCTGAGATTGCAAAACTGCTAAATCCCCAGGCAAACTGTAAATGGGCAGAGGAAAAGGTTCACAAATAGCATGTACATGCAGGTGGGCTACACATACATAGGCAGAACAACCTTACCGTGCAAGCTCAACAAAACTTTGTGCATATGGAGCATCAAAGGATCACATTGTTGTTGAAGACGTGCAAGAGACAGGATCTCTTATCCTTGCAGCCTGTTTCTCTCACAACCCATCCTCCCTACCTCCATGGCTCCGTTTGTGCAAAGTGGGTTGTAAAGCAGTTACGTTGTTTAAAATGGAGAGTACTTTCTACCTTGCCTCTCACACAAAAACAGCCAAACCAATCTTGCTATTTCAATCAGGCAAGAAAATGAAAATTTTCACTGTTTCTCTCCATAATTTTTTCAGTGACAAAGCCTGAAAACTTTCAGCCAAAACCAGCAACAGCTCAAGATGCAGTCCTGCAAAGGCAGCTACGCTGAAGAACAAAAGCCTGCTGGAGTGGAGTGGTGATGGATGGAGGATGCTGCGAAGTTTCTGTTGCTTCCTAAATGCCTCCCATATGCACCTGCGCTATTTAAATGATGCCAATTCTTGTATGGACTATAATAGAAAATACTTTCTAGGACTGCTTACTAGGTTTTACTTTGTTTCTCCTACTTCAGAGTTGAGATGCAACTGTGTTTAAAGGTCTGCTGTGGCAGTTTCATAAGTTCTGTTCATAATAGTTAGCAGGAAAGCAGAGAATTTGCCAGCCTGCGGCTCCGTTATACTCAAACTGCCCTGGCCCTTACAGGATGCAACTCTTTTTCCAGCGAAGGATTTATCTCCAACTGACTACCCAACTCACTGACTTTTGCCTTTTTTTAATTCTTCTCCTCTTTTCTTTATCCAGTCATCTCAACATATCCTCTAGTCAGCAAATATTCAAAAATCATACAATCTAAAAGTTGACTCAGAAGCACAAGAACCAATGCACTCTGCTAAAAAGATTCACTTTCTTTTCCATAGGATATATACATACAAGAAGGAGAGAGATGCCTAACACCACTGCTCGGCATTTGAATTGTTTTCGGCATGAGAATCACAAAACACTTCAGTGCAATAGTGGAGAAGAAAACTATTTGCAAAGCTGAGGAAGTGATGCTGCTAGCAAAACACGAAGAGCATCATCATTTCCTTCTAATGCCCAGCTAAAGGTTGGCTTAGGCTGTGATTCTGGTTTCGGCAGGAGTACAAGGACAGCTTCTTGTGAGAACCACTGGCAACACTAGGCACCTCAAAGGGGAAATGACAAAGGGAAAACAAAACTGAGGCACTTCATGAGAAAGACAGTCAATATGTAGAGCACACAGCCAAAGCTTTCTAAAAGCTGAGAAAAGATCGATGGCACCCTGCTGTGCCGAGGGTATTTGTGCAGTTAGGTGTTCCTAGCCAGTTACATTCAAGTTTTTTCTTCACGTGAATCCCTACTTTAGGTGCACAGATTAAATCTAACTAAATCTAGGGCTACTGCAAATGTGCCTGCAAAAACAGCAAGCTGAAGTCTGTCTCATGATTACCATTTCTCAAGGAGCTCAGATCAGCTGTGCTTAGAAAATGAAATGTTATTTATGTCCCACTGAAATACCAGCACTGAATTCTTAACCTGGAGATGCTACTGAAAATCTCCTGCATAATACACAAGACAGCACCGAGTCTTGCTCTCCCTCCCAGAAACTGTGGTTCTGCCGAGCTGAAAAGAATGAAAGCGATAAAAGCCCATTTAATCGGGAAAGTAAGACAATGGCACTCTGAATGTTGAAAAGGAGTGGGCTTGTTAGGTTAGAAAAGCATCTCTACAAAACCTCTGATAATAACTGAACTTCAAGAGGAATGGTATTCTGGTGAGTTGGGTCACGATTGCCACTAATATAGAGAGGAAGAAACTGAGGTGCAATAACAGGAGATCAAGTGATTTCCTCAGCATCGGGGGGGAGTTTTATGGCTAGGGTTAAAGGGAAAATTCAAGTCTCAGTCCCGTTAGCAAACCACAAGCTTCTATTGCTTTTACTACAAACAGATTTCCCTTCACCATACTGTACTTTTCTTCTTGCTGACTGTTCAGTATGATCATCCAAAAATACTCCTATTTGTGTTATTTTTCACACACACCGCCCTGAAACAAAATTCAGTACGAAAGAAGAGCAGTTTCCTCTAATACAGCTCAACATCCAAACCAAGCAGCAGTAAAATCATATTTATTCACTGACTGGGGTTTCAAACAGTAAAATGATTGTTACTGAGTTATAGATTGGACTGTGCCCTGAATAAGACCCCAGAATAGGTCTCTGGTGACAACACTCTCACCTTGACAGCCCTCAGGAGCGCTGGGGGAGGAGTGTATGCACGCTTGTAACTGGGGGCGATGCTTGAGTATAGTCAAGCTTCACCATCACAGTAGGCAGAATTTGGCAGACTTTGCCTTTGGGAACGTCATGGTTTCAGTTGGGATAGAGGCACCTTCTCTTATTATCAGCTGGTATAGTGCTATGTTTTGGATTTGGGATGAGAAATACTTCTGACAGCGCAGTGGTGGTTTTGGTTGTTGCTAAGCTGTCAAGGCCTTTTCTGCTCCTCACACCGCCTCACCAGTGAGTATGCTGGGATTGCGCCAGAAGTTGGGAGGGGACACAGCGGGACAGCTGACCCCAACTGAGCAAAGGGATATTTCATGCCAAGTGATGTCATGCTCGGGATATAAAGCTGGGGGAAGAAGAAGGAAGGAGGAATGTTCAGAGTGATGGTATTTGTCATCCCAAGTAACTGTTACACATGATGGATCCCTGCTTTCCTGGGCATGGTTGAACACCTGCCTGCCCATGGGAAGCAGTGAATTAATTCCTTGTTTTGCTTTGCTTGCGTGCACGGCTTTTGCTCTACCTATTAAACTGTTTTTATCTCAACCCAGGTGCTTTTTTCTGACTTTTACTCTTCTGATTCTCTCCCCCATCCAAATTGGGTGAGTGAGCGAGCAGCTGCATGGTTCCAGCTGCCGGCTGGGGTTAAACCATGACAGGGAATGAAATGAGAAACAGAAAAAAGGGAGCTGAGTACCTGTGCCCAGCGCATGAGTGCAAGTGAGCCTCTTCACCTGCAAGTTCTGTGTGCCTGAAACAGGAGTCAGAGAGAGAGAGGAGCCGGGAGCTCCCCGATGCCGAGCGTGCCCAAGAACGCAGCCATGCTACACAAGCTGAGCAATCTGAAGGCACGGCTGCTAAACGTGGTCATCTCTTTCTGTATAAACTCTGGCAAGCCCTGTACCTTTCTCTGTGTCTTTGTTTTTCTGTTTGAATATGTGATACTCCAATGAAATATAAATATTAATAATTGATTAACTCACAGCTACAAAGCTTAGTTCCTTAAAGTCTAGTACAGATCTTTGAAATCTTTGAAAAACTATATAAGTATGAATTCTTTTATTTTTGTAGCATTACATCAATGACTGTACAGCGGAAGTTGATGAATTAAATAATCACTGTCTATATTTGCTTATACCTTTCTGAAACTGTTACCTTTTCCGCAGATATTCTTATGCCTTGTCTCAATCCAGAAATGACATTTTTGGTAAAGCTTTGCAAAAACCCATTCAGCTGTTTTTGAGTCATCCAAGTATGTAAAAAACAGTTTCCAGCTGTTAAGTTTTCCATAAGCCTTTTTTTTCTTAAACACGCTTGTATAATTATAACACAGCTTTGTTTTAAAACATCAAACTTGACATGTACATAGTCCTGAAAGAGAAGTAGCAGCACTGCCATGTTTGAAACCATTTGGTTTTGAAATAACAAGGTTATTACCATATTAAAATATCTTTTTTTTCTTCAAGATTCTCCCAGACACTGAGCTACAGTTTTCTAACTGTAGATACTCAATTGGGTAAACGGCCAGTAAAAAAAAGAAAAAAGCAAAGAAAAAAAGACACTATTTTTGCAATGTGTGACTGAGCTGTAACAGGGAGGACTGGGGGACACCGTTTACAATGGGAGCTGGCTCAGACCTCTCAGTCTCAGACCTGCCTACAGTACACTCTGCATATGCACATGCACTCTTGAGGAGCACAGCTAAAGGTCTTAGCCTGGTGTTTCCACAAGACCCAGCTCAGCTTCATGCACTCCAGAGAGACTAGCAACTGCTGGACCCACTCACTCTTCAGCCCTGTCTTCTGGTGGGTGGCTCAAGGCCGCTTTCTCCAAGCCCGGGCTAGTTACCCTGAGTTTTAACAGTTGGCGGGCTATAGCTGGCAATAAGGTAAGAAAACATGTAGGTGGCATGGTCTGCTGTCAAGATCACGCTTCAACTACTAGTACAGACCTACAATTATGTACTCTGTAAAATACTTGGAACTAGCACTTGAGGTGGGACAACTGTACCCTTCCCCCTTGCCACTCCACCGAGATGGCTGTGGCTTTCCACCAAGATTCTGAATTCAATTTGGCATTGCATACTTCTACAGTTTTAATTGTTACATCTTTGCATTTTGGTACAGAATAGCATCAAAACTGACTGGAGATGATTCCCCAGTTATATTCTTCCTAGACAGAAATGTACTGACATGATACCAAGCAGATAAGAATCAACCATCTACTTAATTTAAACACTTCATTTAATTTGGAGTATTTCAAGTTTTGATGTCTTAGTGGACTAAGTGTTGGCTTTGAGAATATTAATGGTGGCTGAAACAGGAGCTGTAGTCTGATTGATTATTGAACTACATGGGTTACATTCTCAGAACTGTTTTCTTATATGGCAACGTAAAGGCATACGTGGATTTTATGCCATGATCCACTTTTTCACACAAACCACTGGCCTTAGCAAGAACTCTTCTGTCAGGCTGGAGGAACTCTTTCTAAAGATGTAACATTTCTGCAAAAGGAAAGTTACTGCATGTGTAGATTTCTATATGGGGCTCAACTGCACTGATCTGTACAGACAAGAAGAGACCCCATAGCTGTGTCTCATTCAAAGTAAATAGCAGTAACCTCCTGCTCTTGCCTTTCCTGGGACACATCCTCCTACCATGCAGGCGTGTGTCCACAGAAACTATCCATGTCAGTGACATGACAGTGAATCTGAGAACACAGTCTGACTCATCTGAAATAAAATATGTAACTCTGATGGGCTTTTGCACAAAGAAATGTGTGTGCGCCCGTGTGTGTGCGCTTGCATACACTGTTTCTTACCTTATACTATCTGTGCTTTTATCAGTACACCTATAACTCAGTTGTATGCCCATTACTTTGAGACATTCTCTGAATGAGTTTCAAACCACATCAAACCTATAGGCGGTGCTCAACAAACAACATCTCACTGCAATACAATTACAGGGAAAAAACTCAGCAGTTCCTACCCATCACACTGTGTTCTCTCTGTACTATCTGCCTCGGTGAGCCCACAGCTCGGGATTGTGCAGCAAGACATCCTATTGTAAGCAAGGGGCAGAGGTAAGGTTGCTGTGGGAACCTTAACTCTAAATTTCCTGAGTTTAGGGCGATTAAAATCTCAGTCTTCACATCCCATTAGCATACTTTTTGTGCATACAGAACATGGCCTAGACAAGTGTATTGTTTCTAAAGGAAAAGGTATACTATTGGGTAAATAGGTGTCTGTGCACATTTTGGCAACTCTAAGCTATACAATTCTGTTCTAATCAATGCTACTGGATTTTGAAACCCACCAACACAATAATGAAGTGGAAAAAGCGATAGAAAAAATCCAAACAAGCTGTAAGTTATGCTGTATGCTCTACTATTCTGAGCATCGGTGTCGAGACAAAAGAAGAGTAAGAGTTTGCCATTTGCTAGTTGTTAATAATCAAGGGAAGATCTGCCAGACACACTCTTCAAGGGCCTCGCCTGTCTGGACCAGGTAGATGCTGCAATACACAAAGGACTTCACACACAGAGAAAGAAAGAGTGTTCATGGACAATGATGCAGCATTCTTAATTAAGATTTTCATTACTGATACATACATTAAGGTTTTGCTAATGCAAGTGCCCAAGCACCCTCATGTGCAGGTAGATGTCTCTGATTCTATCTCTAGAAACCCTTTTGCAAATCATTGCGAACATTCACCAGCCAACGCTCAGAATCAGCTCACCTGCCCTTTGCTATAATGACAATGAAAAATAAAACCCGGTATTTTATTTATCTGTCAGATGAGAACTTAACACTTTGCAGACGTGAGAATGAATAGGCTTTTTGCAAGGCTGTGCTACAGCGCATTGAAACTGATTCTGATCTCCCTTACACCTGTTTGATGTTGATGTAACATCAGGAGCTTCAATAGCATGAGTACAGCAAATGTTGAAGGAAAAAATAATGAAAGAGACACATAGGTAAATGGAAAATGAGATAAAACACAACATAAGTTTGCCAAAGGTAGATTCTAGTAGACTAACCTGATAACTTTCTTCGATAAGATAGCTGATTATCCCAACCAAAGCAAATGCAGTAAATTTAATCTATCAGTACAGCATTTGATACAATATCACAAGGGAAATTATGAGTTAAGATGGAGATTTGCAATAGGACTGTAAGGTGAGAAAATGCTTACCTGAAGGGGAGATGGGGCAGTGGTGAAAGAGGAATTATTGGCAAGAAGGCGGCTATATTTCCACATTTTCTTTAGTTAAAAAAAATAGCACTTTCTAACTAATAAGATTTGGGGGGACTGGGTAACATTTCTTTATGAGGCATCTCAAAGGGAAGGGGAATAGAGTAGGAAAAAGTGGGAGCATGCTTAACAGCCATAAAAGAATCAATCAGCTTCAATAAAATGCTCATTAGCAATATTTAGGCCTCATTCACCTGTAATGTTTCCATGTTATTTCTATGGTTCTGTCCTTTGGGAAGTTCACAGATGCTACAACTCTCTCAGCAGCTTACCTGTACAGTTGAATGAAATACCTAGTTCACTTTTGTGCTTTTAAAATATTCTTATTCCCAGAACAGGATGCCCATTCATCTACAAATCTGCTTGCTGAATGCCTTAGATCTCGTTTGAATGCTGGACCCTGCCTCCCAACAAAATGCTGCTGGAATAAGACGTGGAGGAGAAATACTTGGTGAGAAAAAGGACTTATAAAAGCACTGCTTCTCCCTGAACATGTTACATGCTTTTCTTGATCTATTCAGGCTATGACATGTTGCGAATTTCTTCAATAGGACAAACTGGGCTGATCACTATCAAGGTAACGATGTTGCACCAGTATGCTGTGTGTACCAGGATGACATGCATCAAACCACAGCCGTGCCAGGATGGAAGGTGAAGACAGCGTCACAGAAGTCACAGTAGAAGGTATCAATGCAAGATTAATTTGCAGGCTCCAAAAGAAATGATCTGCCAGCATATTTTCAACAAGTTCAGAAAAAAAAACAGGACTTTTGACAATCTTCCCTGAGGCACGCCTCAGTCTACAGGTAACTCAACAACTAAAATTGTTACCTTTCCATTAAAGTTCACTGGAAGAAAAGCTGCATTTTCATTTTAGTCTTCTGTGGCAGAATTTAATTATTTAGTGTTGTAACTAGACCATGCTAAGCATGCATGGACATCCACGCAAGAAATTTGTACTAGAAACCAAAACTCGAAGGATTTAAGTGCAAAAATTGAAAAACCGTTTCTGAAACACATCATTCTTTGGGGTTGGTTATATGCTGATCACACATAGTAGGTTTCCTTCACAACCTTCAGTGCATATTGCAGAGCATTCAGAATGTAACACATTAATTTTTGTCTTTTATGTAAAAGTGGATTTACTGAAAAAAGTAAAATTCAATTAATGCCTTTTACAGACATCCAGGATAAATGAACACAGAAGAATATGAAATTCAAACACACATCCAGACCCAAATGCTGCAACCGATCCTTACTTTGGTGACTGGGTGAAGCATGAATACCTTTAAATTGTATGCTATTTGAAGTTGGGATTCCAATTTTGTCTCTGAAAAATCAAGCTGTTTAGCGTATGCTTAAGAAGCTAAAACATTAGAAAACAGCACTCAGAAAACTGATACAGCTATTCTATTAAACTTAAAACTCAATATGATGGAATGTGAGAGAGCAAGATCTATTCAAATCCAATAGCATTTGCTTTCAGTGGTGTGCAAAAATCTAGTATTTTGAGCATGCAAACATATGAAATGAAAATATTACCTGGGGGGCTGAATTTGTGAACCATATTCAGCATATTATCCAAAATGATGGAAAGAAGCAGCAGTGAACAAGAACTTCAGAGGAAGAAAACATTATTTCTTAATATACTGAGAATCTTTTATGTCTAAGAGTTCCTATTCCCACCAAGAGGTAAAAGAGCCTTCATGAAGCATGGCCTGAAGACTGATCACACATGTTTTGACATGTACACCTGTGTATTGGCATGCAGCTAAACTACATGGCATTCCTTTTTCAAGTGGGAGCAGCGGAAAGAAAAAGGAGATGGAGGAGATACTCTCAGAAGCACATTTCCAATCATGGCATCCCACACATAGGACATTCAGCATGAATATTGAGACATGTTCTGGAACAGACTTCTGTGAGTATTCATATTTAAGTGCCAGTTTCAACAGTCAAATCTATGATTTTTTTTGATCAAGAGGTGACTTTTGGGAAACCACCTATTTCTGGATATCCAGTTTTATAGTAACCACTCCTCCAGCGCTACTTGCTCTTGGTACCATTTTTACCTTATATCTGGTATGTACCTTTTATGGAGACAGGTATACAACATAATGTTAAAGCAGAGTGCATCAAAAAGGATTTCTGCATAAGGACAAGGACTGACATCACATTTCAGAAAAAAAATATAGACATTTGTGATATAACTGTAGAATAGCAATGTGCTTGCCAAGGTTGGAAGATAATTTACCATAACTGCAAAGGGAATATTCTGAAAAACTCTGCTACACTCTGTAGTTGTGCGATTTTGCACAGCGATTTCAGACCTAACAAACTGGACTGTCTTAATATTTTGATGGTTGGTGTTCAAACTGCTGTACGAAATGCTGCTACTGATTCAGCAAGGTGGTCTTTTCCATCCAAATATATTAAATTATGCCAGTGTGGGGTAAAAGCACACTGAACAACTGCATTTTCTTTCTGTCCCTTTCTTTTTTTCTAGGTAAATCTAAAATATTATGCTCCTAGAACTGTCTACTTTGAAGTCCATTTTTTTCTGCTGTAATCTATTATATTTCAAAAAAAAGCTAACAGTCAATAACATTGTATTATGCTAAGTAGATGAAAAATAACTCAGTACAAAAAAAATCTCTAGCAAGCGTATCGGCAGGAAGGTGTGACATTTTCAGCTGTCACGCTGGCCAATCTTAAATCCAATCTCATCCAACTTCAGTGGGTATCTTGTAGGTTTTGCAATTAGAAAGCAGGTTGCATACATGCCCCTGTTGTAATCCACACGTCAGCTTCACAGCTATGGGCAGCCATTATTATTTGCTAAATAATTTGAATGTTAACACTTAAACTAATGCTTAAATTAAAAACTAGTATCAAACTTTGCCCTTTTTTTAACCTGGCTACTCCTCTGGTTTTCTGGATATTGGGTCTATTTTTATTAAAGGTGTTTTAGAATAAAACCATGAACTTTGATTTGTTTTAAATAAGTGGTTTTTTTTTTTTTCCCCCCATGTGAAGCTATTGCTTAAGTCCATTTGATGATTATGTCTTCAGATAAAGAATAAAGCTTAAAGTTGTGGCACTTGTTCAAGAACATACATCCCGAGGTGCATTTCTAGTTACATAGTTTGATTTCTATAAACACATCAGAGGAAAATTTCTGCTCCACTGCTATTTCGAGCCTGTTTCACCATTTCTCTCATTTGCGAATGCCAAATAAAGGGCCTCTGCCCATGTTCTCTTTTTTGGAACATTCCCTTCTTTCAGGAGACACATAAAAGCTGGGGAAATAATATCCCTTTCCTGTTTCCAATTGCTGTGTAGGTGACCATTCCCTTCCAACAACTCCTTATTTTCAGAAACATATCAACTGATTCTTCTGTATAATTTGCATGTCTATTTATTACATTAATTATGATAATTCTTCAAAAATGCTAACTCTTGAAAGCTGTTGTAAACATAAGGCTTAATACATTTAGACTTTTTTGGCATTTTGCAAATGTTCATTTTTGATTCATGAATAAGCTTGACCTGGAGGTTATTATATTCCTCTGAAGTAATAGAGAGCTTCTTAAGAAACCTGAGAAAAGATGCTTCCTCCCTGTTCCTGATGTAGCAGTCACTGTTGTTGTTCCTCATCTGCAAAACAATACTAAGCACACTAACCAAATAAAGGGATTCAGATGGTGCCAATTAGTTGCTGTTTCACGATGATGGTTCAGAGCGCTATCAGATGACAGTTTGGTGGTGAACAAGTACCAACAGCAGGGACACACATATAGATATCAGAGACTATTTGAGCATCATCATGTCTGATAAAGTGAATACGTATTCTCAGAAACTGGCAACTGGCAGGCTGGAATACTGCTGGGTGTCTTTTGACATACAAATCACTGACCATATGATGGATGGTACTCATAACTATGATGAGATCAGTAAGATGCTGTTCAGCTTCCCTTAGGTCATTATTACTTGACCGAATATGTCTTCATGAAACTGAGGAATAAATGGCACTTTTTTTCTTTCTTCTTCTTTTTTTTTTTTTTTATTTTTTATTAACAGGATGAAATAACAAGGATTAGAATCAGCACTGAATCTAATAGGAACGATGCTGGAGTTCAGTACAACCCAGTTACATCAGAAACTTATTTCAAGGAAATGGACAGATGCTCATGGAATTAGGTTAACATGTCCTGCAACTTCTTTGTATTTGGATCACTTTGGTGCTTTTCTGATTTGCATTTACCAAAGCTAACAGCGGATAACTCTTCAATATTGTACGGGTTCCATCTGAACCGGTAGTGCTCCGGAAGTAAAGTGCCCTGCTGTAGTTATTTATCCTACTGTAGCTACCTATGTTTCTATAAAGCACCTTAGTATTGTTGATACTGTTACACACTGTTGACAATACCATTGAAAGGCTCAAGACTGGTTGGAAGACTCTTCTTCCATGAAAAGGTCAATTTTTGACAAAGAATCCACCTGCTTCTCTCAAACTTGTGAGGACATTCAAGTGGAACAGAGATTAATTGTATTCCTCTTAAGTGGGAATATCATTTGGGGGAGAGATCCATGAAATCCTTCCACCTCCAAAACCTTGATGGCATACAGTCAGACAGACATGTGTGTAACCTGGGGGAGGAAGAGGAAGAAGGCTCTGAATCATTGGCAGGTTGTGGGTAGGGATATGAGAAGAGAGCCCAGCACCAGGTACTGAGGTAGAGGGCAGAACAAATCAGTTATCATCTCTAGATCAGAAACATGCTTGACAGGTACCATTAACAGCTTCTAACATAAAAATGTTCCAATTCTCCTTTTTCTGTTACCCAGAAGAATTCAGAGTATCAATGGCCTGAAGGACCTATCTTTCAGAGAGAAAGGAGAGAACCAGTACAAACAATACAAACTTTACGTACATGCCTGACGTAACATGAGGCTCCTATGGAGCTTGATAAGTTGGGAATGGAGGAACACAATGAAGCTCTTGGCTGTAGAGTAAGCCTGACTTAAAGAAGCAAGAAAGTGTGTGACACTAGTTTTAAAGGTCGACAAACAAAGACAGACAGATGGGAAACGATGTATGCATGGTCACACAGCAAAGCACTGACGGAGAGGAATTTCAGGTCTGGGTTTCCACATGCCTACACCAGCATGAAGTCAGCTTGCTTCTTCCACCTAAACTGCCTTCCGCTGCACAGATAGAACAATGATGAACTGGTGCCTTTGTGCAAATGTTGAAGGCACACAGTCCCTGCCACAGACATAAACGATTTTGCTGCTGTTAAGTGTTAACATAAGCAGTGTGCGCTTCACATCCCTGAGTGTCATTAACACTTTTTATCGATATTATGAAGTTCTGCAACAAAAATAATAGGATTTGTCAGGGGCCGTTATGAACCGCCCCTGCTGGATAAATACATAATACATGATGGCAAAGGTCTGATGGGACTTTAATCAATTGCCTTTCCGAGTCAAATAAATGTCACATTAGACGTAAGCCATGTTGCATTCTGTGGGGGCCTCTGCTCCCCTCGTCTCACGGGCCTGACATCGCCACGGGGAGCTATGCACGCGCATAGACTCCTACTTATTTGTAGCAAATATATCAGAGCAAAACTGGAACAGCGCGTTGTAAATTACAGATTTGGGACACCTACTAATGAAAGGCAAAGGGGAAAGGAAAGAAATATGGGGACACCATAGGCATGATAGGTCAGCTCAAATACGTCTCCTTGGTAGATGGCATTGTCATACCACCTTTTGCAGTCATTGCAGCATATCTCGTGTTTCTGCCCACAGGGCAGGGGAGAAGGAGATGTGCCGTTTGCTTCTGCACCACAAAAGTAGTGAGTCAACTTTGAATGTTAAAGTCACATATTTTAGGTCTAGGATCAGGAAAAGAAAGGTCTTAGATTGTTTCAGCATGCACCTGAAAAAGATTATGAAATGTCCATTTGCACTTTAGCATCCCTTTGAAGACATTCCAACAATCAGAACACAACTTGAACATACATTTGCAGGTTTAATTCCTCTCCCAAATATGAAAGAGCTATTTCTCTTACTGTGTTATGCTTTTTTTTTTTTTTTTTTTTTTTTTTTTTTTTAATTCCAGGCAGCACTTTAACAGCCATCTATTTTCCTCTCTGAACATGGTAGGAGACATGAATTTAAATTGCAAAATGAAGATCTAAAGTAACACAAAGTCTAGGCATATTTGGACATAGAGTTTTAAACCTAAATTTAAAAGTCCTCATTATTTTTGGCATTCACTAAATAGCTCCAGCCTGGACATCCCAAAACAGTGGCTTAAAATGCTGCTGGACATTTGGAAAACTTTGGTCTGGCTTTATTTAACTATAGTAAATATTACAAAGTGGTAGTGCTATATTTCCCTTTATATTGCAACAAGAAGTGTCATTGTTTTAAAACCACAAGATTTCACTGCCAATATGTATAAAGGAATCCCAGCAAAATGCAAACTTTTGTTCCAAACACGCAAAACCATCACGAGTCAGAACCTGGCAAAATTAAAACGCAAATGATAACAAACAAACTCTCTCAAAGATTCCATCCCCTATCCTCCCAAAAAAGGAAAAAGCAAAACTTAAACCGCAAAGAACTTAATTCTTCCTGTTCTAGGTCTTATAAACACAATTATCTGGATGAATATATTATTTTCTTCAATTAAAAAGGTCACCAAACTGACTACCTACATAGCAGCAGCCAAACTCACGTGAATCAGACCATGTGAGAAAAGAACTCTACGTAACATCTTTCAAAGAAACCACTAACAGATTTTTAATCCTGGTACTTTTAGACATCAAAGAGAATACAGCACATTTAATCTACCCAGATAAGAAAAGCAGGTCAGTATTAGGTAGGAGAGCACACAGGACTAGGTAAGGAAGGGTCTTCTGCCACAAGGTCAGATTTCAGCAAGGACAGGTTTAAATGCTAGTTGCTTGTTTTCTAGACTTATTTTACACTTGCACAGTGTGGAATACTGTATGTTTTATTCTGACTCAGAGCGCAACAGCATCATGACCATCACAACACGTATATCCCCAAATATAACAGAAATGTTAAATATTGTCATCCAGAAATGGACATATAAATTCCAGATCAACTAATCACACGTCACTGAACTGAGTCCGAGTCCCATAAGCTGACACTGCATTAAAATCTTGAACTGCTGCATTAGAATAAAAACTCAGTACTGAGTCTTGTGGCCATGGGGAGCAACAGAGATGTTCACAAGGGCTCTGGGCTGACTTGGATGGAACTTGAACAAAATGCACAACTTATAAATGAAAAGTATAAAATGTTTGGTATAAATACTTACACAAGAGACAGGAAAGGCTCCTTCAGAGGAAGGCCACAAACTGCTCGTGAGTAATCTGAGAAGAAAAAGGAGAAAGAAAAAAGGGAATTAAGTGACAACAAGCACACAAAACAATATCAATATAAAACAGGGATCGAGGAGACTCACAGATGGTAGCACTTCCCACAGGAGAGAGAAAAAAAAAAGTGCTTTAAATTCACGAACTGCATAAATCTTGGAAGTTTTGAAATTACCTGACCCCAAAACTATGTAGCTGAGAAAACTGGTAGTGGCTTAGGAGCCTTTCAGTCCTGGGATAATTCCAAGCCAGCAGAGACTAAATATCCTATGGTGGCTGTTCAACAGCCTCTGTGAAATAGGCTTGCAGCTCCTATGGACAAATGCTCTTATCACAAAAACACTGCCAGATTTGAATGGCATTCGTCTTAGCAGTCATGCCAGATGATACAGGCCTCTGAAAGAGAACTTGCGTTCTTGATCCTGACCTTCACAGAAGAGGGGTTAGGCATATTATTAGGGCTAAGGATGCTTACATTATGGCTGATAGCTGCACAGAAAAATTGTGGTGTCTTAGTTCCTTCTGTTAACACAGTATCTTCTGGACTTGACAGATTTGTTACCCTGAGACCCCTAAGGAAAAAAATGGCTGCATGAAAGTTGAATGGCTAAAGGATTGCAAACTTTAGGTAGACTACAGATCTAGTTTCCAAAGCCTACTATGGAGTATCTGAAGTTTATTGCCAGCACATTTTCCAAAACATATTGATCTGGGATGAAGTAACAGACAAAATGAATCAAAGCCTGATGATTGCAATTGTAACAAGAAGATACACTCCTGTTGGACACAGAAAACAAAGGCATACGCCCCCAAAATGTTCAAAGCTACAAAACAGTCCTGTCCCCACTTCTCTTCACCAAGCTGAAAGAAATTCAAGTAGTCAGACCAGTGTTCTCCAAAAGATTGCTGTCAGGGGACCAGGAGCATGGTGGACAAAGACCATGGGATCCATGTGCTCTACTCCAGTACTTAAATCAAGACATGGCCCTTATCTAGTGTTTGCTGTCCAGTTACAGGGGGAGATTAGCTCTATCATTCCTCAAAGCAATTAAAAATATTCAGAGAAATACAAACCTAAGTTGAGATAGTGAAGGAAAAGTGAGGAGCTGTCACAGGAGAGGAAAGAGGGAAAGCAGGCAGAAAAATTGTTTAGAGTTGTAGCTATTATTTGTGGGAATTATGAGCCTAATAGAGGACAGCGTGAGAAAAAGCATGTGTGTGTATCTAGCGGTTGATCATCCACAAGGGAGGTGAAAGAAATACAGCAAAGAGCAGAGAGAATCATAAAAACTGCAGGGCAGCAGAGAAGATGCTTACAGTCATCCTTTGGATAGGCCACCTAGAGAGGCTCTGTTTAACAGCAAATTTTTCTTTAAAGAAGCTGACTGCTCCCACGTGTAAGGAAGATTTGCATGAGACACATGACAGGATGGATTCTGCCCAGACTGAAAAGCTGAATTGCTATAAGATGAAAGGAAGGGCAAGATCAGGCTGTGGAGAGCAGGTCACTATTTACCTTACTTTCAAGAATCCATTATTCTGATGAACTTTAACAGGGAAGTTCTCCTAGTGGAAATAAAACTCCTTTGCTAAGCATGTATCCCTTATTTTCCTTCTACATTGCTCTTGAAGATTTAAACCATGAAGACTCATCTGCGATACACTATATATGAAGGATTGTTAGTGGCTGGTGGTTGGGAAGTATTTTTTTCAGGGTTTTGGGCAGATGGGACAGTGAGTTGCACACCATGGAAGAACCTGAGACAAGAGGCCTGAGCCAAAGAATGTGCCTTGGAGCCCTGAAGTTAAAAAAAAAGAGAAAAAGTAAAGAAAAAAAAAAAAGCAGGAGGCATCCAGCATGGGAAAAAAAACACAGAATGGAAAATTTTAGGCTGAGTGGTTAGAATTTGGCTCTGTTAGAAGCAACATAAAACAAGTTCTCTTAAGGGAAAGCATCAAGCAACTTTGATGACATGGACGCCAAACAATTCTACAAATTATGGCCTGAGACTCTGGAGGTGCTGAGTAATGACTTACACCAACATTACTGTCAAATTTGCTATAAGAAGTGAACAAAATTTTCATACCTAATTGAACTATAGGGCAATTTTAGACAGGCACAATATACTAGAGGCTGCAAACTAGAATCTGGCAAATCACCAGAACTGAAACACCATAATTTTTTAAATGATCGCAATTGGTCTGGACACTTGATTACCAGTTTTGCTCAAAAGAAAACACAGGAAAACAAAAGTTGCCATGTAAAGTACTGGAAAAACAAGATGTGTCTGAGGAAACTATGATTCATTCCAGGTTAGATAACTGCAGAACACGTATGCAGGAGAGAAGTGGGCCAAATCCTGTTCTCACTGCCCTGTGCAATTTTGCTGACTTAATTGAAACCATGAGCAAAACCTGAACCATTAAAATGCTGGGGTGAAACATCTTATCATATGGCGCTGTTTGTCACTAGAGACATACTTAACCTAATTACATTAGATTAACACAGCAGATTTCTTCAAGATATACTATTATATAATGACATAAAAAAATGAAGTCTAAGAAAGCTGACCGTTTTCCCCAGGTCTCCGTGTTATAAGCAGAATAATTACTCATCTCGATGTCGTTTGTTTTCAACCCAGTATGGCTCTGTTTGGTGGGGTCGGCAAAGGGAATCCACTGATCTTTTTCATATTGAATTCCTAGTGTTAATTAATCATTATTACTTGGAAGCTGTTTTGGCCATTGGACAGAATAGCCAGGGGCTAATCTTAAGCCTGCCCTTCCTTCATTGTGGCCAGATTCTGCGCACTTTCTCTTTCTTTGCTATGTGAATAAATTCCATTTAAATCACAAAGACTAGGAGACAAGCAAGGCCTCAATGTTCAGGATATTTAGAAATCTCTTCCTCCTTGAGTTTAATGAGAATAAGGTTCCTAAACACTGAAGAATTTCTTTTTAGGGGGAGTTAAGATGGTGAAATCCAGTCATATGAGTTCCATTATATAAGCAGGTAATCAATTTATGAGGCTAACTACAATTTTCAAAAGTGACTTAGGCATTCACGTCAAAGTCCATTGGAAGTCAGTGAAATTGTGACTGTAAACCACCTGGGGACTTGAGAATATTTTACCTTTGTTAGCTTAAGCACTGCAACGAAATTAACATCTTAGGTGCCAAAGTCATTTTTGCAATTGGCATTCAGTTGCTTACAATTTATTCACTAAATGGCTTGAGTTAAGCTGCTTCAAGTGCCTTTCTCTTAGCAGTAAATTGGGACAGCAATTCTGCTGCATTTTTGCAAAGTGATTTAGGATCTCTCTGATGTAATGCACTACCAAGGGGAGAAATGTTATTCCTTCACCCCCTAGACTGGTGAGGAGCAGGCAAATCATGAGCTGCTTTAAGCAGGGAGTGCTGGCAATAGATTTGGATAATCCTAAACTGACTGCTCTTGCCTCAAAATATTTTCACCCTTTACCAATACGGAACCAGTGAAGGGTACAGCTTTTATCATACGTAATCTACTCAGCGAATTGGATCTGTGATGTGGAGTCTTGTCACTCCTCTCCTCCTGGATGCACCACACCTGCTCAGTATCTAAACTAGAATTTAATCCCAGTGGAAGATAAGGAAAATAATTTACTGGAGAATTCCTCAGTTCAGAGGGGGCCAAATGGAGCCAGTGCCATGCTGGGAGAATATGGTGAAAGAGGAGACTCAGCTGAAATTTGGTGGAGCCCTGTAAATGATCTGAGGGGGCAGAGAGGCTGCACTGTCTCTCTGACACAGCAGAGACAGATTACAGCAAAATTAAATTGAGGATTTTAGTGGATATAATTGTTGGTTTTATATATTAATGAACAACAATAATACGTGATTCTAAACTGAATACCAGGTTTGACATTTAATCTGAGCGCTCATACTATCCATAAATGTTCATAAACGTCACAAGACCCCTACCCTTTGATTGAATTACAATCTAGTATGCAATTTAGGAAACATGGATTAATCTACATAGATTTATATTTCTGCAGGTTACATTGTTATTTGTTGATTTATACCCTTTTCCCCTAAGTGTCCTTTCCATCGAGAATCCAGGAAAATACATGCAAATCTTTAACAGCAGAGCAGCTCAAAATCCAGTGACTAGCAGCAGATGGAAACTTGGTTCAGTGAAACCTATACTAATTATCATTTGCTTTTTGAAGTCACCTCTGCTAATGGCCAGCAAAATCTTAGTCCCTGTGATATCTCCTATTACCTTCACATTAACTCTTACTACAGTCAGAAATCACCTAACATGTTTCTTGGCAATGCTGTGCAATTAAACCGCCTTTCAATCATCTTGCTGAGGAATCCAGAGATGGAAACTGCTTTAATATCAGGAGCTAATTACAGGAATGCAGAGGAAGGCAGTCAAATGTTATGTTAGCATCCCAGAAATATGACAATGCCTTAGCCACACATGTTACACGTGAGGTAAGGATCCACATCAGGAAAAGCAACATGGCAACATATAGAGGAAAATGCTCTTCAAGTTCTCTTTTTCCTTTTTTTTTTTTTTTTTCCTGTGGTCATGCTACTTGAGGTGACCATCTCCTTTAGCAGCCAAAATATCTGGAATTTCACTGTCACCTGTATTAACTGGCTTCACTGCACAATGGTGTCTGCTTGGGGACTGATAATGACACCTACTCAAACATTGTGTCGCAGCACAGAAACGGTCCAAAAGGCCGATCAGATAATAGCGCTTCTGCAGATCCCGACCTCTGCAGAGGCCCAATCCTGCTCTCTTCAAAATCAATCAAGTCTTCTCAAAAGGTTAATGGGGCAGGTTCCTTTTCCTCCTCTGCACCTTTACCTCTGCGTGCCTAGGAGAAGAGGGACAGCTCCACAGCCTGGCCCTTGTCCTTGGGGATTCATTCATTCATACAAGACTGAAGAGAAGGGCTGGCTGCTCGATCTAAAGAGAAAGGGAATGAACACCGCTCCGTTAAGTTAGTTCTAGGAAAGCGATGAACTGAGAAGATGGTTTTACAACTGACAGCTTATTGCAGTGAGGGAGAAAGCGGAAATGGGAGAGGATACTGCAAATTCAGCTTAAGGGCCGGTTATATGGCCATGTATCAACTCTTAGCCTATGATACTGGAGAATCAAAATAAAATGACAAGTAGTTTTTGTACGTACGTTAGAATTAAGGTATGCCTGTATACATTGGAACGCACCTACATATGTATTTTCATTACGTATCATTAAAGAATTTGAAAAAAATCTACTCAACTACAGGTGTGCACGCTCTTTTTAATGAAATAAACAGCCAAACTGTGGTTCTGTAGAGAATGCAACAATGACTTTAGAACAATTTTGAATCAAAATTTATCAATAATACTTTCATCACTTATTTTCCAAAGACAGAGTTTGTTCAGAAGCTACACTCCACAGATGATAACAGAAAAGGTAGCTGACTTTATTCCTTTCTCAAACTTGAAGACAGAAAATCTTGCAGTTTACCTTATCACATATTGTAAAGGATCTGTGATATAGCTATACTTTATATTTTCTTTAATTAGTAGAGAAGTTAACTATAAGCTATAAACTCCTAGTAAAAGTAGACTTTTTTATTTTTTTGCAATTACGAGTAGCTAAAATGTTATCCTTGTCTTTTTCAAGTTAAGAAATATGTACTGGGAAAAGAAGACTTTAAATGTGTGTTACACATGCACACACACAAAAATACATTTATAAACCAGAAACTTCACGGACCCTTAACTAAAAAATACAAAAGAAAAGTCTTGATGGAACAGATTTTCCAGCACATTCTGCTTGCCAGGAAGGCTGGATAATATTATGTTTTGATAAGACAAAAGAAATTAATCCAATCAAAATTTGGACTTTCATGTATATGTAAGCTAATTCAAAAAGACACCAAGTCAAGGAGCTGACTCATTCCACAGGTAACTCAGCCCAAAATAAGTCCTACCAGCTGTTCTCAGTGAAAACAATGAGAAAGATGAAATAAGAAAAGGAATCTCTTACATCTGCAAACTGAACTCTAATTAGCCTCCATCGGAGGTCTCCAACTCCCTAAGAACTTCAGTCAAGAAAAGCCTCTGTACAAAGCACCTCTGAGGAGAACATCTTTAAAATGAGAGCAGGAGAGCTCTCTGGAAGCAACAGCACATTACAGTTTCAGCAGCAGTTGCTTTAAGGGGCTTGGGGTGAGAGCAAAACTAGCAAAAAGTTAAAAAAAATAATATATATTCTTGTTTCATAATCTCAATGTAGCATTTTAAGCATGCATCTTGACTTAAAGATGGCCTAAAATGGTATTACTTTTAACTTTCAGTAACTCCAACCACTGAGTATGTCTTTGAGGAATTTGTAAAAGTATGTTAAACCAGGACATTTCGTTGGCAGGTACTTGGCCACCACAGCCTCAAGCAGCTCAGCCTACTGGTGGAAGGAAGCTGCCCACCACCTTCCCGTGTCACAGCAGTGCTATTTCCCTGCTGTCCACCACCGCCCTGCAGGGGTGCACGGACAAGGAGGCCAGTGCTTCTCAGAAGTGGGGGGACTAATTCTGAGAAAGAGAATACCCGGGAAGGGGTGGTTGCTGCCAACGTAACTCACACCACCTACTTCTGACTGCCCAAAGGAGCTGCACTGTAGGCCAGGTTCACTGCTCTGGTGGCAGCAGCTTCTTGCTCCTGCCTGTCGTCTTTCCAATGGCCCTGATGCCTTTCCCTCATTGCATGGCTGTACGTGCTCCCATCAAGAGACAGTGAAGGAGCAAAGATGGCCCTGGAAAAGATGGTGGTTGCAATGTGACTGGGTTGCTCCTGTCCAGCTTACAGCCTGTTCCCTGTTCACTCTTGGAAAAGAGGGAAAAAAGAAGTCAACTGTTGACCAGATGAGTTCTTTGTGGTCCATAAACAACTTGGGCATTTCCATTTTATAAAATATTTTGTTGGCTACTCTTCGCACCTGGAACTCAGCTTTGAAACCTTAAATAGAAGAAAACAGAAAACATATCTACCTAAATATGCAAAGATAAATACCTTAAGGTTCTGGCTATCTTTCAGGATCATACCCTAAAATTAGGTGTTGTCTCTGCTCATGCCTGTAGGTGAATTTTTTGTTCTGACACAGTGTACTTGAACTGGTAGCTCACAAGTTAGATCTGTTGCCTTAGGCCATAGCCATATCAAGTCCTGCTCTCCTTACTGCAAGCTGGATAAGCAGAGAAGTGTAACTTCTGCTTCCCTGCTTGGAGGTTTGCAGCTCCAGTGCATAGTTCACATTCCCTGCACCCTCTCAAGTACCTGTCCTGAATTCAGCAGTGCCAAAACTGGACTATACAGCATGAGCAAGTAAAATCAAGTAATACTGAACTATTTAAGCAGACTAAACTTGAGTAACCAAAATGTTAAACTGATAAAGATCTGTATTAATAACAGCAATTAGTGAAGTTTGTCTACTATTAATAAGGAGATAATTGCGATAAAATCCAGTGATACATACAAATAGGTTACTGATGTGAGGAAGTGACCCTGGAAAATGAGTTTAAGTTATTGGTTGGGAGCTTTCTATCGCTAATTATTATTTTCTTTCTGGGTATTAATGTTCCTCCAGGATGATCTGATAAATCTAGCGGAGTTGTGATCACTTCTCTAAATGGTATCTTTGGATCATATGTGGTCCCAAGAGCCCTGACACTCCAGTGTACTTTGCGTAATTTATTTCCAAAGTGAGACGTGCTGACTCTCCATAATATTTCTTTCATTTTAACATCTGACTAACATTCAATTTGGGACATAAGTACTCCGATATATCATTTTTCCCTGAAGGCACTGCAGATCAGAACTAAAGGGCATGGGCTGAGTTTGCGAGTACCACAAGGCTTGGAGAACAGGGTGGGCTGGGGTGGGGGGCACCACTAAGGCTGAGTTGCAAGGGAACTGGAGGGTTGCGCAGGGATGTGAAGGTCTGCACTGTTCATGGGTGCTGGGGGCAAAAGGGTATGAGCAGAGCTCTGGCAAGCCCCAGGCTGGGGTTACATTGGACTTTAAAAATCCTGCTGGCTCTCTTTGGTGAGAGCTGCATAGTTTAGGACTTGAATATGAGTGTGTCTGTTAAATCAGGAACAAAGTGGCGGGAAGATCATTATGGAAAAGTGTAAGTATGTCAAATCCAGAGTCACAATCATTTAAAGAAAATGTCAGAATGATTTCCTGTCTGCCTATCAAGTAAAGAAATCACAACCTGACTATATGAAGAGCTATAGGAAAATGCTAACCTGACAGATACTGTATATAAAAGTAGCAAATCTTTGAAAGGTAAGGTACCATATGGTTTGTGCTCCATTTTTTACAATTTGTACTGCCTTGAACACAAACTGTGTTCTTGTGACAGTATGCAACACTTGGAAGAAGACTAAAAGCATTACAGAAGTGTTTCACTTGCCTTTAAACCCCTGCAGACCCACTGAAGTCACCAGGGTTATGCAGCTGCACAACTGTACGCACTGTTAAGCCCTTGGCATCTACAAAGACAGGTTAAATATGTGCTTTTTCTGAGTTTTCCAGAAGGAGAAGGCATTTTTTTTTTTTTTTTTTCCTAAAAGGCTATAATTAATACTTTGGAATTTTTTTTTCACCTGTTTCTTCTTACTCTATGCCTATTAAAGTAAATTAAAACTACCTTATAAAGATTCACTAAAACAGTTTCTGGAAACAATACTCTCCATTTTATATTTGGTACGAGAACAGTGCACTCTATAGCATGCTGTTAGTTTTGTGACATGTGCCCTGAAAACTGAGTTTCAGGGGAACTAAATTTTTCATTGCTCTTTTAGATGTGGATGGGTGACTGAAGAGTCAAGAATGCAGTCTCTTATCACTGAACCTGATCCCTCTTATCACTAGATCCGATTCTGTTTTATAGGATCCTGTCTCTAATTCTAAGTTGTACTGTTAATATATCCAAACCGCCTCCCCCCTTGATTCCTTGTTTTATCAGTTTAACCTTGACACACTTCCCTCCATGACTCTCACCAATGTGAAGCTGCAGGAAGGGAGTTTAAGTCGTGCAACAGCAGGGTAGCTTAGATGGCCACTTTTCACCAACTCTTCAATCTTAATTGGAGTATCCATTTGATAATATAGATAGAGAACAACACAGTGTAGTCAGTTGAATCAAATGACTGCAAAATGTAATTGAAGAGAAAAGGTATATGTCCTAGGCAGACATAAAACAAAAGAAACCACACTGTAACTTTGTAGTACCTTTTTTAGTGGGACTCGCCCACTGAAGTGACACTGTTCCAGTCCTGAACTTCTTCTCCTGAACAAGCAAACTATCTCGGGTTATCTCAGCCTAGCAATTTCATTTGCTGACCCAGTTAACAAGTAGAAATAATACTCATAACTGAATTATGGGATGAGCTTCATGACTGTCTGAATTATCTCATGAGTTTTCCAAACTTCCCACTTTTCCAGTTTTCCCCCAAATGGTATAGTTTATCTGTATCAATACAGCTCACCCAGAGAGAAAGTAGTATGTCTTGAAGCTGTGGAATTCAATGTACCTAGTCTCAAGAGTTTTATTTGTAAAAAAAAACCAAACAAACCACCAATGAGCTGAGCATTACCTTTTGCTTTATAGGGGGAATTGTCCTTATTCCCACTTTACAGAATGAAAAAAGGGAAGAGAAAGCTAAACTGATCTTGAAGCTGATCAATACTAAAGCAGAACTGCAAAAGGAACTCACATCTTTTGATGCCCAGTTTAGAGCCTGAACCACATCAAATGAGAAGAAAAATCCTTACAGAAACCTGAAAAGCCACCTGCATGCTCCTTTCAATGAAGAAAAGCCGATCCCTTTGATTGCTGAAGCCAAACCAAACAGCAGACACAGAGATTTTACAAAGTCTTTTAGTGGTGAGCCATAGTTTATGCTATTTATCAGCTTTCCTGCAAAGCATAAGTGTCCATTTCACGAAGACAAAACCAAAAGCAAACAATTCCAAGAACTTATCCAAACCCAGTTCACATAGTTTGCTGCATCCATTAGTTTCAGAAAAGTAAACCCTTCTTTATGGGCTGGATTTGAATATAATCATTATACCGTTTTTCCCAGCCCATCTAAAAATGCAGCAAGTTACAGCAATCAAAAAGAGGTTTATAGGTGAGTCAGTTTAAGCAGCAGCACAATAAACTGGCATTATAGTCTAAGAACATGTCACTTCTGTAGATGGACCCTGTATCGTAAGCAATTGCAGTTATACTCAATGTTAGTTTGGGAGACGAGTGGGTGGAGGAGGAAAGACTCAGATCCAAGGGATACTGTATAGCATGAGAGCAATGCTAGCTTTATTTTGCAAGCCATTATTTTCCTAAGAACATGAATCAAAGAGATAAACTATGCCAATTTCTTCATAGCTGACTTGTTACAGGATATTGTTTGAGTCTTCACTAATGACTCCTTGAGGTTGGTTATTACTGTGATTAGGAGTTGGGAGGATAGAGGTCTGAGACCTTTCAAAGGAAACATTCTGTTCAGAACTGTTACAGAAAATAAAGTCAGCACTACAGTAACTTTAACAACCCAACCAGGATAATGGTCTGTGCATGCAGACAGTGCTTTTGCTATTGAAAATGAGGGAGATAAACTCCACATAAGATGGGAAGCTGAGATAACCAGCTATTCAGTCTTGGGGATCAGAAAGCTGCCAGCTTGAGAAATATGAGTATCTGTGGAAACGCTCTGGAAAAGGAAGGATGGTGAAGTGATCAGCAGGTGGCAAAAAAAAAGAGCTTTAAAATTTGCTTTTGTTTTGTGGCACAGATAAATAAATTAAGGAATCTCAGATGCTTCGATACCCTTGGTAGCCTACTGAGATAGATTTTGCTCTTCTTTTTATGCAAAAGCAGGCTATATGCAACGCTGTTCTGCTCTGACAGTTATTCCAAAAAGACTGGTGGCCATGCCCGTCACTGAGGTTGGCATGAAAAACTCTACTGGCTTCATTAAGAACGAAGCAAAGAGGTAGCTCTACATCGTGTTCATTTGTAGCAATGGCAGATAAAAAGCATTCCTTGAAGACAAAGGCAGGTTTTGTGGGATCTGGTTCCTCCCCACAACTCCTAACACAAAATCGTGTTTCCTCATGCCATAAAACTGAGATTAAAATAACTCACTTCCTCAGAATGTATGTTGTGAGGGGATGTATTTAAAAATTAAGCATCCTTTTCTTTCATTATCAACTCTATCATTTATCAGCTGCAGCTTTTATCACCAGCGTCTAGCTCCAGCCAGTATGGCAGGATCAGAGCCAACACTGTTTGTCCAGACCCCTTTGGTACCTCTGATAGTGCATATCTGGCAAAGGTATCACCATACTGCGGTGAACCTTCATAGGAGGATTCTGAGTTAACCATGTATTTAAGAACAGCTAGAGAGTTTCCTTATTCAAAACACTCAACAACTTCCATTTCAGTGCAGGTGAAATGGTGAAAGATACTGAGGAGAGAAATGTCTTCTGTATCCCGAGCTTTGTAATGCACACAGATATTAACAGACCAACTCACATACTTTAAGAGCTAAGCTCACGTCGACATCCTAAAAGAGCCTTGAAGAAAAGTTATGGACTAGACTAATGAGCAGACTCTATATACCAAGAGAACTACACAGAAAATGCACGCATTTCCTCAAAATATGTTTTCCTGGGGACAGGTAAGTGGTAAGACATACCGTGTAAGCTGGCAGATGATCACTGTTTTCTAGCTTCAAAGAAGGGAAAACCACGCAAGCAAACAACCGCCCCCATCTGCACCATACGAAAGTGATCACTGGGAAGGATTTAATGGAATCAGCTTGTCAAAATGATGAAGCTGAAAAAGCTTTTACAGAATATGTCTGTGACAAAAACTTTAGCATAACGTATATAGTGCAGAGTGGTTTTTGTCATGGCAAAAAGGAAGGAATATCATTAATTTAGACACTAAGTGTAAGGTTCTGCTGAAAATCTCCATGGGATAAATCGCAGAAATACAGCCTTGACCAGACAAATGGAGCCAGGCAAGTCCCAGTTCTTGTTAGAAGTTATGGAAAGTGCCATTGAGTTTTTAAAGTCTGTCATCTCTGGTAGATGATAAGAAAAGGGTTGGGCTGTTTTCTTCAGATCTACAAGCATCTGGCTACAGTCTTGCTGAGGCATATACATGATCGGAATCGAAAATGAGCTCTTTTAAAAGTGCTTCTTAAAGGGACCCTATTCATACCCAGTACTTTCTCCCCAAATCTTTTATGGGAAAAAAGCTCATTACGGTCACACAGACAAATGCTGTATAATCTTTCACCCTGTCCACTAGCAACGTGTTCAATCCAATTTACAGCACTTCCCGCTATTCTAGTTCTGGACTCCCCACACAGCTCTCCTAAATGCATACCCATCCTGACCCACTGCTCCCCACCCGCTGCTCTTTCAATTTCAGGCTTCCCTGGAGCACTGACTGCCATTCATGCCTAATAGCAAGGTGGAGCAACTTGATTGTACAACTCTGAAAAGTGAAATTTCTGTGCCTTTTGTGCTGAAACGCCATAATTAAGACACATATTATTGTATGTTGGAATGCTCCGAGATAGGGATGAGAGCGGCCTTCGCTTCAGGAAATGACATTTTGTACCCATGACAATTTATATTCATGTAAAAAACAAAAGTTTCTGATTGAAGCTCCTTTAAACTCCTTCCAAGATTGCTGACAGATCTACCCCTGCTCTTTGCATCCACTTCCACATCAGCATGAAGGGAAATAGGGGCCAGCAATTAGTAGAGAGAAATTTTCAAGGAATCATTTACTTGCCTAATTCATGTCCTTGCCTGCTTTTGGAAGGTCCACCAGCAGATTGCAATTTTCTTTTCAATGCAGCCTATTTTTTTAATCTACCTTGGGCAATGCTGTTCACTAAGCATACACAGTTTGCTTCAAGTACTTGACATTTGGAGCAGGGGTGCATAGGTGGGATCAAGCAATGCAATAGACCACGTCACACAACAGACGTACAACATTGTTTTCGCCTCCTGACTGGATTAATGTTAAACCCTTGAGCCCTCAAACCATGTACTCAAGCCTGTGCTTAACTTCAAATGTGTGAATGCAACGGGACTCAAGCATGTAATTAAAATTTAACCTTTACTTCAGGTTCTATTTCACAGAAATGGACTTATGCGTGTGCTTAAACGGCTTGCTCTGTAGAGACAATTTATTGAGCTGAAGCAAGAATTCGGAAGACGAAATGAAGACATCATTGGGATTTGGATTCATTCAGGATTAGAGAGGAGAGAAACGTTACTATGGAATTATAAAAGACAGTGACTTCTTTTAGAAGACAAAAAGGCATTTTTGATGCAATACTAGATTTACTGTTACTCCACAGCGTCCTGGGTAGGGATGCAGTTTGATTTTCTCTCACTCTTTTTACTTAAGCTAGTCGTAAATGTATGTCCCTCACCATTTGCAGAAGGTCAGGCCAACTCCTGGGTTGATTCCGTTGACCGCACAAGGGAGGTGAGAAACGCGTGCAAAGCCATCTCTCGCAGCACTGACCACTTACAGAGTAAATACATATGTGAGCTGATAGTTCACTACCTGAAAGCATACGAGCATGTGATTTTTAAAGTGGGCCGTTCACTTTCACTAGAGTAGAGCCTGCCTGCTTCAATGTTTGCGCAAAGCAAACACATGAAGGGTGTGACTGCAGCCGGAGCAAACTCATTTGTAAAAGTAAGCGAATACTCATGGACTTTTTGTGTGTGTGTGTGTTAATGTCCACACAGTTGTTCTTTTATTAGGTACAAATGGCCTTTCTGGTTGACACTGAGAAACCATGCATCAGTGCTCATCCCAAGGAAATATTCACATCTGCCAGCCTTCCTCATCTGTCAATATGCCCACGCACAGGGCAGGAGTAGGGGTGAATCAGAAGGACTGCACAGGACTGACAATAGAGCCTTGCATCAAAGGTAGTGTTCCTCTGCCTCTCTGAAATGCAGACATTTTACAAGCCTTTCTCCCTGAAGGAATTAGGATTAGACTTCAAAGCTGCAGAACAAAACAGAGTCATACAGGCACACAATTATTGGACTAAGTCCATGGACAATGATACCAAGGGGTTTTACGTTCACGAGATCTTTTCAGACTATTGTAGTATCCTCTCTGTTCTCAGAGTCCTATTCCCAGAGAAAGCCTCCGACCCCTCTGGCAGCGTCCTCTGTATTAGCTGGCATGACAGCACCATGTGTCCCCTGCCTCACCGGTGGTATCGTATTCCCACTAGAAAGATCAAGTATACATCTTTCACATTTCTTAATAAAGGAAAGGATTACAAGGTACTAAGAGTATCAGGCACAACCCCACCAGTCCCTCTTTCACCCCAATTCTCTTCTCCCAAGCTACTCATTACATCAACTCTAAATTAATTTATCTTAGGTAAACAGCACAGAAATATTATAAACGGAATCAACTTCTCTCCAACTTGCTACACTTTTTTTTTTCTTTCACATTCTTTGCAAACAGAAGTGGAAAAAAATAATATATGTACATAACAGCAAATGTTCTCTCACTATTTTTCTTTTTTCCGTTTTTTAAACTGTTTTTATCTTATATAAACAGTGGTGATGGAATTATAAACACCATTATTCCACCTCCATGTTAATACTCTTATTATCTTGCATAAACAGAAGTGAACGAATATGTACATGACACCAATCAATCCTTATAAAAAAAAAAAAAGGAGAGAGAAGTTTTTATCTTTTATAAACAGTGGAGGGAGAACTTAATGAATTCAAAATGTAGTTTTCCTGTTTATATTATTACGATCCGAAAGTAGAAACCAAATGGATGTATATTCAACATCGCGCAAGCAGTCAGTTATGAAATACTTTCTTTCTTTCTGCTGACTTCACGAGTAAGTGCAGTATTAGTGAAATGTGCTGGTCTAAGGGATCTGAAAACTGGTGGTCTGAATTCAACCACAGAGCAGGCCAGGGGCTGCACTGTCTTCTCCTACTTTTGCCAAAGTTCTTCAGCCCCTTGAAGGGCCACCCAAGACAAACCAGGATAGCTCAACCTCTGTGGTGAACCGTTAGTACTTGGTCTTTCTGCAGAGATTGCCAGATACAGGGGGCCAATTTATACGGATGGATTTTGTGCAATGTGAACACCTGCCACTAGAAACTGGGCTCAGACCCCTAAGTCATTTCACAGAGGCCACCCAACAGCTGTTAGACAGTAATGACTTTGGGGCATGAGTGACCTAGGTCAGATATAAATGTGTAACTTCAAGCTGATAGGCTCCATATGTCAGTACTAGCCCCATAACCACCCACGCCTTCTGCTTTCTTATTTTGTGTGTGTTTGTTTCTGGCTGATCTTCTAAAGCCCACCTCTGAGCCTAAAAGATTTTTGCCTCTACCTCATTATGTCAGCCTTAGCCAGGATGAAGTGCAGGTTCCATTCTTTTTTCCCTCTACCATACTTTCTTATGGTGGATCATCTCTTCCTTTGCTTTAGTCATGCAGAGCCTGCCTTTTTCTCTTCCTGAATTAAGTCAGTCATGGCAACTGGGTTTTCCACAAAGGGCAAGTGGAGGAGATTTTTTCTTCTCCAGGGTCTGTTCCTTGTCAAAAAAAGGGCTGCTCTTTGGGTTGATGATGCTCTGCTCTGCTGTTACCCTTTGCAAAAGCAACATGCATTTTGTTTTAGCTAGTCTGGGTATAAACACAAGCTGGGGTCTCCTACATAGCTGGGTGCAACTGGCAGCTGAAGTGATCGGCCTTGCATTTCTTTTAAAGCATTTATTCTGAGGTCCCAGCCTGAACACAGCTGCCTTAAGTTTTAAGTCATGTGCTGCTTCCCCACTCCCCACAAAGTTGAGACCTTTGTATGTGAAGAGAAGATCACTCGAAAAATTAGGACCTAATTCCACTGTACAGATTTTAACAGGATACATGGTCTGAACCACCTGCTAAAGAGCAAAAATCTCTTCTGTGAGTTATTCTGTGTGCTAAGGAGATCACAAAGGAAAACCTCTGTAAGAAAATTTAGGGGAATTAGGGCCAATGAGGGAATGCAGAGTCCCTCTGTTTAGGGTCTAGAAGAAAACACTGTGCTTGGCAGCAATCTGCTTTGCTACATCCCAGACTGTGAAAAATTTTCCTTAACATAATAATTGCTCAGATAATTGGGATGCACTGATCATGAATATAGAAAGTGTTGTCTCCCCTTGTTCTCCTACTTTCTGCTCCTTGTATTCCATTTATTTTCTATATTTATACATCCTCTGAATGCCAGTTAGTGACCCTTATCAGAGACAAGCCCTGAGATGCAAAGTCCTGGCCAGCAGTATCTATGTCTGAATGTTTCCTCTTCACAGGGATGTTTAAGTTTAAATTTTGCACATAAGGCTCCTCTATCTAAAAAGGCTTCTTAAAGCACCAAATTAAACACACAAGGGAGAAGTAAGGCCTTTCAGAGAAGGGTAGCCAAAAATAGAAGGAAAAAAACATATTTCACCATTTGTTTTGAAAACACCAAAAATGATTAAAACATATTATAAACGAAACTAAACTAAAAAAAAATATCTTACCATATGAACAAATTCCCTGCCAAGTTCCATTTTTAAATCAAAGCCATTTTAGGCTCATATGTCGAAAAAGAGAGTCTTAAACTAACAAACTTATGTAATGGATTTTAAAAAACTGCACAGACGTGCTTAACTGAAATTGCCAAATCTGTTTGGACAACATGAGGAGAGAGGAGGAGGAAAGGGAAGGACGTACAAAGGTTTGGGATTCATCTGTGCAACTGCCCCCAAATTGAGACTCCCTTTGAAGTTGGTTCCAACTTTCAAGGAGCCAAGAGAGATGACTCACTTCAATCTAGTTCTCCCCCCTGCCCCCTTTCAGTAGACCTCAAAATTTGAGACAAATACTACCGGGTTTCCTTACACATAGTAAAAAATTATGGACTTACATGTGGATAGCAAAGGGAAAGGAAAGGGAAGGAGGTGGGTGAGTGAGAAGAGAGGTACAAATATATCCACAAAGACTCTCAAACAAGAAGCAACAAAGGTTAGGGAGCTTCTGGGGTTGGCAGAAAAATAGACACTGTAAACTAGGACAAAGAGATGAATTGAGTGGTAAGCAAAATGCCATTAAGTAGCATGAACAGAAAAATGTGAGACAATTAAATACCTGTGTATCTAACCCAGCTTTTGGATAGTTCTTTTCCACCTAAGAAATATCAGGTTTTGCTTTAGCTAAGAGGCTATCATTACATTCTAAGCAAATACAAGAAAATATAAGAGCAAGGATGACTCAACCAGCTGTGTCACAACCACAAAGCCAAAACTGGAGGTCTCAAGCTTGTCCAGGCAAGGACACCCTGCTCCTTTTCAAGAACTACATGTCTTCTTCCCCTTTGAAAAGCATCCTGATACTCTAAGCCCATGCAGCAACAGCCCCACAACTTCCTATAACCTTCCATCCGTGACGAATCGGGACCTGTGACCTGCCTTGTACCTGTCCCTTTGAAATTCTCCAAAGACCAAGCGGAACACCCTCTGACCTACACAGGTGCACCTGCTCCTCTCTTCATGCCAAATTTTGGGTGGCCAGGAAGGCCTGCTCACCCTCTCTTGGATTGCCCAAGTGATCTTCCAAGTCTTCCTAGGAGTCAATCGTGTTCCTTCACCTGACATCTGCCAAGGTCAACTGGCAGGCCTCTTTCTTTCCCCTTCAACAGGCTCCCCAATCAAGTTTTGCTCCTTTAGGATTTCAGCGTCAGCAATAACAACAAAATTACTTCTGCAGCTGGTGACTGCATGGCCTTGCTTTCCTGGCACGTTTCCGCATTTGCTTCCCTGTCTTCAGACAAGATTGTGTCTGGATCCAGGTTTAAAAAGCCCTTCAAAGCCCATAGCTGGTGGGGTGGTTCAGGGGCAGCATCCTGATTTAAGCCTCTCCCTGTACTAATCTGACAAGAATGCTGTGAAGACCAAAGGGTAAAGAGTTATAATTGCTTAGTACCATAATTATAGGAGGGCAAAAGGGGTTCTGTTGCTTTTTTAAAATTAAAAATGTGTGCAAGTTCAAGAATGCTTCTCTGTCAAATTTACACAGAAAAATAATCTCAGTTCATAATGATGAACAATGACTTAACTGGAAAAATAAATCACAGCCAGAAGGCAGGTCCCAGGACTATGCAGTCAGTAAAAGATATAAAATCCCTTATGATATAAGAAAAGTTACAATAGGGCCACAATAAACTATCCATGTTTGGTGGCCTAAATCACTCCCTCTGTTAACTCCTGTACAACCCAGACATCTGCAGATGTTTCTTCCAGTCACGCTTCTGCAACCATGAGGCCTACGAAATACACTGTTGGTGATCCATGTTCTACCCCACTGCCTTCAGTGAAGGAGCATGGGTGTAACCTAGAGAGAATTTGCCCGTCTGGGATGAGGGAGTTCAGAAATCACCTCAGGAATGTCTCATTACAATCGGATTTGCAGACTGTTTATACAGGCACATGCAGTGCTATTCTTTATACTCCTTGTTTAGATTAAGGTCCCTGCGTGTGAGGAGTTGAAGCTCCGGGTTCCAAGGAGTCGTGTCTCCCAACGGCACCAAAACACTGCCTTGCAAAGGGCTCAGTGTTTTCAGTCTCATTTCCCCGAAAGCAAAGGTTGGATCAACAGTTTGTTGGAAGGCCCTGGCTGTAAGCGGCCATCAACTCAGACTGAGGAAGGTCTGATCTGAGCTTAACTATTGCTTTGTGCCCATAGCTTTGACGTAGGAATTACCGAGTTATACGCCATCATCATCTCCAAAGGGAGGAGTGGTACCAGGCCCACAAAAAAAACAGTACTTGGGCCTAAGCCCCACTACTGTTCCTGACCAAATCTTTAAAACCAATTGAGAATTCCTAAGGAAAATGGCAATGAAAGAAAATGTCCATGCTAAATCAATCCCTTCTCAGGGTCTTCCCACAGCAGGGAACACATGCTGTGCTGTGGTGAATCGTTATTTACTTAGGTCATCCATAACCTATAAACATTGTGCATCAGAGCAAGCACCCATGGGATTTCTTCAATACCAAAAGAGGACTAGGACGTTTAAGCTATACTATACTACAACAATATCAGCAAGACAAGAGACTGAAACACACCATCCTTTACATTTCTAATTGTATAAAATCTTGTATGTTGTGTAACTAGAGGCAGAATTTGGTTTAGAGATCTTAGATGACTGATCCTAGAAGGTCCTAAGGTTCTTGGTTTCTACCAGCTTCCAAGGAAGCTGTAGTGCTCAGCACCTTATCATAATGATGTGGAATGAGTCATGCATATTCTAGATGTCTAGATTTTAAATTTCAGAAAGTTTCCTCACCAGTAAAAAATGCAATGACATCTGTTTAATAAATAAACCAACAATAATAAACCAAAAGTACAACTCCCCCAGCTTCAGTTCACCTTGTATGCATGTGTGGAAGTGTCATTCTCGGTAGAAGAGCAGGGCTGTGCTGGGAAAATAAGTAATTTCCAGCTGGAGCAACGTACAAAGAAAAAATTCTAATTTGATCAAATGGTATCTCTTCCATTCTCAAATCAGTATTTGCTGCCAGATATAGGAAAACTGTGACTCAAATCTGTAAATGCTTGTGAAAACATGATGGTTTGCAATAGAATGTGCAAGCACTTTACTTACAACCACCTCTTTAAACGCAAGCAGAGAAGCAAGCATGGTCTATGGGCTAGTGAGGCTTTGCAAAATTATCATGAAATTCTGCCAGCCCCAAGGTGAACAGCTACTCCAGAGCTGTTATCCTGCCACAGCTATCTAGTACCACTGGCCAGTGATGAGCAACAGTGAAAAGACTGAAAATATTTTAAGCCCTCCATCAACAACCCGCCGAACACCAAACTCCCCACATCCCTGCACCCTAGAGAAAACTGAGATTTTGCAAAACTGAGTTTAGAACAAACTGCTGAGAAACAAGAACACCTAAGCAGCCACCCCGTATTTTCATGGGGACTCATAGAGAACCCCAGGGCAAGTAAGTTCATGTGAAAACTTCTAACAGGTTGGTTGCTTGGTTTTCCACAGGGCAAAAAAGCATAAAAAAGTACAGTAGGAGACTATTAAAATGCATCACCACACTACAGCAACGCTGTGTTCTTTTAATGGGCCCATTCCTTTAACAGATGTTTTAGCTGCAGCCTGCTATAGCTGAAACCCACAGAAAGCAGACACGTGCATTGTTCAGTTTTTGGAAAGAACTCTGTGGCCTTTTAGAGCTGCAGTATAAACGTAAGCCGTACCTGATCCCAACGCCCAGAAATAATTAAGAGCCAGTGCCAACATTTATTTCAAGTTTGATTTACAGTTCTTGTCAGTATAAATACAACTGTCCTTTTCTGCCACAGGGAAGGGTGAACTGCCTTACAAAAAAATGAAAACTAGTCTGATCTTTTACCCAGAACGCTGCTGAGTAACTAATCCTTTATCCATGCCAGTTTGGGAGTGAACAACAAAGGCAACAGGCATTTTGTTCTAGGAAGTGTTGCATATTTGGACCCTGAATCTTCTTCAGACTTTAAAAATGCTGATGGAATTAATGAGCTCTTTATTACCAAATAGAGACAATGAACTTTTGAAAAAACTTTTTTGAGACATACAATGTATTTTGCTAGGTGTACGACACCAAGCAACAAAATACCCTGTTCAACACAGTCCTTAAATAACGTGTAGTCCTGCTTTGAAAATACAAACATTCAAAGGTGTTCCTACCATTCTGGATACTTAGGTGAACTGATATTCCTAGTCCTTTAGCTACAAGTACTCAGAAAAAGTTAAATGGACAGAAAAGAGATGAAGAGTCTGGAGTTATCTTCAGAAAAGCTTGTGCCGTCAAAGTCAGATTTGCCTTTGATTTCAAGAAGCCAGCCTTAAATGTGAGATTTCATTCTCTCCTTTGATACTCACTCTGTTGTATGATCTAGTAACTTTCTGCCTCAGTTTCCCCCGACACCAAGAATAAATTCAGTTGTAAAATAAACTGTTATTTTTCAAATGATGATATGTCATTGTCACAATAAAAAGCCCTAGATCCCTACAACACAGTTCAAAGAAGGGAGAAGACTCTGAAATTCCATCAGCCCTGATACAGTCAATATCTCAGCAAGATACTGAGAGCCTTACCATAAAGGCTGTGCCTCTTGTGAGCTTTCTTACTTCTGCTTATATTACTGAGAACCAGGAATCCTTTGGAAAAGCAAAACCAGATCAATATAGAAAGGAAGAGCTCTGGAGGGAATTTAAAGAAATCTTGCTTGCTGCAACTCCCCTGTTGACCACTGAAGCATGAAGTTTAAATGTTTCCAGCCAAGCCTTTAAAAATACTTATACATTATGGATCTCCTCAGAGCCTTTTGTCTTTTTTAAATCTGATAGTAAGGTAGATACACCGCATTAGGTACAGAACACCAGATCAGCACTCCTGCTGAGCAGATGGAGCACAGATGGAGGACGCGCCTGACCTCAGTGCTAGAGCACAAGGAATTGGTACGACTTAGAATGAGTCTTAGGCATCGGGATGTCAAATGTTGCTGCCACCCCAGCTCTCTCTCCACCACTGCTACAATGCTGCCTGAAATGCTCACAAAGCAGATTTTCAAATGTTATGGCTCACAGTCCAACTCTATGAAGCAAATCATAAGTGGCAATGTTTGAAAGTGTTTGGTAATAAACTCTCATGGTTCAGGGTATGCTTCAGAAGAAGCTCAGATGTCCGCATGGTTGGGACAGAGCAGTTAGCTTGGGCAGGTAACTTTGTTTACCACCCCAGTGCAAGCTGTCCACACTCATGAGTCAAAATTCTTGGGTCTTCTGCTCACCTAAGTAAATCTCTCCCATTTGAGTCCCAGTGCCGTAGCAGAAATTCTACAGCCAGAGAAACCTGGGCTTCACTTCCCCCCATTCCCACCATCCCCCTCAACCCTCCGAGATTCTGGGCTCATTCTCTTCAGCTTTTTAGGTACTTGTACAGTCCACAACAAGCACTTCTCCATTTTTGCCACAATTATCTTTATAGTACCCTTAATAAATGAGAGACATGTACATACAGGTGGGAAATGGTGGCACGGAGAAACTAAGGCTGAGGTCTAAAATGGTATTTTTATTCCCACTTCCTAGTAAATCAAACCAACTTTATCATCCACTTCATCTGCTAAGAACAGTGGGAGCTCAATTACCTGAATATCATGCAAAAACTCTAATAAAGTATTTGGCCAGTCAAAGGTTCAGATAATGTAGGTATTTTTCATTGGCATAAACAGGCTATAAAGGACACAACCCAATGTGAGATAAATGAAAATTACTCTGTATCCTAAGCCAAAATAAAAATTACTGAACTTAAAGCTGTAAGTGATACTTGGACTCAAAACCGGTTATTCCGAAGTGCAAGAAGAGGCCTCAGTGTCATTTCCTCTATCACTTTCTTGTTTTCTTCTTTTTGTACTAAATACCATACGATGGAACATATCACGAAACTGAGTATCATCTGGGTGCATACAACTAGGATGACTTGAGATTTTTCCAATAGAACATATGGCCATTGGAAGATGCCGATTTATCAAAAGTGAAACATTGAAAATACAACAATTTCAATGAAATTTTGTTTAGGAAAAAATGGAATGATCTGCTACAAGCAAGTCAATATTGCATCTCAATATTGCACCTTCTAGAGGGTTTTTTATTCAGATGGAATTGCACAATAGAAATTAAAAATAAAAGTAGAAGTCAGAACAAATGTAGTAAGTTTTTAATGGACTATCAATTAATTTTTTGGAGCAAACCCATGGGCACTTATGCCAGAAAAGGAAAAAAACACACACAGCAACACCACCACCACCCCCCACACACCCCACTGAACCAACCCACAGAATCCTACAGCTCTCTGAAAACCTGAAAATAATTATCTCTTAGTTCTGTGCACATCCTAAAAGAAATAAAAATCAGTTCAGCTTTGTTATGCAAATAAGAGTGGAATACAAAGAGATAGGTTTGCATTTCCTAAATGCCATGGAGATGCAATGTTTCAGGACCATCTGGGGAGTGGCAAGAAGAAGAAATAACAGGGAAGAAATAGCGTGGCTTAGTAAGCTGTGTAGAGAGGACCTCCTGAGCAAATACTACACGTATAGACTTAAGCTGTATCAGTGGAGTCTACTGGAGTCCTAAGGCTACAATAATTTCTGCAGCGGCATCAGTATGTCTGTGGGCTGAGACAGCAAGGTCCCTTGCAGAAGCGACCAGAAACGGGCTGAGGTTACATACTCCCTCTGACTTTTTGCCTGACACTGCACGACTGATCTGCAAAAAAAGCCTTGCCTGGACTACACAATCAAAGGACAAGAATATCCCACCTGACATTGATTTCAGCATGGCCCAGGCTCCTAAGTGCTGCTGCGAATCAGGGTCTGATGGTATTTCACAAAGCACCACTACTGAGCCCATGCCTATTTATGCAGAGTTAGCACGAGTCTCAAGGTAAGTATTCCAAACACAGAGGCATGGCAGACACCATACAGAAATATAACCTGATGTTAAACTCCCCTAACTAACCCTCAAATCTCCTTCCTGGTAATATGCAAAGCCTCCAGCCCTGCATTTGTCTAAGCAGAATGGCTCCTGAAGAAGAAACATTACATTTTGCTTTGACTCCAGGGGGGGAAGAACCATCATTCCCATAGCAATCAGAAAATGAAAGACATACGAGGACATAGTTCAGGCATGAGAAAACCTTACCCTAATTGCTGATTACTAAAGTACCATAATGTGCTAGAGAAGAAAGTATTCCTGAGAACATCAGGACAGGACATTAGCAGATTAATATTAATCTCTAGAGTTCCAGATTCATTTCCTGTCCATGCTAATGTCCTCTTGATTACTGCAGAAAACAATTACACAAAAAAGTTCAATTACAAACAGAAGAGACTTAAAATATTAACATTTTTGGAGCTTTCAACCAAATATGTATAATTAAATGAAAAGCTAGGCTAATGCAATGTTAAAGTTGAGATTTTAATTGTGCAAAGGTCATAGAGTTTAGCATCAAAGTTCATCAGTACATTTAAATCATAGTGGGCCAAATTCTGCTCTCAGTTACATTGGCATAAACTTAGAAGATCTTTATTTTATTAAGTAGAATTACTTTAGTGTCACGCTACCGTAAGAAAGGCAGAAGTCATTTCCACATTGGTGTGCTTAAACACTAGAACTTCCTCACAATGTATGCAATACACAAGCTATACAACACAAAACGCTACACGTGTACTAAAAAGCACATTGCAGACATGAGACAAAGCATAGTTGAATTACACAGTCTATGCAGAAGTTCAATGCAAAAAAAACAGAAAAAAGAAAAATAGAAAAAAGCACTGCCTTCTCAACTGCACGAGACTTTATAATTTGTGAAATTATTTCATGTTGTCCAGGACAGCATAATTAAAAATTGTATCCCATGGTATATACATTGTACTTTTGCACAAGAAATATCTGAATTTTCACAGTGAGTTAACATCGTTGCACAACTAAGGACCTATATTCAATGGATGGCCTCATTTTGTCTATCTACCCTCGCACTGCATAGTCAGACTTGCATATGCACTCTGTCAACTATCCCCCGCAACCACAACGGATTGAGCTGTTGTTTTCCTGCAGAGAACAACACACTGAACCCCAAAAGTTTTTGCATGCACAAACAGTCCTGTTTGTGAGCTCAGTGTAGCAAACAAATGTGCTTGCCTGCACAAAATTGCATGTGAACAAACCTCGCTTGAAGCCCATCTAAAAATCCGGTATAAAATGTCCTCACTCGCTTTTAAAAGACAACATAATTTAAAACAGGAGAAAACAGAATAATAATGTACTTTATTGGAATAAGTAGGTCATCAAAAAATAAATGCGCCTACGTTTATTGGAACGTCTAGTCCTCATAAATGGCTTAATGGATTTTTTTCAAACTTACTGAAACATTATTCACCTCTGAGCTTAGAACAAGCTTGAGAAATTTCAGCCAAAAAGGTAATTGTTTCAGAAAGTTATAAACCACCAAAGATAGGGGGCTTGCAATAAAAGTGCTGTCTCAACCATAACTACAATAAATACAGCTAATGAATAAATGTGGTCTGGCAAGAACAAATAAAATTTGAAAAGTCTGATGTGGCCTGCACAAAATGCAGGAAGGTAATTGAGTGAGTAAATGTCAAATGAAGGATTATCCTGTCTTCTGAAGAATTCATCTCACCGCAAGATTCAGTGAAGGACCTCGGGACCCAAAAGCAGGATAGCTACATTTTGAAGCAAAGGAAAACCTCTCCTTCTTTATTAACAGCAGTTGTATCCAATGCCTGCAAGCAATAATGATGTATCAAAGATTATATATTACTACAATTACCTGCACTGGTAATTTCCAACTGAAACGCTGACAAGACCCTACCTAATTTCTCTTCCACAACTTCCCATGCTCAAACAGTGCCGATCTACCCATTCAAACACCCAGATATTGTCTTTCCAGTAGCAACCCTGCAACTTAACTCCTGTCTTAGTCATCTTGGCATATATTTACGTATCTGCAGTATCATTATCTGTACACATCATGTCTTTGTGCTCTAGAAGTGTACAGACAACAAAATATACATTTGATAACACGGCAAACAGAAAGACAAGGAAGGTTGTAATTACTTGGCTTGGGTACAAAAGAACGCAGTTTTTGGAGTGTATACTTTTGCTGCAAGATGCTCAGAAAAACTTCTGGATTATGAAGAGTGCCCACCCATTCCCACTAGATGCAGACAGGCGCTGCTTGCAAATGACATTATCATCTTATGACACAGTCACAAGTCCCTGTTTATATGTATGCAGATGCAGTTTCAAAAAACCTTTACAAAAGGGTAAAATTATTTTAAATTGGATTCAAATTCCCACTGTAAATAACCAGAAGGTGCATGTTCTCTAGTGCCATCTAGATACCACTAAAATTTTCATCTAACAATCCTTCTTGAAAAATTAAGTATAGTGCAGAAATCTGCACTAGGGAGAAAAGCTTATGTTACATCACTTTGGTTCAAGATACGTAGACAGAAAATTACAAGAAAAGCTTCAAAATGACCACTGATTCTGCCTTGAAATCCAGCCACATCCATACTTCAGCATGACGTTTTTGGTTCGGCTGTGGAATGCGATACTTCAATTAAAATGCCGTTCTCCACGTCCTAAGGAGTCATTTGAGGAGGATTTGGCAACTGACAGGCATGCTGTTTATTCCTCAACTGCCTGGATGATACAAACTTCTCCACCAAAACAAACTAAGAAAATCAAACAAATTCCCAATTGTGACAAACTGTAACAATTTGCTTCACATGTGAAATTGTAAGTGAAAAGGAATCAGAACTCCATTTCACAGCTGATATTTATGCTTTCCAGGTAGCAACGTCAAGGGTAGATTTGATTGAGGAGAAGATGGGAAGTTCCCACCACTGGAACCCTTGTATCACATCAGTCCTAACAACAGAGATGCTATTAAGGGCACCAGACCGTAATTTCTTTATTTAAGTTCTGCTGAACTTCGCACATTGCAGAAAAGGAAAGAAAGCAAATAACAAAATAATCCACAATCGCCTTAACGAGTGTTGCAATTGCAAACACTGCCACAGTTATTGAAACATTAAACCAATAAAGCTTTAGTTCAGACAAGGTCCTCCTCAAATCCTCATTCCCGCAGCCTTTTGCAGGTGTTTTTCTAGCTAAAATCCCACAAATTTCTCCTCTTGTAATTCATTCCTCCATACATTCACCCTCATCTCTTTCTGAAAAACTTTTATTAGGAGTTGCCAGAGAACTGGACTAACTAACCCTCTGCCAAACAAAGTCTAAGAAGAACTGTAATTCAATGCTTGTGTTGTCATCACACTTTTTCAATTAAAAGGTTTCCAAAACCTTTTTCTTGCTATTTTTAGGACTGCTGAATTGCCATTAATCTGACTCAAGGCATACTCAACTTGGTGGGAATTTCTCTATCAACTCCAGTGGGGTTTTATGTGGTCCTTCTGGAAAATATCATTACATAAAAAGATATTTATTAAATCATGATATGTTATTTCAACTTCTCTTTCCTTCTTACAGCATGCTATCTAAAGCACTTTCAAAACACTTCCCAGGTTATAAAAATTCCCAAATTCTTACAAAATGTCAAGTGTGTTAAATTCCTCCTTGTGTTCTGCAAGTAGTTCTATTGCTATTTGGCAAAGCTGCTTCACTAGAAAATCTCTGTACTTTTTGCTTGATTCGCTAGAGTATGGGTATCTATGGCTTTTCAATTTGTAGATTCAGGTTTGTCTCAGGTTTTTCTTTAGGTGTTTTACGATTCAAAACCCCCAAAGAATAAGACCTGTAACTAGGAGTGACATTTCCATTTAATTTGGCTTAGAAGTCTGTGTTTGAAACTTTAGAATATCAGCATCCCTACAGAAATACTAAACCACACACAGGGATAAAGCTCTTTCTTAAATGAATTATCTCAAACAAAGGGCTGGATATTTTGCAAGTATAACTTAGCATGTTTCAACTAAGATCTAAATAATCATACTGATTTTACAACATCTAAGAATGTGGCCAGACATTCTTTTGGCTAGTCAATACGCTATTTCAACAGCTTGGTATTTTATCGTTTCCTTCTTGCTTGATACTTAGAGCCATCTTTTCTCTATCAGTGTCACTAAATGTACCATTTGGAAGCACATAATAGTCAAAACATAACATAAAGGAGAGCTTTTCTCTATGCCTGGACTGGTGACGTAGGTATCTTCTTCTGAGAGGCTGTTTATCAAGCCAAGTTACGCTTACTGTTGAACGGCTGAAGTTCATATTGCAGCCGATGTGTCTGTTCGGTATTTCAGTGTGAACGTGACGCCCACCAAGCCTGCCATCCTTCAAATCCATCTCCTCCCTGCTCAGCCAACATAGCACAATGACAACATTTGTGGTGGTCTGGCTTTCAATCCAATGCTTGTTGTACAAGCTTTCTCCATCCTTTACAAAGTCAGCTGAAACTTCCTGTTTTTCTAGTTCCTTCTTATTTACGCCCTCTTCTCGATGCTTGTGTACTTCCCAATACTTTGAGAGAAGCAGACCGGGGCCATATCACCCCCTCACAGGCTTCATACAGGAGAAGCCTAGAGGGTACTCGCAGCTCCTCTGGTGGGCGAGCTGGCAAGCCTTGGAGGTGGCAACAAAGATCTTTACAGAAATTGTTAGAATCAAACATAACAGCAGGCAGTGACCAGAATTTTAAAAGGTATCCAGTGCCAAAGGAACGACCCTAACCTGCTAACATGCTCTTGAAAATACCTCCAGGCAGCGACATCTTTAAACACCTAAATGCTTTTGATAATCTGACACTCAACAATTAGATCCCTCCATTGCAGAGTCTCTGTAAATGGGAAAAGTGACAACAGCATGCACGTGTAGCCAAATGCAACATATAAGACACTGCTATAAGGCTGACATTAACCTCCAATCCTGAATATTGAGGTACGACCCAGAGAGGCTACACTGTCTACCATGCAGCAATCTACTATCTGGCTCTAGGTAGCTGAACATCCCTGCATGCTACAGAAATAACTGCAATCTATTCCATTTCTGTACGAAGCGAGGGTGTCTGTGAAGCTCCAGACATTATTTGCCCCAGGCAAAATTTGTATTCACTTCAAGGGCTCAGAGGGTATTGTTCATTTACTTTATTAAAGCATTTGTTCCAGTTTCAAAATATGGCAAAACTGAGAATTATGAAACATGCCTAGTCAGTCAGATGTCTGGGTATCACCAACAATCAGGATGGCAGGCCATTTTGAGGCCAAATTTTATGGTAAAAAATCACTGTTCAGAAAACTGTTTCCTTTAGCAAATAACGTTTACAACTCAAAGGATCTAAACAGGTTCTCCAAAAATAAAAGATACAGCCTAAAAATGACAATTAAGCCAGATAAGCAAATGGTTAAGAACAGTTAGAAATCAGGGTTGCTCTCCACTTCAATTTGATTTTGCTGTCTAAAGCACCAGCACAAAGCTCTTCTCTTACAGGAAGCTAAATACCATCTACTCCTGAAGCACGATGAGAATGAAGAAAGGGTTCAAGAGAGCTTCCTCCTCTGAACCTCTTTATATATCTGACCGGGATCAGGCAAAACTCCGCGGTTAGCTCTTGCTCAGCTCAGAAGTCCCGGGTAGAGCGTGCCCATTGGCATTTCATGACTCCTGAGGGGGATGACTGTCTGTTGAAGAGCAATGCCAGCCTCCTCCTATTCCCCCGTTCCTGCTGGCACCCTGAGGCAAGCATCTGGGAGTGTATGCTGCCCCTCTCTGAAGCAGGTGCAAAGAATGGTAGTCAGTGTGTTCGCTCCCCATGAGCCTGCTTGCAGGCAGACAGAAAAGCCTGGAAATCCCTCCAGTAACCCTCCCGGGGGAGAATGAAAATTTAGCCAAGTGCACTTAAGACCAAAATTGTTGCAGAAAGGAGACACATACACTTGTTAAAATCCGTCTGTAACATTCCCTCCCATCCTCCCCTTACTGTGGACCGATCTGGATTTCTAAAGAGGATAATTATGTCTTGCACAATGATTATGAGCTTTGGGAGCTCTCAGAGAAAATTTCCTCACTGCACATGTGGCCATTGGCTGACATACCAAACACATATCACTCCATTTTTTAAGGTTTGTTTTTTTGTTTTTTTTTTTTTTTTCTCTGCATTTTGCTGGGAGAGAGGCCAAAGAGAAAGGACAGACACCCAAGCCCAGGGCCAGGTTCTGCACTATGCTGGTGTGTCCGGAAGGCCAAAGGAAAGAGCCGTAAGAATCACCTTTGCTAACGCTCCCATCCCTCTGCCTGCCCTACTACCAACAGTGGGACGTCTAATCTATCTGTACATCACCAACAGACCCTTCACCAAGAATGTATTGACACATTCTTCATTTGACCCTCTTATTTTATGTTTTCCTTTAAAAGCCATACAAAATAGATTTTGTCTTCCCTAAAGCAGATGCTCAGAATTCACTGTATGCCCATGCAGTGACATCAAGGTTTACAATCACTGTCAAGCTACCTGGTAGCTTTAAAAAAACCCCACTGACTGGCAAAATGCTAACAGCAAAAATTACTATAATACACTATCTTCCCTTCTAAATGGACCACTGATGGGCTGGATGTCAACTTTGTCAATGGGAGATGCCTTTGTACTGAGTACAATTAGTGTTTTTATTAAAAAAAATTATTTCCTGAATGAGACAACATATTGTCCACTCATGGGAAAATGGCACCACTATATATCACAAATGATACAGCCAGTCGAGAATAAAAGAAATTATTTCACCTGCATGCTGTGAAAATTTTAAGGCACCAGCACTTGGTAAAATGGAAGGTATGTAAGAATAGCGTCAGTCAGCTTGTACGCCGGAGGGTAATGGCCATCATCCTTTTTCCCATCCCAGGCACCATCTTTTCCATTTCCAAGGGACCTCCAAAGATGAAAATGAACTTGACAATCATTCTGCAAGTCAAACTGATCCTGATTCTTCCAGTCACTTTGTAATTCACTGCAGATGGTGAGAGTGAGATGTTTACTGGCTGGCAGGTAATGAGCCTCGTTGTAGATAATAGTGATGGACGGGCAATCTTGCCTGCTGACAAGGAGGCAACTCAACATGGGCACATGGCATTCATCCATGACTTCATGTAAAAGGATAGCTGTGACAACGTACACAGGTTATAAACTACCCTCCTCTGTTAATGTCAGCATGCAGCTATACTTAAGCCTTTCCAGTTCACATTTAAGTAGCGTAGAATTGATCCTGATTGTCCATGAAAGTAGAACAGTCTGATTTGTGACCTAATGTTTACTCTTCTATAAGAAGAAACTTGATCTGTTTAAACATCTAGATATTCCCTCTTCCCAGGTAATGCCATTCATCACAGCTGTCAGTGCTTCTTTAAAAGAGAAATGACCCTCCGGCATAGTATAAAACTCTGTGGAAGAACTATGTCCACCTTTGCCAAAAAAAAGAAATTAGCTCCTTTTTTTTTTATTTTCCACTGAGCTTGTATACACATTGTGAAAGGCCTACACACACTGAATTGTAAGTCAGGATTTCCATTTCCATCCCCACCCCCATAAAAAGGAACTCGTATTAAGAGACCTACACACTGTCCTGATTTTATTTATCTCAGACATAAGGGTAGTGGATTTGGACAAGCTCAGCCATTTGATGAGATATACTTAAGCAGCTGGTTCCGAGGGAAAATCAGAGTAATTCAGAAATGCAACAGAAGATAACAGAAAAGCCCCAACTCCATTTCTTCTCTCCTCACAATTTTATGAAGCAAAAATAAAAAGATCATACACTCAACCAAACACCACCAATGTCTTTTGTTTCACCAGAATATATTCCTCTTGAAGAAAGGGGGTATGGCTAAAATTCTTAAAATATGTATTTAAAAAATGTATTTGTTCATATAGATACAGATGTAAATATACACACATTTATACATGGATATTGCTATTCCACAGATAGACAACACTCGGTCTTAGTTTTCCTATTCTGAACCAAATATCCTTTCCCTCCTTCCCTGGTGAAATCTGATCATTTGTACTGTACCCAGGCTTCAAGACTTGATAAACGATCCCAGTGCTATGAAAGTTTCATCCAAAACCTGTCTCTTCATAGATTCGCTCCAGATATTCTTTCTACTTTAAAGACTCATGTGATCATCACTTTGATCCTTTCTCCCTCAGCTCTATTAGGGGCACCATCTCTTCAGGGCTTGCAGCTTATAAAAAGACCACCATATTTTGATATGCCTTTGATGTTGTCTTCCAAAGTATCTTTGATTTTTAAGTTCTGTTCAACTCTTTCACCATTAACCTTGATTTCACTTAGGAATTAATAGATCTATAGTTTTCTTGGAAGGCTAATTTAGAAATTCTGCTTTCTCTGGCACTATTTTTCCCCTCTGAGCTGCAAAGGTAGGTGAAACAGTACAAAAAACTGACCAGTGTCTGCAACAAAATGAAACTATAGATAAGCTAATACCTTTCTTGAGTTTTGAGTTGTGCTTACTGCACAACTCTTGCTGAATCATTAAGCTGCCAGCAAATGAAGTCCTTCTGCAGGATGATAATGAGCCACACAGACAGACCTTCCACAAGGCCACTGGTGACTGAGAGCTGTTACTAATGGATGACTCCTCAGTAGGACTGTGGTCTCAGTCCTGTCCTTGAAGACTAAGTCTCCCCCACATATGACACTTGCATTCCCCCTTCTTTTGACACTCAGCAAAGAGGCTGAAGCTGGAAAGGTCAAAGGAACCGTATTGTTTGAAGTAAACTAAACATAGAGCAGTAAAACACTTACTCAAGAGGAGAAACTGGCATTGTCTTTCAAGTCTCTTTGGTAGATATTTTCCGTTTTAAGCTTATGATATTTGAGATTTATTCCCCCTCCTCAGGCACCACTAAGTGCGACTAAAGTTTCATCTTCGCTGGTATAAAGAGACAGATGAAGCCTAAAACCAGGTCAGCCATATACGTGCGCACACCCCCCACAGGATTAATTTATACACCCTAACTATGTTCAGGTGACACTCAGATACATTTTCCGTTTTAAGCTTATGATATTTGAGATTTATTCCCCCTCCTCAGGCACCACTAAGTGCGACTAAAGTTTCATCTTCGCTGGTATAAAGAGACAGATGAAGCCTAAAACCAGGTCAGCCATATACGTGCGCACACCCCCCACAGGATTAATTTATACACCCTAACTATGTTCAGGTGACACTCAGATACATTCCAGGTTCTTGAAAAAAAAAAAAAAAAAAAAAAAAAAAAAAGCTCCACCTACGGAAGCTGTATCTCAGTGTGCCTTTCCTTTATTTAAAACTACCCTGCTTTTCCCCCATGACTCTGTTTATTTCCTATTCTTTAGAGGAACAACTTAGAAGACCTTATCCGCTCTCCTCACTCAAATGAAACTGCGACTAATGGAGACGAACACGCTTGCAGCAACTGGCATGTGCATCCCCATCCTTTGCAGTATCTGCATAGGGCCATCACTGCGGCCTGTCGCCTTTGCTAAGGCACCGCCAGAACAGTTTAAGGGTTCCTTCCCAAGAGCACTCGTAACGCTACCACAATTATCATTCTGGGCTAACGCTCTAACACCTAACCCTTGGGACACCCGGAGCTTCTGATAAGACACTGCGATGAGAGAATCCAAATGCAGCTCATCAGATACATGCCCTTTCCGATGATCCTTCCTATCACTCATTGCACTCGCTATCTAAAACATCTTTGGCAGGGAAGCACAGCCTGGGCGCTACACGACCTGTTCACAGCACTTCTCACCCTCCATCGCTTAAGTGCACAGTCTAACGCCGTAGCGTGAGAGTCCCACCCGGGGCTCTCTGCGTAGCCCCATGGCCAGGCACCGTTCCTGCTGTAACACGCCTTTCCCAGAATCTTAGCCCCGCTGGAAAGCATTCAGCATTGAGAGGACCCGTCTTTATGCTGATAACACTAAAATATAAAATAATGCCAACAGCTGGTGCTACAAATGGCTTTTAAAAACGATGTTCATTCACTAAAATTCCTCTTGCTACTTTTGACATGAAACACGCAGTCTCTAATTATTCTGATCAAGACGGTGAAATACAAAAACAAACTTTAATTGTGTTTAACAGATATTTAATCAGGACTCACTGAACTACAGATTAAAGCTGAAATTCATAAACCATAATTACCCAATTGTCGCAAGCTTTTTGGTCCACATTCTGCTTCCGTCTGGGCGTCTGGCACTTTGCCCCGAATTTCTTTTAGTGTCTTCTCAGTTTCATTGCTGTTCATGTTTTCCAGCAGAGATTTAGCACAGATTATAAAATATCTGTTCTTGGCAACTTTATTAGTTGTTTTTTCTTACAAATATTATATCCCACCTATCCCCATCCTGGGGCTGAATGAACAGGCATACGCTCTGGGTTATTTCTTGCCATGAGCTACCCTTTCCTCCTGCCAGGGTCCATCGTACTCACCTATCCTACTCAGGTGCTGATTTCCCTGACTACTGCCGTGCTACCAGAGCTTCATCCTGATATTGCTTTGAGTATGCCATCCGATGTACCTACCATGAATTATTCTTCCTCCAGAGACAGAAGCGGGTACAATATGGTTTCCTGTTTTGGTGAGGTTTTTTTTAATGTGTTTGATGCCCTGTATTTATATTTAGGAAGACATGATGAAGGAAATATACTTCCCATGGGAAGCAGAGAGTGGTGAGGTATACACTAGCAACCAGTTCCTCAGAGAATTAACTGCATGGGGTCAGACTGCCTCCTGAGAAAATTACAGACTGTCCTTTAGCATGGAGAGACTGGTTGTGTCAGAGAAGCACAATGTACGGGGACCTCCACACACTGTGTGCAGGTTATGTGGGTACTCTGAAGGCAAGGATTTCATAGAATCATAGAATGGTTTAGGTTGGAAGGGACCTTGAAGATCATCGAGTTCCAACCCCCTGCCATGGGCAGGGACACCAGGTTGCTCAAAGCACCGTCCAGCCTGGCCTTGAACACTTCCAGGGATGGAGCATCAACAACTTCCCTGGGTCATCTGTTCCAGTGCCTCACCATCCTCACAGTGAAAAATTTCTTCCTAATATCTAATCTAAATCCCCCCTCTTCCAGTTTGAAGCCATTCCCCCTCGTCTGATCACTACATGCCCTTGTAAAAAGTCCCTCTCCAGCTCTCCTGTAGGCCCACTTTAGGGACTGGAAGGCTGCTGTAAGGTCTCCCCAGAACCTTCTCTTCTCCAGGCTGAACAACCCCAACCTTCAGCCTGTCCTCATTGGAGAGATGCTCCAGCCCTCTGATCAGCCCTCCTTCCCCCTTTCCTTTAAAATTGTTTTGACAAAGAAACTGAACTAGTACCATAAACTATAACTCTACCAACAGGCCAGACTGCCATTTTAAAGACAAATGGAGCCTAAACATGACAGGACCCCAATTTGATTTAACATAGATGGGAAAGTGGTATTGACATCCAGTATTTTTACAGTGACCCGTGCTCCCAGGTATGCACAATCAGTGTTTTCTGCTAGGCAGAGTTTTCTAAGTCCCGAAGTTTTCATGCCTAGCTACACTATATTGTACTCCGGCAGAAAAGACATGAACCTCAAAGGTGAAAGCACTGTCCATTAGCATGAGACAGGTAATACAGGAGAGGTTAGAAAATGATACTCCAGGAAGCTTTGTGAAACCCTATCTTTTGCTCTGCCAAAATGTCTAAACTACAGAACAAGTGCCTTTGAGGCAACTTTCCTTTATATTTTCACTATGGACTTCCAGGATTTGGGGAGGAGTAAGTGGAAGAAATGCTATACAAAAATTTCAGAGAACTGACAGCCAGAAGATAAAACTAGGAATATAGAAGCTCTGTTTTGCTGCCATTGTACAGCATTAAAGGCGGGTCCTGCACAAGGACAATGCTGATCTTGCTGGGAACGGACGGGAGTTCAGTTACATCTTGCATATTTGCATAAGTGATCTTTCCACAAAAATGCTCACATTGCCTTGAAAATTCAGGACTCTTCAAACTCCTCCTGTTAGAAGATGATTCTCTGAAAAAAACATCCTTCAGAGTCTCCACTGCAGAACCTCCCTCACCAAGAATCATTCTCAGGATTTTGCAAGGGAAATTTATCATGTGGCCTCTCAGACAGAGGAGAAGCATCTTACCAAACTGCAGGTCAAGCTGGTGAACAGCAAAGACACTTCACCCTATCAGAACAGTGAAGTAGGTTCCCATGCTGGCACCAGGCCCGCACAGCCAGCCTGCTCAGCTGTGGGGAAACACAGAACTCCTGTCAGCCTTAATCCCTCTTAAATTCAGGGCACGAGACAGGGTGGACAGAGATATGGAAAAGATGACGCTGTGGAAGCATGGGATCTCATCTCTCTGTTGAAGATACAAAAAAGAATGAGCTTGGTTTAAAAATGGGATGGCCTTCCATGAGTACTTGCTCTTCTTTTTTCTCTTAAGAGCTGGAGTCTTCTTGAAGAACTCCGAGTCTGCCTGAAGATATATGGAACCACATACTGAAGTTCTGCCAGAGGTTTTTGTCCTTCATGGTCATTCATAAAGTTCAAACAATTTCCTTTATTATCCTGACAAGAAGTATATGAATACAAGCTAACCCTTTACCTAGTTCCTTAGCCATGTTCTCAGCTAATGCACAAAACATACATGCATTTCTTCTGCATCTTTCAGACATTTTTCATCATCAAAAATAGTATGTCACACGCTTCTTTCTATCATGGTCATTTTGTCCTATCTCCACTTCCACTTCTTTTGAAGAGTCAGGCAGTTCTATTTCCACTGAATCCATCACATGCCTTCCTCATCAGCTCCTTCAGAGCAAGTCTTAAAAAAGCAGCAGTGCACCACCTTAGCAGCCACTGCTGCACGTATATCAAACTGCTTTTTTGTTTGTTTCCTTTTGAAACCTTCTCTGAAGCTTTCATGACTTGACTGACTGGAAGGTCTCTGCAAGAACCCGTATCTCGCATTTCACAGCAGTCAGATACCAGACTTGGAAGAGAGAGAGACAAGGAGAAATATGCTATTTCTTCTGTTTCCCTGTTTCTTTTCCTACATAAGAGACGTTTGATTCTTTTTGTCAGCCACGCAGTCTGAAGTCCAGTCACAGTTAGGTCTTTGCATCCTATGCATTAGTCTGACAACAATACATGCTATAGGAACGGTGGATGGCTTGCTATACAAAACAAGCCTTATTTTTCACAAACAAATTGTTTTCCAGTTTGGCACAATTGTTTGTCCAAGGGTTTCAAGCTCCGTATTTAAACAGTGGTAAAGAAATTGCTATCCAGTGTTAGTGTCATTCTTCATTCAGACTGTTCCTCTGAAAACAGCCTACAGCCTTTGAGATGCAAAATGTATCGTTTTAATGTAGTCAAGGTCCCTGCTTGCTACGTTGCTAAATCTATTTAGCAGATTCTTCTTGGTATAATCTGTCCCTAGACCTGAGGAAGCTCAGTGATTTTAAGTGTTTTAAGCTAATGATAATGGTTAGTGCTGAGAACAGATGTACCTGGCTGTGGTGTGATCTATTCTATTAGGCTGTTAGGAGCTGTGTATTCATATTGACTTACCATTTTATGTCTATTTTCAAGGTGTGATGGCTGCATGGGGTGTAGTCTGTTTTTTTCCCCTGACATATGATGTATCATCATATCTGGTTTTTTTGATACATGGTGACTGCACAGAGAGAGATGGAGAACATCTGCATGTTTGTTTTCAAGCCTTCCCAAGATTTTCTATGTCCATTCTTGCTGTCCAATGGAGAGATTATGGGAAGCACTGTTGTATTCATACTAAACCATAACCCAGGAAACAGTTGCGCAGATTAGATGTGCATGCAGAGAGTTTGATGACTATGCTAGGTATTGTAGAAGTTTACTTTCCCTGGTGGGAAGGCATTCTGTATAAGTGAGTTCCCTATAATTGGTGGCTGCATTGATAACATGCTAAGTGGAAGCTGTTTTACTATTCGTCTCTATCCATAACACAACAGAGTGTAAAACTCTTCAGTCGTATCAATAAATGGTGCTTCACTTCTCTTCAGCACAATGAAGTGAAATTTCCGCTAAGAATTATCTTCCTGATCATATTGCAGGCTTGGTCTTGCCATTCACAAACAGCTGCTGTTGCCGCCCTCTGGGGACAATACGCTATTTGGGCTGTGCTGTAGAGGAAGTCTTGAATCTTAAGGCCTCACCTTGGTCCCCCAACACAAAAGCAAATCCTTCCTACTTACATGGACGATACCACCGACGTCGTGCCAGTAGGAGTCACAGAATTAAGCTATTGCAGAACAAATGCAACCTTAACCTGTCCACGATATCACAGTGCAACAGGAGACATGACTACTGAAAATGAATGTAGCCTCCTTAAACAAATCTCATGCACGCAACCTCTTCCCTGAGAGAATTCAAAAAGCAGACACAAATGACAAACCACATGGGGCTCTAGCAGAGACACCATCTCCACCTTGACTTAAACTTTTAAGGGGAAGATCCAACAAGGTTAAAATCCAAGACCATTTAAACAACTACAATCATGGACAAGCTGAGAGATACGCAAATATAAGACAAGACACTAGTTCTCAACAGAGACATGTAAATTACTATTCTGCTCTGGAAAGATTAACTGAAGGTGTTGCAGCGCAGCTCTGGGCCAGAACACAGAACAGTTCAAGTTTGGAACCATACTTTGAGCGTGGAACTCAGTTCTTGCGCTGAAGGGCAGTGCATGCTGCCATGACAGAAACAAGAGGTTAAAAGGTTAAATTCAGGAGCCTCTTCTTCTCTGATGGTTTGGCCAACTTGACTAAAGCAGAACCCAACTAAACGACAGGCACTATAAATTTAATTTTAGAGTTTCAGGTCTCTTAATCAAAGAGCGACGCCAGTATTCTAAATCTAATTTTCATTTCAATACAAAGAAAATAAAACTTGGATGTAACTGATATACATTCGCTCCATTCCCTAAACCATGTTCTGGGCACTTTGTCTCTTTGGAAATGGAAATGCGTGCTTGTGAAAACACTACAGGTTAAACACCTAGGACATTGCTTCGTAAAGCAGATAATTTTGCTATGAAAAGAAAGAATATAAAAAGATAATTCCAATCTCTTTCTGACCTTTGAGTTTCTGCCTATACATGAATTTATCTTTTTTTTTTTCTCCTGTTACCCCATCTTCTTCCTAAGTCCTTCCACCACAGAAGTCAATTTACCCTCCATAGCCCCGCAGAACGTGTGCTATAACCATCCTTACCTTTTCCCAAATCCTTCTTTCCCCTGTCAGGATTTTATACAGATGCATAGGGAAAAAGGCCTGGTATCTGACATTTAATAAGAATCTCAAGGAGAACACACACAAAGTGCATTAAAATTTTCTCCCTGGTACTCGGAAGGGAGCGAAGACTGTTTGCCCACTGCTAGGAGATTGGTCTGTATCTGAAGGTGGGACCTCTGTTTCTGCAGCTGGGCAGCCACTTCTCTCTCCACATTTTACGTTCCAGCTACTAGGGCTCATTTTTTAGCCTGGGAAGAAACCATCTTTGTCGGAAATCATATTGGTGGAATCAGGTATTCCTCAATAAAAAAACAATTTAAGTGTCAGTAATCGGTGATCTTACACACTGGTACATTATATTGTACCAGCTACGCTTAGCTAACATTTTTAAGGCATGTCTCTCAGCTACGATGTTGAGAAATTTCTATGGCTTTGGTTTTAACTGCAAATTGCTATTGACAGAATTTAAACTAAAGTTCATAATGCAAAATAAAATACACGAAACTCTAAAAATGCTTCCTTACCTTACTTCAATCTAGTGATCCTACTCATCTCCCATTTGCTATTGTTATGTATAGATGTTATCTGTAAGTACTAGACTGTGGGTCTTCGAAAGAGGCAGTCTAGACTCAGCTAATGGTGCTTTTTAAACTTCAAGCAATAACAGTTACAAGAAGTATCATCTGGAAATTGCAAAATTCATGACCATAACCTCCCAGACTAGGCAAGGAGAATAGCAGACTCCAAAATTATTCAGGTGTTTATACAGATATTGAAAATATACAAGAAAACCTGCTCAAGTTCCAACACAAACCAGCAACTTGGGTCATTCTGGCATTGATCATTGCTGCGTCACTTGTTCTTCTCCCTGACGTCTATATCATAAGCTGTTGTGAAGGCCAGGGTGTAAGGCTGGGGAAAGGGCACAGAGCCGATGGCCAGCAGTAGGAGTACGACTCAGCGTGAGCACACCACTGCTCTCCTTCACACAGCCACTGAAGTAGTGGTCTTTGTCTGGCCCACACTGGTCTCCTCCACCCTTGCCTGCGCCCTGCAGCACTTCCTGCCCCACAAGCATGGTGGGACCATCCCTGGGAGAAGGGATGGGGGCAGTGCATGGGGGCACTTCAGGTGGGACAGCAGCTAAGGGGACAAGTAGGGGCAGAGGGAGAGGGGCAGGCAAGGAGGTGAGGGGGCTGCCGAATGACAAGAAACCTGAAGGCAAAATCAAAAGACACACAGAGGCACCCTGTTACCTTCCGGCACAGAGACGGTGCAACGGCAGCGGTTTCACCAGCATAGACAGGCAGACGAATGAGACCCTTCTCACCCCAGTGACCACAGCCCGCAGGGGAGGACTGATGAGTATGAGGCGCAACACAGGCGAAAGAAGATACGCAAGACAGACAGATGTTTTCTACCCCAAAGTCTCTAATGTGAAGAGAGGGCAAATACTCCTTACAGTTTCTTTAAACGTCATGAGGCATGAGTTCTCACCAGCGGGCAATGAGGCCAGAACTGCTCTCACACTGACAGGGGGAAGTGGCAAAGCTGGCATAACAGCAAGCTGAATCGGGACCTGGTCACAACTGACAAATAAGCACTGCATGGCACTTAAGGTATACCCCGGCTTGCAACGTACCTCAACGTCCGCCTTTTCCCCCTTTGGAAAAATACTTGTGCCAACTACCACACCAATGGCAATTCATGGCCCAGAACCAAACAGAACTGTACCAACCCCAGGGGAGGGTGCAGGCGCCTGGGGAAGATCCACCCACAGTGTAGGACGGGGAGGATGATGTTATTCCGTGAAGCAAACAATAATGGTATCTGTAATCAGAAAGGAAACGGGAAGATGGCAAAAACCTATTTCAATGTGATGCAGACAGGAAAGCATTCGTTAATTTCTAGTAACAGTCTTTATTCTTGTAGCAATCTTTAGAAACTGACCAGAGGTATCACTTGTAATTTGCCTGCCAACCCTATACCTCTGAAGAAACTTCTCATGAGGGAGGGAAAAAATCCCTAATTATTAAAAACAACCCTAGGCTGCGCCTTCACGTTTTGGTCTGAATCCAGTACCCACAACAGAAACCTTTCCACAGAAGGCAGCAGGGACTTCTCAGGGAAAAGCTACAGGATCAGGCCACACATTCCCAGTAAAAAATGGCCTTTTTCCCCCCCTCCTCCCAATCTCATTATTCCCAAAAGATACAAAGAAAATACGAGATTGTTGGGATTTCTATAAGAAGATTTGGCAGGTTTTTCTTATTTGTTTAGACTGTGAGATATAATTTGAATTTGGGGCTTGCCTCTCTCTCTCTCTCACTAAGAAGAAGAATGAGTTATTTGTTCTCTGAATAAGTATTTGTTATTAGTGGATCAGACATGGATAAGGTATATTATTACAACCATGTTTGTTAGGTATGATTTACATTGTTTGCTGCATATCATCTTAGGCTGTCTTTAATTTTGTTATACTTCAGGGGGTTTTTGTTTGGTTTTATGCATTTAGTCACAGTTGGTTGTGTTTTGAACTTTGAAAAAAATTAATACAAAGGAAATTAAAAAAAGAAAAAGAAAATATTTTCAAAATGATGTGGAAATCAAATCTATCCCTCAGTAATTTGATTTGTAGGAAATGGAGAGCAAAGCATTACAAAGCATTACAAACAGAATGCCTTGAAGTGCATCATAATTACTTACATGTGCAAATACATTGTCTAGGTTTAGGCATTCAGTTAATAATAGTCATAATAATTCTATGCCCTTACACAGGGTCTTTTATCCAAGCTTCTCCAGGTTTGCGTAAGCAACCATTAACTAATGCTTGGGTACCCGAGAATACTCTGCTGCTTGTAAGAAGGGAGAAATAGGGGCAAAAGTCTCCAAGGTCAAGGACAAGTTTTGATTTAGTGTCAAGGTGGGAGAGAACTGTAGATGATGGTCTTCTAACTACAGGCAGATCAGAGATGCAGAAGTTTGTAGCTGATCCTACATTTATACAATTTAATGGCTCTGTAAGAATGAAGGAACGCAACAAATGTGCACCTTAGACCTTCTGTTCCACAAAGTTTAAAGGCTGAAAACTGACATGAATCAGCTCCACGACTAATCTCTAGTGGAGCTCTGGTATATACAAAAATATACCAATATTTTGTATCAAAGCACAAAGACTGACAAATTTGCCTTGCTTGAAACTCTTTACCAGTGTGAATGGCTCTCATTCAAGGCTCCATAAATGGTTTTCAGACCATGTATCCTTTGTGGAAATCTGGGCTGAATGTTGAAGGAATCTGAAAAAAGATACCCCATAAAGTTCAGTTGTTACAGAAGGTCCCAAATGCCAATTTCATGCTTGCAGATTATTCTCACATTGATCTCTTAAGTTAAGTACCTGAAACTCAAACCAAAACTCTGAGCATGCCACATTACCCAAAAGTTTTTCCACAATTCCTGCCAGGGAATTGGATTTTGTACTCTTCTACTGTTTACTTCCATGCCACTTGCTAACTGCACACCTGAGTTTCTCTCTCTCTCCCAAACCATAGTTTCTGTAGTCCAGGCCCTTTGCTTCTTGTTAGCCAAAACTCCATCCTTAATTTACTAGAATATATGTTTCCGTGCTTCACTAGATAACCAAAACCCAGGACCGCCAAATTACTTTTGCTGTTTCATTTAGCCATGCAATAATGCTAATGCTTTAAACTACTACCTGCTGAAATAGCAATAAGTGCTGCACTGCAGTTACTGACCCACGCACGTATACAACTACCTTTTCGAAGGATTTGACATTACCACATCCCATTTTCATTTAGCCTATATTTCTGTGCTCCATGTAGCTGCAACAAGAAAATGTTTCTCTATACATTTCCATTACCTGTTATGCTTTACACTAATAAAAACACTGGATATTATTTATTTGTCTGGCTGACTGACAAAGCCAGGCATCAAAGCATCATTCCGGTGTCACATACTTCAACACTCTAATCTTTCAGAACTTGTAAAGCAATCTCTTACGGCGCTTTGCGGGCTGTGAGATCACCCTGACAAACTGTGATAATGTTGGCAATCTCCGAATGGGTGTTCATTTGCAATCTTACTACAGAGGAATTGCTACATTTCCAAATTTGAGGGCTTGACATAATCTGCCTCCACAAAGCTATCAGGGTCTGTCATAAGGCTGTCTGTGACCCAGGGATTTTAGGGGGTTAATATCTATCCTCAGTGCAACTTCATCATACGTAGTAGAATTACCTAGAGTATAACTTTCTCTAAATATTTGCTTGCTTTCTCTTTATTTAAAATACCTCCCCCCCCCCCCCCCTTTTTTTTTTTAAAGTGTAAACAGCACCTAGTAGTAACATCTGAGTCAGGTAGGGGGGATTGCTCCTCCAAATCATGAACAGTTTCTTACAGTTCATGCCAAACCCTGCTCCCCTCATCACACTTAGCGACTGAGAAACAATGCAAATGTCAGGTCAAGCTACAAAGCTATTGCCATCATCTCTTCCCTTCCGTATGCTCCCAGTACTGGCAGTCTCTGGGCTGCCGTCCACAGGATATCCACAATTATGGCCCAGATTGAGGGAGGGGTAGAAAAACGATGGTACTCTGCCAAGTATGTCAGAACCTGAACTTGATCCATTTTAAAACTGAAGCTGGGGACTGTGGGACAGCGCCACGTTCTCTATAATCCATCTAAAGGAAGGAAAATAACTTATCATTTCCAAAAAATAAAAAGTCAGAGTTAGTGCAGACCTAACATAAATAACTATTTTATATTTGCCTCTGAACCTTATCTTTAACTAAAGAAATATGCTGTCCTGACATAGAAGGAAGATTTTTAAAATGCCGTAAGACTGTTAAGCACCTCAGGAAAAAGTGAGACAGAGAGAAAGGGTCAGGCTTCATCATATTTATGAGGGCCACAAAACTGCTAGTGAAGTCGCTTAATTTTGAAACTACTTAGAAGTCCTTTAGAAAAGTTGGGAACACCGGATGGAAACAGAAAACCAAAAAAAGTGCCTCCTGTGTTTCAAAATAAGTTCCCTGCATAAGACCCTTTCCCTGCTACCATCCCCTTAGGCAAATTTACCATCTCAGCAGTTCCTCACAGTTAACAGAAAATCCTCCCCAAATCCTGCTCAGGCTGTGGGTGAGCTGCTGGGACCTGGCCACGGTCAGGTCAAAAAGCCCGTGCCAGGGCACAGGCGCTCCACGTCAGCGCAGCACTGGAGCATAAGCTTAACATTAAATACCGGCTTGGATATTCTGCTGAACTAATGCTGGGATGTTTTGCTGCATTTAGTACATTTTTACAAAAGAAGTTCCCTTCCTTGGATTATTCCATCTAATCAAAACAAAAATTGTTAAAGATGCACTGTACTTTGTTTTATCCCTGTTTAAGCTATTTTCTGCATTTCACTCTCTATGGAAAAGGAAACCCACTGTCACTATCCGACCTCAGGAATGAGCACCTAGCTGCAATGCTACTGGAAAATTTTTGAATCCAAATAAATTCCAAACTTGTATTTTGGCCTGAAATTACAGCCAACTTGCTTCTGCTCTCGTTGTTAGCAAAACGCCTACTGCTTTTACCGGGAGCAGCAATTACCCCTCATGTCTCTTTAATCCTTCAGAAAAGCATGCGCAGCCTTGGAAGCCCCAAGGTAAACCTTTTAGAGCCTGTATTATCGTACTGAAGTCAGTAGGTTGTGTGGATATAAAAAAAAGGCTGCATGAAAAGATAGTACAAAGATCCGTGGGCTTCAAAAGGTTAAACAGCTTCACTAATACAAACACTGCAGATGGGACAGTCCTGAACACAGCAATGAAAACGGTACGTGTTTTTCCTTCCTAAAACTCCCTCCTTGAGGCCTAATGTTTTTATTTTACAGTAAGCTGAAAATTGGTGAGTAGACTTGTATACTAGTTATTATTTGACTCTTTTCTACATAAATCTGTTTTTTAAAAAGAAAACGTCAAAGGAAAGAGCCCTACCTCTCAGCTAGTGCCACTTCAGAAGCTTTTTTTGCTAACCACAGCTGAATTATAATAATGTTTCTCCTTTTTCTTTTATATTTTTTATTATTTTTAATACTGACAATAAGTCACTACGCACCCAAAATTTTCTGAAAAATAAAGAAAAAAACCTATCACTGGTAGATCACTATTTATAGAGGGAAAGAATACAGAAACATATTAAATTTACCATAAACAAGGGGTTTCATACCATGACAGCAACTTTTAATGTAATTCATTTGTCATATAAATTATGTCCCTGGAGATATCCCGTAAAATTAATTAGGTCAGAGAGAGAAGGAAAACAAATTGAAAACTTATCAAAACTCCAGCAAACAACAGGTTTTAAAGATAGCAGTATCAACAATCTCACTGTAAAGTTCTTCCCTCCTCTTCCTCTATTCTTCTTTCCAGGAGACCGAGATCATCAGATTGAGAATCATCTTGGCCCACCAAGATCAAGGAAATCATATAGGTTCAAATACACAACATTTCTGAAATTGAAAACTTTGCAAGCAGCTCTGTCTTTCCAAACTACAAACTCCCCGGAAGAATTCTGAAATACAGTTTAGTAAAGACATTCATTGTGTCAATGTGGCTTTTAAGCACAAAGCTACAATTGCAAAATCTGGGCATGATACATTCACCACACAACACAGAAAAGCAAAGGGGAGGAGGAGGGCAGAAGAAAACAATAAGAATTTTAGACAATTTTTAATGCTGGCCAAACTCATCCTCAAATCAAAACTCTGAAGCTTTGCCTGTTCATTAGCTTCTCTAGAGTTTAGGCAAAAAGGAATCTGCCCATGTACTTTTCCTGTACCACTCTGGCTTCATTTTGTGCAAGAAACAAGACTTAGCTTTTTTCACTCTTCTCAACACAGCTCACTGACTTGGAAGTGATGATACACATGTACAAAATCCAACACATTTTCTGATTCCATTTGGAACACAGATCAAATTTTGCTCTTCCTGATCCCTGTGGCACCTTCCAGTGTAGACTTGAGTAATAAGGGCAGAATACGAAGACAACAAAATGCAGGGAAGTAACTGGACTGACGTTGCTTGATCATTAACGGCATTTATCAGACTGCACCAATGGATAACTCCACAGTACAAATTTCATCTGGATCATGTGAGGGCACGAGACCACATTTCTGACAGGCCTTATATGTGTTAATGTTAGCGGCAGGGAACAAAAGATATCAGATAAAGCATGGAGCTTGCTGGTAAAAGTCAACACATCAAAATATATTTTAAAAACTGCATCAGAAGAATGAATTTATAATGGATCCATGCTTTGCGTTTTGAGGTGACAAAGTTCTCGATCTGGTAGAAAGTTCCCAAAGCTCGATTTACTACATTGTCAAAATATAGCCTGAGGGGACAATCTGACTTACAGCATCTTTATGACTGGTGATGAAAGAACCTCGCTTGGCTTTTAGATCCCAAGTTTGGCTCAAGATAGTGCAGTAGAGAACAGAACATCTTTTATTTTATGCTGGGAGTTCACAGTGTTCCTCTTCAGCACAGAATTAGGTTTTACTGTATAGAATTCTCACACACAGCTCGCTGATGGGTTAGAATTCACACCTTCGGATTTTGGGGATACACTTCACACCCTTCATTGTTACTGCTACTAAAGATACAGATTATAGTGTCCTCATGTCATTGTAGCATCTGTAACGGAAATCTTTAGAAAATTCAGGAAAAAATTGTGCCTTTTACCAAGCCACAGCATGTCTTATTCAGCCTTGGAAAGGCTTCAGAGTGAAGTAACCACATTAATTGGACATTATATAGACAGCCAAGTATAGCTCAGTTACTGTGCAGTTTTTACTGTTCCTTGTCATGTTGTTTCAAAACACATTTCATGTTTTAACCAGTCATATATACATATGAAAGCATTGCACAACACTGGACAATGCTACAGATCCACAGGAAATAATTGTTTCACAAACATGAAGCAATCTGCACAAATATAAATAGCGTGGCCCAAATCTGTTCTAAATTATGCTTATGCAAATCCATGGAAGTCAACTAGTACCACTAACAGAACAGAACAGATAAGAGCATGTAAAAATATAAAATAAGGCTCTACTGTACAGCTATCCGCAGGCCAAAGCCTGCCAGCCTGCCATCACGTACATTTCCCAGCACAGCTTTAGAGGAAATAAGAAAAATAAGAGTATCTGGGATTTCTAGTTCTCTCATGCACTGGAGGACACATGCCCAAGAAGACATGGACTTAAATGTGTCAGCACCCTCCATCACTCGTATTTCAAGAATGTTATTAATTGTGGGTGGAGTCCAAGATTTAATGCTGTATTAGCACACAGGGGCTGTTTCTGTAATGCATATGTCACAGGGAGCATATATGTAGCAGTCCGAGGACAGCATTTTAACTTGATATCAAGTGATTTTCTGAATTGTAATACTCTCACAAAAGATGAAGTATTGATGCTACTAGCAGAGTATTTCACAACAACTGTATTCGTGGTTTCATCCATCCACCTCAATTCTGACCTCCGGGATATTGTGCTATTGCAGATCTGGACTCTCCACGCACAGCTGTTTCAACAAATCTCATTTTGCTCTATAACGCACAGCATGTGACTTCAGGATTGGTATTTTCAATGCTGAAGCAAGTTACATGAGTGATGTATGCTACTCTAGGAAAAAAAGCCAGACTAAGATCAGAGAATTCTTTGCTCTGCTAACTTTACCTAAATTTCAATCCAAATCTTCTCAAAGGAATTAGCTCTTTACCAAACTTGCAGGTACAGACAGATACTGTGGGTATCAGCCATACAACCGCTCTGACTGTATACAGCGAGAAATGTATTGCCAAGGGCTTTTCGGCTATGAATCAACAGGTGGTTTGGCACTGAGATTTCTACCTGTTTGTGGTTTTCATCTTTGGTTTCAAGACAGAAAATGAGATGATACCTTTCAATTCTGCATCTCAGGCAGGCTGTACGGAGAGCAAGGTTTCATTCCAACCAAATCTCTCTCTCTCTTGCAAAGTTGAGGAAAACTGCCAACCACTGCTGCTCTTGCCATCAAGATGCGATGTAGATGTTAGGAAAAGGCAAAGTAAGGGGAGAGGAGAAAAAGGAAAAAAAAAAAAAGTTTTACATAAACAACAAACTACATAATGACTACATCTGAGGACAACAAAATAAAAAGTACTGGCTTTAGTATAAGGAAACAAATAAACAAAACCTTGGAACAGCTTAATCTAAGACTTTTTTTTAGTTTATTGGATACAGGGAATTTTTGTTTAAATTCAGTTCCAAGAAATACAATACTTTGAAAACATACGATAAATTTAAAGGGACAACATTAAAGAAACAAACGTATCATAGCATCAAAATAAGCTACACCATTACTCAGAGAGCAGCTGAAGCCCCTTCAACAAACACCCTGCAAAGCAGCAGAAACACTTACAACATATGTTCTTGCCTACAAATAGCCCAGGGTGCAAGAGATGGGTTTTGGTTTTTGGTTTTTAAAGCCTTCTGCATGGGCCTAACTCTGCCTTTGTTGAAGGTAGTGTTAACACACATCGAATACAGTGGGAACCAAATGTGGATAACTGCATACTTTGAAAAATCACACCCAATATGTTCAACTGATGCCATCGTTCTCTAAGGACAAGTGTAGGCTATGGAATACTACAAATAATAGAGAGCAGTAGACTAAAGGAAGCTTTTCAGAACCAAGGAAGCATATTTTGATACTTTTTCACAGATAATTGGGAATGTGCATCTTCAAAATAGTAGTCAAGAGTAGGTAAAGACTGTCTAGAGATCCTTACTGCGATAGACGTCTTAATGCCTTTTCATAAAATAAGAGTTCTTCAAAGCAACTCTCAGCAACCATTAAGAGAACAGCCAGTGAAACTATGCTTTTTGGATTAAAGTAAGAAAATTAAAGTCAGTGCCTCTCCACAGACGTAGACGTAATGAGAATGACTTCAATACATCTGCTAGTAATCAAAATGGGTCCACATTCACCAGTGCACAGAAAAGTGGAATCCTAATGATCAGCAAGAAACTTCGTTTTGCCCCAATAACTGTAAAACCATTTCAGGAAGTAGTATGTATTAATTTACCTACAGAAGATGTGAACTGCATGATTAGACTGTATTAAATCATCTATACTAATAAAGACTGAGCTGAAGAGAAAATGGAACTACCTTATCATGAAGTTATAATCACTTGGGGGGAAAGGGGCCCCAAAATGTTCTATTCCTGAGTTGGAATTAAAAAACCCAACAGCCAAGTGGGTCTTTTTTTCCCCATGATAAGGTGTTTCCACAAAAATTCACCTCTTAGATAACCAAAATGGAAATTTTCCATCAACTAGCTACAAAAAGGAGAAAAAAGGAGTAAAGAGCCTTCCAGAACCAGCAGTTGAGAAATATTTGTTTTGACTTTTCTTGGGTAAAACATTCCCAAAGAAAATTTTTCTTTCAAGAAAAAGAGTCGCCATTGAGAAATCATTCCAATGGAAAATGCCTGGCCACGGCTATAGAGGATAGGACCACTGACCTCAGCCAGGGAAGGTGAATGCCAAGGTCAATGGAATGGGTCTGCCACAGTCCTCTTGCACAATCACGGGAAAAGCACTTCCATTCTCCACAACGCTATTTTCCCTCCAGCCTTTCTGCCTACACAGACCGTCCACTCGTCAGGGCAGGAGCTGTCTCTTAATGTATGTTGTATGCAGCCTACTGTAACACGTGTGTTTAATGACTTTCAGCACTGCAGTAACAACAGTGTTTTTCCCTCCTACAGCAGCTAGTTCCCAATACCGAGATGAAGAGAAAAACACAACCTATGGCTGCAACACACTGCTAATCAAACACTATTGTATACCATGGGGATGGGGGGGGGATGCCTTTTCATCGTAGAACTAATCAGAGTTTATACACACAAAATCAGACAACTCTATAGTCCAGTCTTGTGATCTGTGGTCCAAGCTGCCAGAAATAAGGCAGGAAAGAAGGGGGGGGCGGCATCTCCTGTGTTCATAATGAAAGAAGAGAGATGACTGGACTAAGAGCTGATGAGGTTACAAGGCAACAGCAGTGCCATGAGTTGTTTGGGCTTAAAGCCAGATGTCTTGTATTTCCTTTGATTGTTTCTAAATAATTAATGGTATTAATTTAATCATGTGACCCACTCCCCACCCCCCTTTTAGTATTTGGCTCTGTGTACTAACACTAAAGATAAAGGAGAAAAACGGGACTGTCTATAGCACACTGAATATTGACGCTGTGTGTTTGGACTGCAACAACAGCTGATAATCATATCCATAAGACTATGTATCTACAGCACTCGCACAGGCTTTGCACGAAGTAGATGAAGTAGTAGCCTTCATACTCCAACCATAAACCAGCTCAACTATGGCATATGGACACTGCATGTTTGAAGTAGTGAAAGAGAGGGTACAGCTCTTTCTCCGCCCACACTAAGATGAACCTGCCACTACTATTTCACGTAACATTTTCTGGCAAGCTCCCAGTTTTCAGTCATGCTGGTTTGCTTGAAAGAAACACTCAGAGGAGACTCTGCTTGTCTTGCTGTTCGAACAAACAAAATAATCACGGATCTTGAGCTAATGGTCCAAAGCTTAATGAAGATCATAGAAAAGAGGCTACCCATGATGTGAGCATTCCCTTCTGACTTAGCCACATAAGCCACTGCTCTTGGCAAAAGGAAGTGGATTATGAGGATAATAAGTAACCCTGAGCTCTGGTCTAGACAAACCTTTGCTTGGTACAGTAGCAGTCAGCACACAAAGAAAACAGCAACCACCAGAGGTAAAAATTTCACTTCTCCACAATTTTCTACACCAGGGCACTGGCGGCAGCAGCAGGAGCTCCTGTGTTCCTGAACCTCTCCTGTTGGGGCTGCAAGTCTCACAGGCACCAAGTAATCTCATGGGAATATTCTGAGCTTTAGGGTTGAGTAATAGGACTCCTGAGATGTAACAGCAGAAATCCTGAACAAATGAAGAGTAATGAAGGCAGCTCCCTACTTCCTACATGCACAGGTACTCAGTAAAAATGTTTGCCCATCCTCCTACATGCTACAGTGTACTCTCAGCTCCCCTAGTCAAGTCTCCAGTCCCACCCATCTACCTTTTTTTCCTACCACGTTTCCACTTATCTATAATCCTGTGGCACCTGCCATTAGATAGTATTAAATGGGGTAGTTGTGAGATTATGGAAGGGAGAAAGAAACCTCACAGCTTGGAGAAGACCCTTGCTTTGTCCAGCAATGCCCCAAACTTCAGGAGGTAAGGACAAAGTGATATGAGGTCTTCACGGATGTCAGAAGAGATTTCCAAAAATGTGCACAAAGCTAACCTCATCAAAAGAGTACCTGTGGGGAGTCAGAGACAGCTTGGTCAAGTCTCATTTCTTACATTTTATCTGTGGCTCCCTGTTTGGTTTTTATTCTGCAGCTAGACTATCGGATCAAGACTGGCATTAATGCTTTCTATAGTTATGATCTTCAGTCAAGGGAAGTGAATGCTGAAGAGTTCTCCACTAGAAAGCCTGGTCCTAATCTTCAGGGACATAACAGTCAAGGCCTCGCAATCCGACAGGCATCTTCCTCCACCACTAACTCACCGAGCCAGTTGGGTTCATAGGCAGAAGTCTGTTTCACTACAGAAAGTTCATATGGGATATACACCCAAGCCTTTCAACTGGGACTGGGGCAGAGCCAAAAACAGCATCAGCCCTGCACACTGCAGAGAACATCACCTGGAAGGAGCAGCACAACTACCAAATTGTGGGCTGTGTCACTGCAGAGCGAGTGGCAGAGTGCTCTGGGTATCAGAGCTCAGGCTATGGGGCTCCTCTGCAATAAAGGAGCGGAATGAATACCACACTGACCAGGAAGCAAACATCTCACCCTGTCCTGTAAATGCTTCTCTAACAAGGTTGTAAGGCTGAATAACATCATGGGTTTATCTCTCATGGACATATGTAAATGCAGAAAACACTAAATAATATCGCTTAAAACAAGAAGAGGAAGAGTAACATAGACACAAACTTGAAGCAACTCTTTCAGTTCCTACCAGCTACCAACAAAAGAGTGGCAACACCTGCACAAGCAAGAAGCACATCAGGAATACCTGATGCCAAAGTAACCCCTCTTGGAAGTCATTCACAGAAAACAGGCACTGTGGTTTTGAACGGGAATGAGAGGAAACTGCTTCAAGATAGGAATGATCACATAGCAATGACTAAATTGTTTGCAAGGCAGAAACACTGGAAATAGACAACAATACAGCTGAAGAGTCTTTGACTCGCAGCATTTTATGAACAGCTTCTGTACTTATCTGCTTGTTTTCCAGGATTTGGGGGGTAAGGGAGTGGTAGAGTGAGAAGATGGTGTTTTTCCTGTGGCAACAAGGATCTCTGAAAGTGTCTACATGTCAGAATTTGCCGAGAATGTATCCTTTGTTCCTTCTTCTGCTTTATTTCCCTTTAATGATAGCTTTGCAGTGAATCCCATTTGTAAGTTGCTCAAATAAACGCAAATTTTATCTTGGAAGCAATACCCTCCAAAATACTACTATAACTGAAAATAAAAATGTTAAGAGCTAAAAGGCACTGGGTCTTCCCCAGTGCCCTCATCTCCCCAGTGCACTGGACTGCTTGCTATTATTATATATGGAGTACCAGGCAGGGTACTTGGTATTATAAATATGTACTGTATTGAAATATATAGCCCAAGTCCCCAGGGCCCAACATTCTAATTAGAATTACAGTTGTGCAAATAACTCATTTATTTGGCTAGCTGACCAAACTGAGAATACGGAAAGGAAAGAAAAACCACACAAAACCCACCTAGTTGTTTAACAAAATGGTCTAGTTTTTTGCTTGTGTTCGATACATTTGAATTAAAATTGACTTTGTTTCAAAAAGAAACCAACCCAGAAACCTTGTTTAGAAATATCAAAACAAAACCTTTCGGCTTTCCAAAACATTTCTTTTAAATTTTTTTCTCAGTTTATTTTTTTCCATAGTTTTGGCTAACCCATATCTGAGGCAAGCAGTTTTTAGCAGATAAAACATTTAACTCAACAGTTTTACCAAGATCTGAATCTAAGGGCTGAATTGTGAGCTGACTGGCTCTCGACTTAATGAAAGAAGAGCAGGGAGGCAGGGGATCTGCATTCTCTTCTCAGTTCAGCCCCTGTCTCTACATCCAAGGTGAGTTATTATTTTGTTTCTTTATGGTTATCTCTCTGTCCACACTTTGTCTCTGCCACCTCTGAGCTCGTTGGGGGTAGATGCACCTCCAAAGTGTGTCTGTACAGTGCCTAACACAATAGATTGCTCATTTCAACTGGGGCCTATATGATTTACTATAATATAAATAACTGCTCAACTGCAGTCAAATCTCTTTTTAATGCCGATAGTTTCACTTGCATATATTTAGCAGCCCATCATGGGAAAATCAGCTTCTTTTTTAATTAATTACTTATTAATAGAGGTAAAATATGAACGGACGACAAGCCTAGATTTTTCCTGCTCCATCAGTTTCAGCGCTCAAAGAAAGCATTTCGTTTACAGCTGCCAGGAACCAACAGAGGCGTGTACTGAATGAAGCCTGAAACCCAAGATCCCCTCAGCACTTTTGTAGCCCTATTATTTGGGGACAAATGCTCTTATCCCTCCAGGGATGAGAAAGGTAGCTGGATTGAAAGAGCTGCTCAGTGAAAAGCCTCACGGGCAACCTCCAAATTCTCTGTGCGGGTCTTTAGGCACACAGTTGCCACCAGTAGGAATGGGAAATGCAAGTTCAGTGTCGGCACAGAGGTGGAGACAGCCTGTGAGGCTGAAGGGAAGGGGTCTGCCTGCCTCTGTTTTAAAGACACCTTGCATCTCACAAGGCCAACTTGCTTAATCGAAAGGCAACTTTAGAGCTCCTCGGAAAATAAACAACACAGAAATAGAAACAAATGCAACATTACAAACTCTTTGATGCGCAGCACTCGGGGCTGGGGGTGGGGAGGTTTCTCAGAGCACACATTGCTGTCGCTGACAATAAAGTCAGTCACGTTTTTAAAACACTGGGGACAGAGTTGCAAATGTGCCCCATTATGTCTTGAGATGTGCTCCCTGGGTACAAAAGGTGCGTGGGTTACGGAAAGCTCATGTCTTACTTTGCTAAGACCGTAAAAGGCAGCGCAAAGTACAGACTGAGAAAGAGCAACTGGAGAGTACAGGGGGCGATTACCCCTACTGCACGGGCCTGATCCGGGGTGCCCCAGCTATCCCGGAGTGCTCCCACAGCTCTAACCCCACACTATTTTTCTCCATCCTTGGGGCTGCTGCTCCGCTGGTGGTGACACGGCTGCCGTTCCCCAGCCCCCACGGCTGCGCCTGGCCCCCGGCCTCCTGCCAGGGGACAGCCAGGGGCCGACAGACCATGCTGGCCACCGCCGAGGCCACCATGCTCCGGCCAAGGGCTGCATTTGCAGTGGGCCATTGCCCTCCGCGTATGAGCGCCCCCACACCGTGCTAAAGGAGCAATTGTTATAATTAAAAATAAACCCTCCTGCCTGTTGATTGTCTGTACTTATTGGCCATTGCTGCCATCTAGCCAGACGCACCTCCAATATTCACAGAAGCCTTAAGCCTGTTTATTTTCCCTTTGCTGCTTGGCCTGAAGCAGGGATAAATGCATCCCTTGTTACTCACTGCCTCTGTGGAGGCATTTATAAACTTTCACGGGGTTCTCCTTTTTTTCCAACAGGTGACAAAATACTGTATAACTGCAGGTGCTCTGGGGACACAAACAGGAAAATGGAGATCAGATGCAGCTGTAGTTGGAGTAAGGGAAAGATCAAGATAAAGGCAGCAGATAAGAGAGTGCTAAAAAGAGCACAGAAATGATTGAGAAAGGGTAGTTAGCTATTTTTGTTGCCGACTTACTCTTGCAAGGTAGCTCTAGCAGAATAATTTTGTCTCTTTTGTTATCATGCCAAATTTTTGCAGGTGTTACCAGGGGAAGGTTGGAAGTCTATTGAAAAAAAAGTTTCTGGACGCTATTGGAAAAGGATTAAGAAGTTGTTGACTCAAGTTAGCACTGAAGAATGTGCTGGAGGTCACAGCTGAGGAGCTGCGTTACCAGACTTATGAAGTAGGAATGATAAGGTTTCAGAGAGCTTCTGAGTTCAGATTTATTCTTGTAAGAATTTGTTCCCAAAATTCAGTCAGGAAAATGTTCCTAATGGAGGGCTCACTCTGCACCCATCCCTTCATCTCCTTTTGGTATCTGTGGCACGAAAATAGGATAAAAAAAGAATATTCTAGGGAGATTTATAAATGGAAACATTCAGACGGAGTTTCATGGCCTGCTTTCTGCCTACAAATCAGATCTAGAAAGCCAATTTAAACTTCCAAACACTATGGCCATTCACTTCCCTAGACAATCTGGTTTCAGAGCCATAGATCCAGCAACATAACAAGCAAGAGGTGAAGCACAGCGGGTAAAGAGAAAGTAAGCATGACTGTATGATAAAAGATACTGATTGCTCTCTGGCCATAATGTTTCAACCAAATAAAAAGAGGGGTGGGGGAAAGGACACCAATAAATGTCTGTGAATCCAAATTTCTTTTCCTGTACTTCCTGTTCCACCAGAGGAAAGAAGAAAAAGCTGTATTTTGCTTCCCTGATTTTTTTCCACCAAAAAGGGAGGTTTCACGGGTAATCTAGAGTAATATTCAGCTGTGAATCCAATTTATGCAGTGGGATAGGATTAAAAAAAGGAACAGAAGGTCTGGATTCTGAACCTGCTCTAACAGTTTTGATTTGAATACAACCCAAGTCTTGAAATGGCTTGTTTTCCACTTCTGGTTTGGAGCTGGTTGAAATATTGCCACAGTAGCACTTCCTGTAAAATTTTTGTCCAAGATTCTCATTATTTGGAACTAAACTCTAAAGATTTTGGCACCATGAAATCCAAACAAAACTCTGTTCCTGACTCAACTGGCCCAGGAGTCAACCCAAGCTTAATCGGGTTCTGGGTCCAAATCCAGCTTCAGCCCATTTCCATTGTTATATAGATTATGCCATAATACCACCTCTAGCCTCAGGATTTATGATGCCTCCTTGCAGGATGCATATTTGTGTGTAAATACATAAACCACATCAGATAAACAAAGAAGACATGCCAGAAAACAGGAGGGGAGGGAAGAGGAGAGATACCTACCAAGCAGTTTGTCTCTAAAGTGTTGCCAGTTGTGAAAGGACTTGACGTGCTAATATCCACTCATTCAGACTCTTACAGACATGCTAAGAGCGTGACGGCTGGCAAGCAGTGCATTTAAGTGCTGTTACTGAGGCCCCCAAATATTGACAGAGTGCCAGACTCTGAGAAACTATTGATGTATGCAGCCGGCCGCTGCTCCAGACACCTCTTCAGACAGAGTCTTTAAATGTCACAGATTAATGAATTTTCATGAAACGGAGAATGAGAGAAAGAATTAGAAAAAAAAAAATATCCCACAGCACCAACATGAAAGCATCCTTTATCCCTACACAAAATTCTGCCCTCAAGCCTCAAGATTCCTAATAGATTATAACAGATCGTAAGTCGGCAGGAGATACAGGGTAGAGGGGTTAGACCCTCTAGATCATGCAGAGCACCCTCAAACAAAGCCAATATGCGAGATGTTCATTTTTACAAAAAGACAACAAAAGTCAAGGGCCACTCAGATCTCAGTTTCTTTTTAACCAAACCCACGAGCTACAAAGCTTAAGGGGTACAATTGTTTAAATGTTTTCTATCTGAGGTACAAATGGGGCCAAACTGCAAAGTTCAGCTGTTGACTTTGAATGACCCTAACTTTAGAGCCATCCAGATAGACAGCTGTACTTGGACCCTCTCTTAGTATTTGATGTTGTCCTTGATCTTATCCCAGAAATTGCCAAAGTTATGATATAACATTTTTATGCCATCAGATAAACCAAGTATGCTGATTATTTCTCTTTTTTCATTTATATCAGTGAACTCAAATATGTATGAAAGAACTTCAAATATCATTAAAATGTAATAATGCAAAATGCAGTTGGAGCGTAAATGACAAATCTATGCATAAGACATCACTTAAAGAGGAAGGAAGTGAAGGGATGGTGTAGATGATGTATGCAGAGGTAAAAATGGGCCATTTATACCCAACTGTGTTAAAAATACAGCTTCAGTGAGCTCATCTGTACACAGCCACTTGGAAGCGGGGCTCCACAAACCATTTGCTCCCTTGTTCGCAGAGGCACAGGCACTGATTCCTGCAAGGCTCAACCACCCCCACCACCCTGGGTTGTCCTGCAGGATTTCTCTTCCATGCAATGACACCAAGCAGAGTGAGCACCAACACACCCAGCTCCTGGCCAGCTGCCTCCTTCCCTCTCAAAAACACAGCCGTTGGACAACACTGACAGAAAAAGGGAAGCTGCCACCACCATGGTGGCCAGGCCTGTCGCAGAAAACTTGGAGAGGCTGAGAGCATCCTGGCAAGTAAAGGGAGGGCTGTACGAAAAGTCATGCAGCAAGACCCTGTCGGTGGCACAGTAAGACCCTGTGGTTCTCCACTTACATTTTTGCTGCAGAAAGGTCAACATTCATCACTGAAAACTGTTCCCCTAAGTTGTCCCTGTCTCTGGCCACACGAGGCTTTGCTGACCACAGCAGCTATAAAATCTCACTGTAAGAACGGGAACTAGCATGAGCAGTGTTCAAGAGGAGCTTGTTTTCACATCATCTTGTCAGTCCGGTTATTAGTGACTACCTTTGCCAAAGCAAAAAAGAATTTTTTTTCAAAAAACGAAGCTACCTTTCTGACTGTGAAGCCAAGTGGAAACAAGTATAAGGAGTCTGTCAATAACCTCCAGTTCCTGATGACACAGTTTTTGAAAGCCGATACAGTTCTTGAAATCCAACACACTTCTGTAGGTTGGCACATGTTGCAATCAACTGTATCATGGACTACGGCAGTCAGCCATTTGTGTTATCTACTCTTGTCACCACCTAAATCATATCTTCCTTACCACCACACATCCCATGACCACCAGAGTTGCAGGAGGGTCTCCAACATTATTATCCATTACCCATAGCTCTACAAATGATCTGGATGAAGTAGCAAGTAGCCATCCTCTGCCAACAGCCAGAAAGAAGACAGAGCACACATGCGTGTAAGAGCGACACAAATGACTGATTAAGAACATGAGAAGGCAAAATGTCAAAGCTTTCTATTCTGAGAACAATCTTTATACAAACAAAGAAAAGAAATCAATATAGATTTTCACACAGAGAACTATTTTATACATCATTGCAAACTTATTTTAGAACACTCAGTACTTTTTCTTTAGGACTTTTAAAGAGCCTGTCTAATGTTACTGCCCCTTCTGGCCTGCTAGCTCTCTTCACACACCCCTTCTCCTGTCTCCTTTCTTCCTCTCTCTCTCTTTTTAAAAAATAGTAACTGAGAAGCTATCACAAAACAGTAACCCCATGATTCATTCAGTCCAGTAGCACATATTCAGCAAAGGCCAGCACTGGTTGTACTGAAGGAAGGTGTAAAAAGCCTCAGTATTCCCCTTCTACAAAAGCCTTCTCCGATACCTCAGTAGAGATTGGCTTCAGTCTAAAGACTGAAGTGGAGCTCTGGGTGGGATGATCCCTGAAGCACAGAGAAGTCCATGGGTCCGAGCTATGAAGTTGCCCTTCACAAGAGCCAATTACCCAGACTGTCTGCAATATCGACATGATGATGCCCCTTTGGGTCACTTCATGTCCCAAGTACACGCTAGGGCACCGCAGGCTCGTTGCGGAGCCTCCCTGACACATCTCTCCCCAGAAGCATGGCATGTATCCCCAGGTAATGCAAACACCATCTCCTCCAAGACCACCTCACATGACAGCCAGTAACAAAGACTTCTTGGGAGATCTGTCTCTTTTCTGGAGGAATAGAAAAAAGAAGCTAAAATTTCTAAAATGTAGCAAAACTCTAAGTGAGTATGTTGGGAAGGGAGCAAGCTGGGCAATTTTCTAACTCATTGCAAGGCTAGGACGCTTTTTTTTTTCCCAGTGAGCCTTTGGCATTTTAACTAAGTGAAGAGACTGAGTTAGAAGACACAACAAAGTCTTATGACTTGTCCTAAGTTATGCAACAGCCTTCTCTCCCTGTCTTCTGTTGCAAATACTAGAATAGCTAAGTCTCATCCTTGTTCTCTTTGCATGCCGACGTTACAACGGCCATTTTAGTTTCATAAATTCTGCATCATCTCCAAGACTGGTGGGCAAAAGGTTGAAGAAATGGATTAACGGTTACATAAAATTTATCATAGAATAGAATAGAATAGAATAGAATAGAATAGAATAGAATAGAATATGGACACAAAATAGCAATTGCAAGGGAACGAATAGGAACAAAGCTGTTACAGAATTAAAATTATTAGGTCTGAAAGGGACCTTGGAAGTTCCTGAGTTCAACTTCCTTCACCTGGTTTAGGATAGCATCAAAGTCCATCTCCTTTGTGTCATCTAGACACTTTGATTGTCACTGTATATTTTCCATCAATTAATTTATTTCTTGTAGTCATTTCTGATTACTGCTGTCTACCTTCCATCTTTTTCTTTCCTTTCCTCTGTGTGCATGTGTGTGCATACATCACAGATCACAACTGGCTTGCACACCCCCCTGCTTGTTAAAAATCCCACCTCTTCTGCTGACTTACTGCACTCTTAATCAAAAGGGCAGGAGGAAGCCGCCAGGATTCATTCTTCCCCTTCTCTCCTTCTCTCTCCCTCGCTTTTTTCAAATGGCACGAATGTCAAACTTTCTAAAAGGATGTTTGGCATAGCTGAGTTCAGTCATGTAACGTACAAAGTCGGTATGATCAAAAGGTTGCAGGGCTGCCCACTGCTAAAGAAGAAGGGAAAAAAAAAAAGGAAACGGGAGTCTCTTCTGAAGTGTGAAAGAATGCGTGAGCCAACTGTTGCCACTGGAAACACCATGTCTATTAGCAGCAGCGGTGGGTCTGAAACACGAAAACCGAGGTCTGGATTCCGGCTTCTCCAAAATTTGGGGCTGCTCTGATCCCATTTTCCACCCGTGAAGAAACAGGGATAGACATAGCTATGGAACTGAAGACTTTTATTCTCTGTGCTTTGCATCGTTACATGGAAAATGACTGTATCTACATGGAAATAACAGCAGTTGTTTTTTGTAGTCAAAGTTGCTGAAACTAATCAGACAGAACACAGATTCACACATCAAAAATACATGGTCTCTCTGGTGGTTTTATACTGCTACCTCTCACCATAGTATTTTCATTCTTATTCTACTCACCGTCGAAAAGGAGGACAAATTATTCCTCCCTTCTATATAACTAAGATTGTTATGATTTCGTGTGGCAACTGGTTTGCAATTGTAGGACGCTTCACGACTGCTAAACTGCATGCTCGTATCTTCCTCTACATTTCTGATGCAACGCTTCTGGTTTTATTCAGCCACCCTATTTGCCTCACTTTGCTTAGTCTTTATGAAAACGTTCGTGTCTTCTTACCCAACGTCAACATTAGAGAACACCCCAGCTACGCCACCGGCTCCTGCAAAATGCCTGCACTCACAGTGGTCTGAAAATTGGTGGTCAGAATACTCAGCATTAAGAATCTCTCCAAGCGCTGAGACAGAATTTCCCTGCCAGAAGATAACCCCAAAAATGTAGACGGAAAAGCTCATCGTCAATATCCATGTAATAGAAAAATCTTAATTATAGCTAGCTTTCAGTCCCAGAACAGTAGACGGGAACTTGAGATTAATTCCCCCTATGACAAAGCATGTGAACAATAACCAGAATTTGTAATCAATACCCAGAGGAGAGAGCATCCAAATTGTAACAGGGATTTGGGATTCGTTCCCAGAGGGCGTAATATATGATTTGGAACAGGTAGACTGGGATTAATTTTTGATTATGAAATATTTGAACAGCAATTTTCAACTTTTAATGAAGAGAGGATGTGGACACCACAATTAATATAATTTCTAAGTCTCTCCATCATATGTCAAGACACAGATGACAGATCACAAACAGCTGTTCGGGTCGTACACAAGTTAATGTGGGAGTGCCACCTAAAGGAAAGTGCACTAGGATGGGACTCTGGAGAGAGGCAAAGACCAGAGTTGCACTTTCCCCATTTCTAATAAAACCTGCTTATTGCAAATTCTGCATTAGAAGTAATTATTCTGTGTTTGCTGACTTTACATGGATAACTGCAAGTCAGAAAACATCGGTATGGGGACACAGCTTTTCTCTTACACAGGGAAAAAATACAAAGGTGTTCAAAGGAGAAATAATTCTCACTCTGAAGGAAAATTTCAAAATAGGAGTGCACAAGGCAAAACATATAGAACCTCACCATGTCCTGAGGGGAGAATACAAACCAAGTTTCTAAAGTTCCTTAGAATATAATAAAACGGCTAACTATTTGGCTAGAATAAAGATAACAAGTGAGCTGTGAATCTTACCCTTTTCTGTTCATTTCTACAAAATAATTTTCTTTTTGTTTTCCTCACAGGCCAATGAGTAATTTTAATGATTATGCGCTGCATCTGTAGCCATGTAAGATGAGACAAATTTCCTCTATCTACATATTTTGCCATTTACAAGTTAATGTAACAAATTGATGTTTCAGGATGCAGGTTGATCATCGCAGGGGTCAGAAAACCTGGCCTCCGTGTCCAGTGTTCAGTATTGCTCCGTTGGGTAGACGCAGTATACAGAAGGAAAATGTCTTGCCCTGAAACAGCTGATGGTAGTTGCTTCAGAAGCAGGACTAAAGATGAGATGAACCAGAAGCCTGTTTCAGCTCAACAAATACTTTATTCCTAATTTATCTTTTTGACCTTGTAAAGTATTTTAAAAATGCTCTGAATTTCTGAAATTGAAGATTTACCTCTTCCATTTTATGCCTGCTGTGTAAAACTTACTTTTGGGTCTTTCACTGAGAAGAAACAAGCCAGCTGGGGTTCCCTGTGGGGCCACCCCTCTCCCCTTAAGCCCTCAGACCCGTATCTACCCAAGGATCATTTCCTAAGCCTCCAAAATTATATATAAGTATGCTGTCTCTGCCAGACCCTATTAATCATAAACTTCTTCTCGTTTCATTTCGGTATTAAACTCATCTTGTTCAAATCTCTAATTTTCCACACTGACAGAGGAGTTCTCTATACATCATTCAGCTCTATTTCCTAGATACGTTCAGAATTACAAAATTCATTCAAGCCCATCTGATCTCTTCTCACTAAACCTTCTGCCTTCCCCTGACTGACAGAGAAGAATTAGCCTTCCTCCTGTCAAGTATACGTCTTTCCCCACAAAAGTACGTGAAAACACATCCAAATACAGCCAATGACTCAGCTTGCCCTTGTACTTGTGTCTTTGCTCTACAGAGCAGTCAATTTTATGGAGCAGCAAGTCCCATTGATATAATATCAGACAGATTACTAATATTTCTAAAGCAAAACCAGATGTAGCATTCCCTATACGGCAGGGTACCACACGCTGAAAGCAGCCATATGGATGAAGTGGTACCATCGGCACCCCTCATTCTAGTGGAGGCAGGAAGTCTCACAATGAAGTCATGCTACGGAGTGACACTGCTGAGCCTAATACATCACAGGTCATTTTAAGTCATTAAAAAGTAAAAATTGCCAACCACAATTATCCTCAGTGATCCTATCTAATATTAAACCCAGATGCAGATCTCTGGGTTGGGAAGAAAGAGAGCGTCACATATTCTCTGTTCTTTCCCTGCTGCAGCAATGTCATCTATCTCACTTCCAACCCAGGGACACAGCTTCTCTCCAGTTTTACAAAGACCCTGCAGCACTATGCCAGCAAAACAAACAATGGTACTGCTGGAGCAAACAGGAGGGGGGACCAGAAGAGTGGTTTTTGTGGTGAGCCAGGTGCTCAGCAGAAACAATAATGCCTCCTCCAGAAGACACGTGCCACAAGAAGCTGGGTGCACCACAAGATGTTTGGTGCTCCACAGCTGTGGAGCATCCCCTTTTCTCACCTAGGGCCGGGTATCAATGCTCTAAGAGGCTCTGGCTCGCAAGCAACAAGCTTCATCCCCGCAACATGACTCGGGGACCTGCAAAGCCCTCCACTCCCACACCCACACCCACACCCACATACAGGTTACACCAGCTCTTCTGGCAAGTTAATCAAAGCAGCTATGGCAGGGGACTCAGAGTCAGACAGAGACAGACTCCATCAGGGCGTGCTGTTAGATTAGTCACCTCGCCTATTTCTGCCTCAGTATCCCCAAGTGTGAATTAGTTTTTGGCACCTACAAGTTAAGAGGTCGGTAGCTTTAGAAGCACTGTTATGTTAGACAGATCAATATTTCATTTTAAAGAACACTCTCTATTCTACTATACTTTTGCTGATTTGAAAGAAAACAGACTCTGTTGCAGTATTTTTTTGACTAAAAACCTGTAGAAGAAATTAAGTTACAGTCTTTTACAACCAGAATCTGGAAGGGTATCCCATTGTAATATTTTCAAAGAGAAGTTGTGCATGCAGTATGTATGTGCATATGGTGTTTATGAATTGTTTTTTAACTTTAGATATTTTATTCATTTTTCCACATGGTACAAGTAGAACACACATCTTTGTTGGACAGACACCAACACAGTAACATAGCTTTAGATTTCAGGCATTCAAGACTCAGTGGGACAAAAGGCTACTCTATCTTCATGCCAGGACATCACGTCCTGAAATTAGGACACGTGCCATCAGGCAGTCAATATCTCACTGAAGATACTCAGCCCTCGATACATTCAGTTATACTAAATGAAGGGAACTGTAACCACTTCCAGTTATTCCATACAGAGATAAGGACCATGAGAACTCTGCGTCTTGGCATACGACATCCTATTTTGATTTCACTGTATTGTGGGATCTGCTGTTATCCGCAGTTTGTGGACTTCATTTCTTTCTCACTTGCAGTATGCACACAGCCAGCATAGTAACTTCAGCAATAACAAGCTTCAGAAGTCCATAAAGCAGAGGGAAGTGGGTAAGGAACGGTACAAAAAGACCTAGCTAGAGCTTTTTAGGACAGAAGCAGAAAGAGAGCAGAGGTGCTACCGATACCTGCACCCCTAGCCCCCCGAGTCAGCAACACAGAGTTCAAAATTCCCTACTCCCATTTACACTGTGTGCAGGTGTGTAAGTTGCTCTCACAGATTCATGGAGAATACTGAAAGCATATTCTCCAGGATAACTGCCTATCCAGACTCAGAAGTGTAGTTTATTGCTCAAAGTCAGATGAAATGCAAGCGTGAACAGCTTACCTTCAGACCAGAAAAGCCTGCCCTGCTACTGCAGCCTGCCATGTCTAATAACTATATAAACCTTGTTTATTTAATTTCAAAGCTGCTGTTTCATTTAAGCCATACCACGCTCTCAGGAATCACAGGATGGTGGCATTTAAGAAGGAGAGGCAACGACTTAATTGATTTTCCAGGAAAAAGCTAGGTCCAAAAGCAAAATAAAGTTTCCTTTATAAAGAATGGACATACTAATAATATAACTGAGTGCTTTTTATAATTTAACATGGTGAACCATTATTCTGTTAAATGAAACCTAAGAAGGGACAAACTGGTTCAGAGAAAATAAATAAATATTAATCCTGTTCCCACTGGTAATTTAACACCTATCTCGCACCCTAAGGTCTCGGAAATACTGAGTACAAAAAATACTTCTTTCCCACTATCTAGAAAAAAATGAGGATAAGGGAAAGAAAAATTAACATTTACGTGAACTTGAGATGCTTTGGTTTTCAGATAGCCAAATTAAAATGCCTACGCTGAGTATCTACGGTGCACAAAACTAATGATTCTTGTCCATTGTCCTACTGAAAGCCTCTTCCTGTGCCTGGTTTAAATTTGAGGTTTCTTGACAAGCTCTAATGAATGGTTAACCTGCTTTCCTGATAAAAAGCAAATGCTCCCCGACTTCACTCTTTTCTTGAAACGAGCCTATATGGATGAAAATATATGAACTTCTGTCAAAGCGACTGCTGCCCTGTGCGTTACTTAGATGTTAAAAAAGGGGGATTTTTTTTTTTTTTCCCCTGCTTAGGTGCATCAGGTGCCACGGCGAGGAAGTTGGGCTCTGCTCTCCCAGTTACGGACCTGGGGCAGCCCCAAGCCCGCTCCCCCCACCCGTCCCTTCTCCCTCTCTGCCAGCAGCTGAGCAGGTCCTGGAGCTGCAGGCAGAGATTTCAGCCAGGGGCGGTATAAATATCAGATGTGCTGTAGCCTTGTGGATCGCAGGTGGCACAGTGCATTTATCTTCACATGCGCCAGGGTGGATATCTACAGCTTACGAGTGGGGAAAGGTCAGGCATGTCAGCTATCATGGCAACAAACAGCCTCACTAGCGAGCATGGGAGTATTCACCTTTCGCCGCTCTCACAGCCGGCAAACGCTTCCCGAGCCAGAGCGGAGCGGCAGCCCCGGAGCACCGGCTATCTTCGGGCATGGTCCCACCTTGGCTCGGGGCTCCCGCTCCTTCCCCTGCCTGCCAGGAAGGTGCCATTGATGGCCCGGGGGGGCGGGTAACCACGGGA